>NC_040016.1:20170600-20199002 GCF_000972845.2 Larimichthys crocea | reverse complement strand
TCGTGCGCCCTCACGGCCGTCCGTCGCGCCCTGGATGCGTCCGTGCGCCCCATCACTCTGTCCGCTTCCCCCCTCTGCCTTGTCAACACCCCGACCTCCCGGGGCGCCCGCTCCCTAACTTAATGAGTGGTATCGAAAATTCGCAGTTTTTTTTCTTTTTCGGGCGGTCGTGGCGCCCCCCACGGAGACTGCCCCTGGGCGGCCGCCCACATTGCCCATAGCTAAGACCGGCCCTGCCTACAGCTGCTGCAGAAAAATACCAATTTCAACACAGCGTTGCTTTATCGAAAAATGGCAGTTGTTCAGCATGAAAATACTCCATTTCTAGAAACAATATTTGAAATTTTACCCAAATAAAATAACTTTAAAACGACTTACATAACATGAAGTTGTACGGCATATATTGTAGTGTGAAGCTGCAATCTGCAAAGTAACCATATCTGTCAAATAAACAATTAAAAAGAAGACAAAAGTAATAAATAATATTCAGGTTATGTACAAGTACTTTTCATACGATAGTTTCCACCATTGGATGCTGTGTCAGCTACACATTCCATAAACTATGCTGTCATGGAAAAGGTGGGGGGTCAGTTAAACAAACAAATACAATATTATAACCATTGGCATGCATTTGTTGTATTTTTATCACATTTAAGCTGTTCTTTTTACCCAAACCACGACTTACAGGGAGCAGTTTGGGGTTCAGTATCCTGCCCAAAGACACACGACAGGGATGTCTAAAGTATGGCCCCGGGGCCAAGCTTCATTTTATAGAATACATTATTTATGGTCTGCTCGGATTGTCAGATACCGCGTGGCTGGAATTTGGCTTTTTTTTTGGTTGCGATATCGAAGCATTTGAACCTTTAAAGACATAACTGCTGGTGTTTATTCTGTAGATGTGACACAAAATATTATACTTCTGAATGATTTTGTTAAAGAGGAGCAAGAGTGATACGTTAATGTTAAATGTTTGATTTTGCATCACTCATAAGTCATGTTTAGAAAGATGAGATTTGTATCAACCTCATGCTCAAGTAATTTATTCTTTACCTGACTCCACATGTGAAAGGATGAACTTTAGTTTTAGTTTTTTTTAGATTTGTTCGCGCCTGATTGCAATGTAACCAAATTAAGCCATTTAAAATAATAATTAATTGTGACAAAGCATTTTTTAAATGAAACGTTTTCATTGGCCCATTGTGGGCATGCAGACTGGACCGATCATCTGATTGGTGGACGAGCGGCTCGAGCCCCTGAGTCACAGCCAGGAGCTGGTCACTACGCCGCACTGTCGTTACGGAGGTAAGTCAAGAGCATAATATGAGTAAAATTTGGAGTTATTACTTGGTACGCAGCAAAGGACCGAGTTTATTGTGTTTGGGAACACGCTGGGTCTTAATTCTCGGTGTTTTAATAAATATTTGCATTTTATTTGAACTAACGGTCGCTTATTGAGATATAGCTCAACCGGGATGTTAGCTCGGTTAGCACGGGTTCGGGTCTGAAGTGACGTCTAAATTATATTTTAAAAAATGAGAGAAGTTACATGTATGAAAGAAAATACAGACAGGAGGAATCAATGATACTTTTTAAGTGATGTGAGGTTTTTTTCCAAAAAAATATGCCGTTTTTTTTTTTTTTTTAAATAATCAAGTTAACGGTTAACGGTTAAGAATTGTCGGGGGCGCGCGCTGTGGCAGTTAAATTGCACTGGCTCGCGCGCAACCGCCACCTCCTTCTAATATTATACTTTATAAATAATAAATGGGTGTTTGTCTCGGCTGTGTGTGCCCTGTGATTAACTGGTGACTTGTCCAGTGTAGTGTAGTGGCCCTTTACCAAACGCCCAACTGCCTAGGCTAAATATATTAATTATTATTATATATTTTTGGACGCGGGTCCATGAACCTAACCCAATCCACTTGTGAAAACCCACGCATCAATCACAAAGAGGGATGGAGGTGACTTGAACGTTGATTTATTTATAAACTGACAATTATAATGTTACAAAATTTATAAAATCACATCTTAACACTTGACAGTCCTTAATGTAAAAACGTGTATTGAACCACACTCAGTAGACTTCAGAGTGTAATTATACAATCAATTAACCACATATTTTGAGAGTTTGCAATGACAAGCTTGGGACACAGAGGTAGGACTCGGATGCGAAGCTGATCAGAAGCGTTATTTAGCACACAAAAAGGGGAATGATCAACAGAAAGCGCTCGAACAGGAGGGATGGCTATGAATAATTACTAAACAAAATCCTAACGTCTAGGGAAAAACCACAACTGGAAGAAGCTAAACTCTAACCACTATTGCTAGAAAATTAAAAGGCAAAAGCCAAAAAACTCTCGAATCAAGGCAAAAACTGTCGAAGGAAATAACTGACTGTGAGAGATACTACTGGTGGTCTAGACGAATGACAAGACACACTGGCACAGGACAAGGGAGACGCAGACTATATGAACACATGAGGTATGGGGAACAGGTGGACACACCATTGGAATCAGGGAAGACAACAGACGGTGACACATAAGGAAGGGCAAGTGACCTGAAACGAGAGGAGAGTAATTTCCAAAATAAAACAGGAAGTCACAAAATAAACAGGGAGACAGGACAAAAACAAAACTTGACACACCGGTGTGACGCACATGACTGTATTAACAAAATAAAAAAGCTATATGGTTAAGTGGCTCTTACATAATAACCCTTGTATCCTAAAAAATACATGTGCATGATTGGTGTTTTAAAATATCATTTTGCACAAAAAAGAAATAAATGAAATTACATGACATGTCGTGACATGAACACACAAGTTTAAAAGTGAGTATCAGAGTTAAGTGTAAGAAATTCAGAGTTAATATTAATTTAATAATAATAATAATTAATTAATTAACAATTACCTAGAATTTTGATTTATTGACACTTTGTTTTTACACCCAGAGTCATCTATAACGAGTTGGACTTATCCAGAGTGTAATTATGTCACTATTATCAAACATCAAAATGTAACTCTCAATTTGCTGTGTATAAAAGTGTTTAGGTATAAATACATAATTGATAATTATTGAATATTTATATATAAAATATATTGACTTAGAAGTAAGGCTACTGATAAGAGAATGTTATATATGATATACAGGAACATGTTTCTCAACTGAAAACTGCTTTTGAAAGACATAGAGCTGCTGCTTCATAACATATATTTGGCATCACTATAAACAAGTTTTGTTCTGTTCTTTCTTTTTATGCACTGACAAACACCGATTCAAAGACGGGTAGATGATTGACAAATGTCTTCTTCCTGGCAAGTCAAGAAAATCCTTGGTGCTGTACGTGGATGAGCCGAGGAGCCATCCCGGATTGGTTGGAGGTGCTGGCATCCTTTACCTGGATTTCAGGTAAGCTTTAAATTATAAAATAAAACGGCTCCCCTCATTAAACTAAAACTCTGTAGTAAACTGAATTAAAAACAGAGTGGGATACAAATAAACTCAGGTAATCATGCAACAAAAATCTTACTTTCTTTTGGTTTGAAGGTATTTCTCAGAGCTCTGAACAAAAGAGAAAGTTGTATTATTTTATTTTGGGCTGTAAAGTGAATAAAATATAAATTCACTAAAAGTTACATTATGAGTCTCTAACCAAGCTAATTTAAATCAAGTCTGCATGTTGAGCAGGCTGTCATTTGTAACTGCTTAATGCACCCAAAAATACAAAACCAAATGACGCCTAAAGTACAAACAGCAAATCGTTGTAAGTCAGCATGTGGTTGCATCATTGTGTGTGTGGTGTTGGATTACGTGCTGCTCTAACCCAGACAGAGGAAATTACTCAGATGTTGCAGCTGCGAGTTTGCGTGCAAAGGAAGAAGAGCTGAAATAGAAAGATGATATACAAGATTGTGACGATCGTGTGACAGCAATCAGCCTAAATTCAAATGTGTTTATTCATACTTGTTCCATTACTAGAGAACCAAATGAGTCATACAGATTACATATTCAAGATAGAAATGATGGCAGGGCATGTTTCAGATACAAAGTCCTTTACGTTAGCACAACGTGCTGACATGGTACATCAACTTTGTCACATTGTATGTAGTAAAATCTGTCACTTTGTATTTTCATTCAGTTACAACTTAAATACAACACCGCCATGAAGATATTATCTTTCACACAGGAAGGAGATGTGGCCGTTTCAAAGCAGCGTCAGGCAATTAGTGACACCTTGTTCTGTGTAAACAGGATGAGGCTTAAACTGTGTTTTTGAAAGAAGGTTTTCCACTTGGAAACTGAAGTTTAACCAGTCCACTCTCCATCCAGAGCCCTACAGCTGCTGCAGAAAAATACCAATTTCAACACAGCGTTGCTTTATCGAAAAATGGCAGTTGTTCAGCATGAAAATTCTCCATTACTAGAAACAATATTTAAAATTTTACCCAAATAAAATAACTTTAAAACGACTTACATAGCATGAAGTTGTACAGCATATATTGTAGTGTTTTTATATGATAGTTTCCACCATTGGATGCTGTGTCAGCTACACACTTCCATAAACTTATGCTGTCATTGGAAAAGGTGTGGGGGTCAGTTAAACAAACAATAATACAATATTATAACCATTGGCATGCATTTGTTGTATTTTATTCACATTTAGCTAATACTTTTACCCAAACCGACTTACAGGGAGCAGTTTGGGGTTCAGTATCCTGCCCAAAGACACTACGACAGGGATGTCTAAAGTACTGCTCGGGGATTTAGAATACATTATTTATGGCCTGCTCGGATTGTCAGATACTGTGTGGCTGGAATTTGGCTTTTTTTTTTGGTTGACATAACGAAGCATTTGAACCTTTAAAGACATAACTGCTGGTGTTTATATCTGTAGATGTGACACAAAATATTATACTTTCTGAATGATTTTGTTAAAGAGGAGCAAGAGTGATACGTTAATGTTAAATGTTAACAGACTTTGCATCACTCATAAGTCATGTTTAGAAAGATGAGATTTGTATCAACCTCATGCACAAGTAATTTATTCTTTACCTGACTCCACATGTGAAAGGATGAACTTTAGTTTTAGTTTTTTTTAGATTTGTTCGCGCCTGATTGACAATGTAACCAAATTTAAGCCAATTTAAAAATAATAATTAATTGTGACAAAGCATTTTTTAAATGAAACGTTTTCATTGGCCCATTGTGGGCATGCAGACTGGACCGATCATCTGATTGGTGGACGAGCGGCTCGAGCCCCTGAGTCACCAACCCGCTCAATGCGGCGTCTATGTATATATGTCTATGGGCTCGAGCCCCTGAGCCACAGCCAGGAGCGGGTCGGTACGCCGCACTGTCGTTACGGAGGTAAGTCAGCGAGCATAATTATGAGTAAAATTTGGAGTTATTACTTGGTTACGCAGCAAAGGACCGAGTTTATTGTGTTTGGGAACACGCTGGGTCTTAATTCTCGGTGTTTTAATTAAATATTTAGCATTTTATTTGAACTAACGGTCGCTTAATTGAGATATTAGCTCAACCGGGATGTTAGCTCGGTTAGCACGGGTTCGGGTCTGAAGTGACGTCTTAAATTATATTTTAAAAAATGAGAGAAGTTACATGTATGAAAGAAAATACAGACAGGACGGAATCAATAGATACTTTTTAAGTGATGTGAGGTTTTTTTCCAAATAAAATATGCCGTTTTTTTTTTTTTTTAAATATCAAGTTAACGGTTAACGGTTAAGAATTTGTCGGGGGCGCGCGCTGTGGCAGTTAAATTGCACTGGCTCGCGCGCAACCGCCACCCCTCCTTCTAATATTATACTTTATAAATAATAAATGGGTGTTTGTCTCGGCTGTGTGTGCCCTGTGATTAACTGGTGACTTGTCCAGTGTAGTGTAGTGGCCCTTTACCAAACGCCCAACTGCCTAGGCTAAATTATATTATATTATTATCATATATTTTGGACGCGTGTCCATGAACCTAACCCAATCCTCTTGTGAAAACCCACTGCAATCACAAAGAGGGATGGAGGTGATCTTGAACGTTGATTTATTTATAAACTGACAACTTATAATGTTACAAAATTTATAAAATTCACATCTTAAACCAACTTGATGCAGTCCTTAATGTAAAAACGTGTATTGAACCACACCTCAGTAGACTTCAGAGTGTAATTATACAATCAATTAACCACATATTTTGAGAGTTGCATATGACAAGCTTGGGACACAGAGGTAGGACTCGGATGCAGAGCTGATCAGAATGCGTTATTTAGCACACAAAAAGGGGAATGATCAACAGAAAGCGCCTCGAACAGGAGGGATGGCTATGAATAATTACTAAACAAAATCCTAACGTCTAGGGGAAAAACCACAAACTGGGAAGAAGTCTAAACTCTAACTCACTATTGCTATGAAAATTAAAAGGCAAAAGGCCAACAAAAAACTCTCGAATCAAGGCAAAAACTGTCGAAGGAAATAACTGACTGTGACGAGATACTACTGGTGGGTCTAGACGAATGACAAGACACACTGGCACAGGACAAAGGGAGACGCAGACTATATGAACACATGGAGGTAATGGGGAACAGGTGGACACACCATTAGGAATCAGGGAAGACAATCAGACTGGTGACACATAAGGAAGGGCAAGTGACCTGAAACGAGAGGAGAGTTAATTTCCAAAATAAAACAGGAAGTCACAAAATAAACATGGAGACAGGACAAAAACAAAACTTGACACACCGGTGTGACGCACATGACTGTATTAACAAAATAAAGCTATATGGATTAAGTGGCTCTTACATATAACTCCTCTGTATTCCTAAAAAATACATGTGACATGATTGGTCTTTTAAAATATCATTTGCACAAAAAAAAGAAATAAATGAAATTACATGACATGTCGTGACATGAACACACAAGTTTAAAAGTGAGTATCAGAGTTAAGTGTAAGAAATTCAGAGTTAATATTAATTTAATAATAATAATAATTAATTAATTATACAATTACACTTAGAATTTTGATTTATTGACACTTTGTTTTTACACCCAGAGTCATCTATAACGTAGTTGACTTTATCCAGAGTGTAATTAAAATGTCACTATTATCAAACATCAAAAATGTAACTCTCAATTTGCTGTGTATAAAAGTGTTTAGGTATAAATACATAATTGATAATTATTGAATATTTATATATAAAATATATTGACATTAGAAGTAAGGCTACATGATAAGAGAATGCATATATGATATTACAGGAACATTGTTTCTCAACTGAAAACTGCTTTTAAAAGACATGAGAGCTGCTGCTTTCATAACATATATTTGGCATCACTATAAACAAGTTTTGTTCTGTTCTTTCTTTTTATGCACTGACAAACACGATTCAAAGACAGGGTAGATGATTGACAAATGTCTTCTTCCTGGCAAGTCAAGAAAATCCTTGGTGCTGTACGTGGATGAGCCGAGGAGCCATCCCAGGATTTGGATTTGGAGGTGCTGCATCCTTTACCTGGATTTCAGGTAAGCTTTAAATTATAAAATAAAACGGCTCCCCTCATTAAACTAAAACTTCTGTAGTTAAACTGAATTAAAAACAGAGTGGGATACAAATAAACTCAGGTAATCATGCAACAAAATCTTTACTTTCTTTTGGTTTGAAGGTAATTCTCAGAGCTCTGAACAAAGAGAAAGTTGTATTATGTTTATTTTGGGGCTGTAAAGTGAATATAAAATTCACTAAAAGTTACATTATGAGTCTCTAACCAAGCTAATTTAAATCAAGTCTGCATGTTGAGCAGGCTGTCATTTGTAACTGCTTTAATGCACCCAAAAATACAAAACCAAATGACGCCTAAAGTACAAACAGCAAATCGTTGTAAGTCAGCATGTGGTTGCATCATTTGTGTGTGTGTTTGGATTACGTGCGTGCTCTAACCCAGACAGAGGAAATTACTCAGATGTTGCAGCTGCGAGTTTGCGTGCAAATGAAGAAGAGCTGAAATAGAAAGATGATATACAAAGATTGTGACGATCGTGTGACCAGCATCAGCCTAAATTCAAATGTGTTATTCATACTTTGTTCCATTACTAGAGACACAAATGAGTCATACACATTACATATTCAAGATAGAAATGATGGCAGGGCATGTTTCAGATACAAAGTCCTTTACGTTAGCACAACGTGCTGACATGGTACATCAACTTTGTCACAGTTGTTTTAGAAGTTGAAGATGGAGCAATGCAGCTGTAGGTTAGAGGAGCTTGTCGGAAAGTTATCTGCGATGTAAATCAGATGCAGAGCAGATCCTGAAGCTGTTAATGATCCATCGATCTGCTTCCATCTGCTGAAGAGTGATAAATGAACAGTTTCTTTCTTTAATGTTTGTTCTGATTGTGTTATGTAGTTTTCAGTGACGTAAACAAAACAAAATGTTGAGGTGTGGAGAATCCCTCTCTCAGACACTAACCTCTTTGCTTTTCCTTTACTCTCCACTCCTGTTTTTCTTACACAGTTCATATCCTGTCAAAGTGAGAAAATTATGTGAAAAAATGGTGTGAATGAGCAGTTACCATTAATACTGTATTTAGTATTCACCTCAGTCACTCTATCAGATCCTATGGAGCACAGTTCAACCAGGATTAAAACGTAAAATCAAAAGAGAAAACTGTAAACGCATTATTATTTATTTATTATTATTTTAGTACTCAGGATAATAAAATGTTGTTCCTCGTCTTCATTGACAAACCTTTCAACTGACAAATTTATAAATAATTTTTGTCTTTCAGAGTTTTAAATTTGAGCATTTACATGACATTAGCTGCAGCGTCAGTTCAAGATACTATATTTCGATAATGTTATGGAGAAAGTCTCTGTCTATTATAGAGAAACTCAAGATTAAATTTTGATGAAAAAGTGACCATCTAAATGTGTAATGAAATCTGTTTGAATGTAACTTAAGGTGTTTGATGTTAAAAAGAGTCGAGTTATCTTACGTTTGAAGAGGAAATATGTGGCGTGCACCATTAAGAGAAACACCAGCAAATCCAAAGAGAGACACACGGCGAGGTTTAGCACAGATGTGTGACCTGCATAAGAAAAACAGATATGGAAAAAAATATTCCACATGTAACATGAACAAAATGACCATTAAGAGCATCAACATCAGCATAAACACCAAAATCTGTCTGTGTCAGGTGATTTTACCCGTTACAAATGATTAAATATTCAGAGGCCAATTAACTAATACATCAGGTTTCTAAACAACATTTTGGCTGTAGTGTTTAAAACCTACATGCTTTCTTACCAAAACTTTCATGAGAAGCAGTAGTAGGTTGTGTTAGAGATGGCGATGAGGTTGTAGGGGAGTTTGGCGACATGATTGGTGGTCCTGAAAAACAAACAAGCAGTCAGAACTGGATTTGTTGAAACATTAATATGTTTTGTTTTGATAGATACAACGTCCAGTTGGCTGTAGACTAAACTTGTTAACTTAACTTAAAAAGCATTTGCAAGTAAAGGCTACAGTCACTGAAAGACGTCTAAGTCAAATGGTAACCTCCATGACTGTGAAGTAAACCTGTGCAGAAGTGCACAAAAACAGTTCCTCGAACGGCCACTTGAGGCTGGCTACAGAACGAGTTAATCTCCATAAGTCCCCCATATTAAAATTAAGATTTCATGCATACACTGTCCATTCATTATACTGTCATTAATTATTTGTGTGAGTAAATCAAACCTAAAAGTATCAAATGTGTCAGACTCACCTTTAACTTCTAGTTGTATTTTTCTGAATCCAGCTCGGTAACGTCCTTCATTTGACTTTACTCCACACCAGTAGACACCAGCATGATGTGAGGACACTTTACTGATGGACACGTTGAAGCCTGTGTTAGTTTTTGTGAGAGTGAATGTCTCGCTTGACTTTGGAGAAGATTCAGTTGATAAGATGTCCTCACAGGTGGAATTGTTCTCTTTGCAGAAAAACTTTTTTTGCAGACTGTTTCTTGGATAATCACATCTGATGGTGGCTTTAGCCGTTCTGTACACAGTTTGGGTAAATGGTTTCTGGCAGCCGTCTCTGTCTGTCTCTGTAACAAAAAGAAAGATAAAACATGTGAGATCTCTCCGTATCTGTTTGTCATGAGTTGTGTTTGGTGGCAAATTGATACATTTTTTTCTAACTGTTAGTTTTGTAGATGATGACTTATGGACTTGAATGTGGAATTTGATTTCAAAATCTAGGGAAGAACTGTCAGTATATTTCTTTTGACCTTTTATTGTGTGACTGAGTGTTTTAACAAGGAAGAGACAAAAAACTTTCTTAACACGACAGAAAAAGCTGTCGTGTTTGTTGGTAAAATTAATGAGACATGAGAGAAGGAAGGAAAGGCAAAATGCAATATGCACATAGCACAGTGTGGGACATGTTCTCATGTCTTATGTTTAACCACTGCCACTCTCAGTTAGGAAACCAGTAGCAGGTCATAAGTTTATTGACTCTAATAGGAGAAGTGAACATGAGAACAGATTATGAACAAGTCTTTAACTCTCGACACAAAAAAACAAGCAGATGGAGTCACCACTGATCTCCATCTATTTCACTGGTGATCCCTCACTGGGGTTCATCCCTGACCATACTATAGTGCAGATGAACCCCTACAGGTACCTGGGCGTCCACATGGATAACAAACTGGTGTGAGAGTTCCATATGGAGGCTACACTTCCTGAAAAAGCCCAGAATCTTTGCTCTGAACCAGGAAGTGCTGTATCTACTTTGTCATGCAGTAGTGGAGAGCCTCCTGTGCTATGACATCTCTGCAGGACAGTCAAAGGCCGCCTGACTTATACAGACAGGCATGAAGATCATGGAGGTCTGTCAACATCACAGTCCTCTGACTATTTTCACAGTTACTGAGCGCTGTAACAAAAAAGACAGACAGAGACAGGAATATAAAAAAGAACATTTCTTACCAACTTCCACTTCAGTCTTCTCCTGCTCCACACGATCATTCTCTTCTAGGTAAAATTTACACTTGTAATCCCCAAAGTCCTTACTTTGAAGTTGTTTGATGGCCACCCTGAGTTTTTTATTTGTTGTATCATGATACAGGAAAATGTTGCCTTCTTGTTTCCACACATCCCTTTGAGTAATTTGTATGTCTTTGGCTGCTTTTGGAATGTCTACAACAATCTTAGGATAATACTCTTTTTTTTTGTATCTACACGTGAATTCAACCCATCCTCCTTCGCATCCCTTCACTTGGTATGAGGCCACACAGCCTGTAGATGAAAGAGAAAAGATCATATGTCAGATTAATAAACACACAGACTGGCCAATGGTAACTAAATGCATATATATATATATAATTATAGAATTAATATATATATATAATATATATATATAATTATATATATATATTGGGCTGCAATCGATTAAAAAAAATTAACTAATAATCGCAAAAATTCTAGTAAGTAATCGCGATTAATCTATCAATAAATGTATATAAATTAAATGCATTTTCTGAGACGAAGCTTATAATGAATAGTTATTTATGTAAATGATCAAATTAATGTAGAATAAACACAGAGAAAGTAATTAAATTCATTCATTTTATTGGCTTAAGGTGCCACATATGCACAGTGCAAACGGAGAAAGCAGAATGAGGAAATATACTGACGAGTGCCACACTCTTGTAGTGTAGACAGGGTGTTTTTTTGTTTGAGGTGATATGTTAAAGTCGTGTTACTTCTGTGGAATTAAATTCGGCTTTGCAAACTGTGCAAATGCCTTGTTTTTGTCCAACGAGCCGTCAGGCAACTTTTTAAAATGAAATGTTCCCCAAAAGTCCGTCCTTATCCATCTTTACACCACAGACTCCCTTTAGTTAGGATAGATCATAGACATATATACATAGACTCTCCTTTAGTTAGGATAGATCATAGACATTATCAGACCTCCTTAGTTAGGATAATCAAGAGCATATAACATAGACTCCCTTTAGTTAGGATAGATCAAGACATATAGACTCTCCTTTAGTTAGGATAGATACATAGACATTACTAGACTCTCCTTTAGTTAGGATAGATCATAGACCTAGACTCTCTTTAGTTAGGATAGATCTAGACTACATAGACTCCCTTTAGTTAGGATAGATCATAGACATATAACATAGACTCCTTTATTAGGATAGATCATGACATATAACAGACTCTCCTTAGTTAGGATAGATCATAGACATATATACATAGACTCTCCTTTAGTAGGATAGATCATAGACAATATAGACTCTCCTTTAGTTAGGATAGATCATAGACATATACATAGACTCTCCTTTAGTTAGGATAGATCATAGACACATAGACTCTGCTTTAGTTTAGGATAGATCATAGACATAACATAGACTCTCCTTTAGTTAGGATAGATCAGAGACAATATACAGACTCTCCTTAGTTAGGATAGATCATACATATACATAGAGTCCTCATGAGCAGTTGGTCCGTTGCTGCGATACTTACGTCCGCCATATTGGATGTGGCAGATCTGCCCGTAAACTAAAACAAGCAGGGCCGGTTTTAGCTATGGGCAATGTGGGCGACCGCCCGGGTGCAGTCTTTGTAAATTTTTGTAAATAAAATAAATATATACATATCTGCAGAGCCCTCTGCTACTACATTCTTAGTAAATATGTTTCGGAATATAAATATGGATTCATGGAGCTGTACAGTTTTGCCGTACAGTATATTGTAGTTGTATTGTATTTCTACTCATATTGATGAATGCAGTAAAACATGTTACAATTGAAACAATTAGCTCAAACCAGACCATAAAATATGTTTGGCTGTAACCTTTGTTAGATATTAAAGATTTTTTTTACCTGCCATCAGTGAGAGGATGAGCAGCAGAAAGCTCTTCATTGTGTCGGTTTGTAGATGGTGAAATTGTTGGTCAGATTAACTCCAGATGGTTATTCCAGTTTCCCTGATCAGTTTGTCTTCACAGTTAGTTAAAAACATCTCACTCCCACCTGTCTGTCCATCCTTCCCCTTTTATTCAGTCATGGGTGAACTCCTTCCTTATTACTCCCCACTTCTTTAAACTGACAGTTAAGAGGAAGTGTTGAGAAAGAGAGAGAGACAAAGATAATTATACCTTGTATTAGTCAGAAGAATCTGACATAAACACAGTATGTCAGAATTAATATAATAGCAGTATAATTGTATTAATCCACAAAGGGGAAGTTTCAGCTGTGTTGATGAGACATTGTTCTATTTAAACCAGCACCAGTTAAAAGTTAACAACGCTTGTTGTGGAAATGCTGACAACAGTCATGATGACCACAAGGATGATGATTAAAATAATAATAATCCGCCCCAATATGAGTTGGTGTGTTTTGCAGCATTGCATCATCAACATTGTAAGCTATATAAATCCAACAGGACGTGAGTCACATTGAATTTCATACCAACACAAAGTTGCAGATGTAAGCTAACTGATAACACCTCGACTCACCATCCCTTTTCAAGTGTGTAGGAGAACCTACAAATAAATATCTTTTTGCTACATCCTCATCGGCCCTAGAGTCGTGTATTTGAGTCCACCAGATTCATGTCTGAGGTTGTGACACTGAGACAATGTGATAAGAGAAGGTTAGCTGGTCATCGATGGTCATCTTACTACCCTGGTAGAGACAAGAGTCAGTCCTGATGTTGATGTCATGGTGTATAGCAGATTTGACTGGGAGGACCAGCAGTTCAGTGGTGTGTCTTCATCCATGTAGACATGTCTGAGAGGCGTTCAGAGATCCGTGCAGATGCCGAGGGGTCATCAGGTGGAAATTTGATTAGATCATACTTTATTCATCCCACTATAGGGAAATTCACTTATTACAGCAGCAGAGTATAATATACACTACAGAATTAAAGTAGAAAAGGCAAAACACAACGAACAGACAGAAGTATCTTCCAACCTACACAATAAACAAAAAAACAAACAACCGGCAAACAACAGACAATGTGGAAAAAACAAGTACTGAGGTAAAAGTGGCATGATATAAATAATGTAAGGTAAAGAAACCATGATATAAATAATGCAAATGTAAAGTGACCATGATATAAATAATAATGCAAAAATGAGTGGCCATGATATAAATAATATTGTAAGGTAAAGTGACCATTGTATGAATAATATTGTACATTGTAAGTAATCGGAATGGAAATATAAGTACAGATAATAAGAATAAAAATAATAATACAGCCATGGTGATCATTAGTGGGTAGAGACAGGAACAGAAACTACAACATGATGAGGTGGTGCAGGTGTTGTAGAGCCTGACAGTGAACGATGACCGATAGAGCTTAGTGTCATCTGCATAGCAGTGATATGGGAAGCCATACAAGTTAATCGCAGCCCTGAGCCCTGGAGCACCCCTGAGGGGTGGGTCTGTTCTGGGCAACTGTAGAAACATGGTGGTTCAACATGACAAGCTTCATGGAAGGGGGCTAAGGTGTCTAGATATAAAGGTATCATATTTATGAATATTGTATTCTATGTCTGCCATATGCTGTAAATAGACCCCCTGAATCTTACACATTGGACCTTTAAGCTATAATATCGTAAATAAACTCTGGAGCTGTGAGGGGTTACTTGCTCAACACAACACAGGAAACACCAAGTATCAAACCACCACCCAGCGGTGGGGTTAGGGAAAACCTAACTGAAGCAACAGGCATGCATGTCCATACGTAAGCATCTTGTTAGTAGCAATGTAATGTCTTTAACTGTTGATTTAGCTATGGTGAGACACCTACAGATTGTCTCATGTTTCTGTGTGAAGTAGTCAGTACCTTTGACTTAAAAGTTCCAGGAAGTATGGAACTAGAGGAGCTTATCTCTGGAGCTAAAAATAAAAATTTGTTTTTCCAACACATCTGAAGGTGATCTGTTAAAAAGGTAAATTAGACAATGACAGTGTTAAACATTAATGTAGTCATCCTATCCTTCCTTGAAGATTTCACCAAATAGTTGTTTGTGTCATTTATTGTCAGTAACTATTCACATTCTAGGTGTTGACCTTTGACCCTTATGAAGTCAGAGAAGTTAATTACATAATTTGATTTAAGTCAAAGTAAATCTTTGTTGCAATATTGTTGTTGTGAGATCAAAGTTGCTGTCAGCTTCACAAAGTTAGTTGTGCTACCGTTCTCAAAATAAGCCTTTTCTTCCTGTGCAGGAAGTGCTGCGTGTATGTACACACACAAGCTGCAGGGATGTGGTCAGGGTGTATAATGGTTCTTTGACGTATTATTTTTCAAGTCACTGTGGACAAAACCAAATGTTAAGGTCAGTTAAGCTTTGACCGATATGTTCACCATCAACATTTTGTGACTTTGCAGAAACGTTAACAGTTCCTCATTCTATTGATCAAAGTGTGAAACTTTGAGGAGGAAGTGTGAGAGATATGCTGTGGTTGTTAAGTGTCAGGGGGTCTTTCTGTTTTGTGCGATAAAAAACACATTATAGAATGCAACGGTAAACAAAAATAGAACAATAATTGAAATATATTAAAAATAAAGCTGTTTTTATTGAAGACATATACATGGATTAAAATTCTCCGTTGCTACGACGAATTTCCGTCATTCAGACTTCACAGAGGTGACTTATAAGTTCAATGTAGATCGGAGAAGAACAAAAAAGTGTTGACTGATGGCTGATTTTTATTGGCAGATTGTCGCACTCTACAGCCAATGGTATCGTTTACAGCGTGTGCTTACATGACCAGTGCCAGTATAATGACCCACAGATGACGGGATCTAAACACGGAGCATCGGCGCTCCGAGAGTCTCCTGTTGTGTGCTACATGTGTGAAATAACAGCTATAGCGTGGACTTTGTGTAAACGGCTTCATTCAGCGTCTCTCCCTCCCCTCTAGCACCCTGAGTTACCATGGTTACATAAATCCCCTGAAACTTTATAATGATAATGAATAAGAATTTTTTTTTTGATTAGTATGACTGTACAAAATCATGAATGTAGCCTGATTCTACCTATGCTGAAATCTGTATTATCACATGTATAATAAATGTAAAGCCTCAGAGCTTCTTTGATTAATAACAGTATGGTAGGGATGGCAGAAAGGTGAGAGCTCACTGAAACTTTTCACAAGGCTGCAAAAGTTGCTCTTATTGTTATTTAATCCCAATGCTGTTTGTTTGATGTATTTTTCTGTTAAATGATAAGAGGCTAACTGGAAACTGGAAAATATTATTATTAATAATAGGGATGTATCGTTGTTGACGATATATCGTCATCAACGACATATCGTCAAAAAAGTTCCCCGCGGTAAGAATATGTCATCCCACGATAAAAATGATAAATTCCCATTGATGACGTATGAATGGGGGCGACACACTCGCAGCCCAACACGCATATTGACAAACATGGTGAGAGGCGGAGCAGATACGCCGGTCAGTGAGGAGCTCTTTCCTCACACTCCGGCTGCCAATCAGACACTCAGATCAAACCTCTACAGATAGCCTGAAATGTCCGTGAAGCAGAGACTATTCAGGTGGATTCACGGACTAAACTCTGATAATCTACCTGTGTGTGTTCTCACTTTGTTCATTTCATGTACCAGTTTCTAAATCTGAGTCCAACTCGCAATTTACACCGCAAAATAATGACACGAAGACGTTTCATTTGATTTGTGTTCGATGATTAGACAGCCAGCGTGCCATATCGCTCATCCCTAATTAATAATAATAATAATTAACGATAATGATGGTGAGAAGAAGTAGAAAAAGAACGTACTGAAGTTCTGTAGATGATTGATTATTTGAAAGAATAAAAAAAAAAAGTATCAGTTTGATTTCATAGTTTAAAAATTACATTGATAAGACTATAAAGAAAAGTGTGAATAGAACAGCTCTTTAAAGCATCCTCCTGTAAAACACTGTTGGTCAAATATTTAAACTTGATGTCTGCATTAGAGTGGTTGTGAGTGACTTATTTTCTTTAGCACGTGTCAAGTAACGTTACCTCTAACATCTTGCTGCAGCTCGAAAAAAATTCAGTCAAAAGATTTTTTTTTCTTTAATCCATGCATATAAAACGACCAAAATACATATAATATGTACAACAAGAACACAGAAGAGGAGATGCATATACAGTTATAATTGTTTTAGCATGTGATCATGTCCACTATATTCCATCATCATGAAATCATCCTTTCTCCCTAATAGGAATTCATATGATTGCTAAGCTTGTAATATTGGCAAACTGTACAACAGTAAGAATAAAAGTACAAATAAAAATAGAAATGATTAAGAATAATCTTTTAATGATGAAACAACTAGATGTCACATAACATTGAACATGGTGTATACTGTTTTATAGCTAGAACACCAGAATCCATGCTTTGCCATACACTCTTTAATTAAACCAGGACCCTCACTAACATAGCAAACAGATGTGATAAGCGTAAGTGACATGACAGTTGTCAGGGACAGGGTTATATGTATATGTCATAGCAGGTATCACTAAACAACAGGAAATTGTGGTAATGTGGAAACTTTTGGTCTGATGTTCAGCATGCTACATTAGCGTCTCCCACAGTTTGAGTCTTGATACTACCAGAAGATGGCATCAAAGCAAAAAGAAATGTAGCCCTACGTGAAGAGAATGCTATGAATAACCCACACTTTGTCTAATACTTCATACAGTTATGAAGAACTGGACAAATTATACCTCATGATGACACTGAATTTGTTACAATTCAAGTGGACATAAATGTCTAAACTAAATTTCATGGCAGTTTCACTCAAATATATTTCACTCAAAACCACAAACATGAACCTCAGGTGGCGTAAAAGGATCACAAACAACATTGGGATTCATAGTCTTGAAGACAATGACAATCCATCATACAGTTGATGAAATATTTCAGTCTTGATCATAATAAGGGACTGAGCAAATGACAGTTGAGTATTGCCATCCCTAGAGCAATGTTACTGTTAGTCAAACTGTAACGTTGAGGTAAAACATCGAAACATCAAATATATATTTCTTTTTTACTTATCATCTGATAATAATAATATAAGGTATTCAATTTAATTTGATTTATATAGCGTCAAATCATAACAAAAGTTTATCTCATGTAGGGATGCATCGAATATTCGGCAACCAAAAGTATTCGGCTGAATATTGCAAAAAATGCCAGTAAGGCTGAATAGTGGCGTGACGCAATTGATGCAATGAAACAACGTGCGCGGTGATCTGGCCAGGGTTGCTGATTCTTTTCTCATTCACACACAATAAACCCATGATGCAGGATATAGGAAAAACAGGCAAGAAATACATCATACACTGCTCTTTAGCGAAGCTATATACTTCTCTCTAAACTACAGCGTCTCACACATGTGAGGTGCGTTCACTGACCGTCGGAATGACTATGATGCGTTCAGGAACGTGGGAAAAATGGAAATTCACCGGAAATATAATAAAACTAAATAGTATTCCTTTCAAGAACAAATTAACAGTGATTAAAACAACACGGGCTTTCTAACAGTATAAATGAAATAATAATTATACTAACTGGAAATTCTACTGGAATATTTGAAGGATATTAAATAAACATTTACTTTCTTTGAAAAAACATGTCTACAAATTTATTCTAGGCTATTTATACAATAGTAAAAAAAAATAGTGAAAAATTTAACAACCGCATTTCATATTCGGTTTCGGTATTCGGCCAACCATTTAATTTTTATTTGGTTTCGGCCGAAAATCTTCATTTCGGTGCACCCCTGATCTCATGATACTTCCACACAGAGCAGGTCTAACCGTACTCTTTGTAATATTATCTACAGAGACCGAACAATTCCACCATAAGCAAGCACTTGCAGAGTGTAAAATAACAGAAATGACAATAAAATCTTTGCTTTAAACCATATAAACTCTTTCTGTTGTTTTCTGTTTTTTGACTGTTGAGTAGAGAGGGTGCTCTAAATAGCTGTTGACATTATAGTAAGTTGGACTTTGGCTGCACTTCACAGTTGAATATTCACAGGCAGATAAGCTGGGTTTGAGGATCACTGCCTTCCTACCACCAGCTTTGCTAGAGTGCTTCTGAAAGTTGATTGTCGCATAATGCAGTGAGCCAGAGGGATCTGTGGAACAGTTGGCAGTGGCATTTCCTGAGTTTCCATTATGGACGTGCTCCTCTAATTCCTCGTAGTCATTAACCTTCCAGGGGATGATAAAAAATACAGTCTGAACAAATCCTGTACAATCTTAACATTAAACACTGTCCTTACAAAATGTGTTCATTATAGTATAGTTGGGAACACCTTTACCGCAGTGTGAAACATCAAAGCATGTGTGAAAAAACAACTATAGTCTGGACTTGTCCGAAGTAGCCTATATCTGTGTAAACTCAAAAATGTAAAATTTGTCCTTGTGTTTACTTTATCAAACTGGTCGATGCTATCAGGCATTTTGGTATCAGCACATATGTGCATGTTGTCTGATATGTGCTGACATAAAAACATTTTTTTTCCTGATATATAATGCAGATAAAATGTGGCAAATCTGCAGCAGAGTGAACTGAGGCAAGCAGAGAAGTGTCCTATTAAGCATAAACAAAAAAAGACCAGACTTCTTCGACATCTCACTTTGTGAATTAAGGATTTACAGTATATTGTTCTGAAAAAGAGAGACCTTGAATTCAGAAGGTGTTCTGTTGTATTTTGTGTTTGTTTGTTAAATAAGGAAAACAGTTGTAAGAATTTGGCTTGCAGGCACACTTAATAAATGTCTGTTTCTATCAGCTCCAGCAGGCAGATTGAGTGAGAGCAGGGAGGTTTTGGTTTGTGGGACAACACAGATTTTTTACGATTGGTTTGCAGAATTAAATGCATAATAGATGTCCAAGCATAACTACGCAGAGTTTAATTTTACAAATAGAAAGAGATGCTTACTTTTAGGTGCATAAGATCCATAACTACATAGTTAGAAAGCTGTTGTAGATTTAGGTTTTCAGTGCAATATTCTTTAATAAAGTTTATTATTTGTTTAAGAAATCAGCCTTCGGAGTACTAGTCATGTCAGTGCAAAATCCACCTAAAAAGGTCTATTTTTATTCCACATCAGAAATCCCCTAAATCTGTCACCATATCAGTAATCTGTGAATTTCCCCTATAATATAATCACCACCTATGCAGTGCCACCACACACAGCGCCACAGGTTAATGCACTAACCTCTCTGATGTTCTGTGCTGCTGCTTCATTTCTTGCGTTTTTTGAATGTGAGAATCCTGTCAGAACAAGATGGAAGAGAACAAAAGAAAAATAAACAAATTGTTTAAAAATAAATTGTTTTTTATACTTTGAATATAGATATATATTATTGCCAGTGTATACCAGAAACTACAACCCTATTTTCAAAAAAGTTGTCCCCCTGAGTAAAATGTGAATACAAACAAAATGTGATGATGTGGAAAATACTGACAACTTCTTAATTAATGAAACTGAGAAATTTTAAAATAAAAAGCCCGTTTTGAATTTCATGCCAGGAACATGTTACAAAAAAGCTGCGACATGTTCATCACCTCTTCTTTTAACAACACTCTTCTAAGACTCGTCTTTGCTGTAATCTCAAAGTGGAAAGTTTTCAACAAATGTGCAGGTTAACTATCACTATATGTGCACTAATGCACTCTCATATCATCACGTATGGAGCCTTCTACTGTGTGCTGATAACTAGTCAGAAAAAAATCAACCTTCACACATAAGGCGGTCATGTCTAGGCACTAATAAAAGTCATACAGTATGTGTGACACATCCCATCTCTTAAAGATGTGATGTTGTGGTTGTGGTTGTTGTGTTTCCTGTTCAGTGATCTGTTAACAACTTACGTTTGTAGATGAAGAACAAAATGAGCACAAACAGCACCAGCAGCACACCTACACAGACAGTCAAGAGCCAAGAGCCGCCTGCAAGATAAACAACACGACAACAAAAATATTCACAATTTTTTTTAAAAAGGTCGATACATGTCATTATCATCCAGAAGTGTCTGTGCTGAGGAATTTAAATTTGTCACAAATTGAAATATTAAAATGTAAACGTGAACGTCTTCGTCCTCCTGTTGTTCTTCTGCAGCAGAAGTTTTAAGATATCAAACATGCTCTCTTACCATTGTTCTCAGCAGATGTTGAAGTAGTCGTAGACTGGGCTGAAGAAACACCAGATGTGGGTGTTGGTGTTGATGTCTGTGTTGGTGTTGGTGCTGGTGGTGGTGTTGTTGGTCGTGATGTTTGTACTGAAAGCAAACAGAGGAACATTGAAGTTAGACATGAATAAATTAATTCACAATGTTTTATCGAAGGATGGGAAATTACAAATAAAATTTGGCATTTATATCAAACCCGTACTCTAATGATCGTATTAGCTGCATCCATGACACTTATTTCAGGGCGTTTGCTCCTTTGACAGAACTGTAACAGGTTCAGTGTAATTTCACTGTAAAATGTCTGCTGTAAAAAAGGTTTATGTTAAATAGTTGTGCTGGGTGATATAACTGATGAACCAGCTTAAAACTTTTGATTTCCCACATATAACACCTTTTTTTAATTTTATTTTTTAGCTAAAACCACTGTTGTAACTCTAATAGGCAGCACGAAGAGCATGTTCGTGTAGCATGAGAGGAAAATTCTATTAACCGCATACCTTATTTCCTTCTTGCTGTTTGAAAGACAGACTCCTGTTGCTCTTCTGCAGCAGAAGCTTTAAGATATCAAACATGCTCTCTTACCATTGTTCTCAGCAGATGTTGAAGTAGTCGTAGACTGGGCTGAAGAAACACCAGATGTGGGTGTTTGTGTTGGTGTTGGTGCTGGGAAATTACAAATAAAATTTGGCATTTATATCAAACCCGTACTCTAATAATGATCGTATTAGCTGCATCCTTGACACTTATTTCAGGGCGTTTGCTCCTTTGACTGAACTGTAACAGGTTCAGTGTGATTTCACTGTAAAATGTCTGCTGTGTAAAAGGTTTATGTTAAATAGTTGTGCTGGGTAATATAACTGATGAACTAGTTTAAAACTTTTGATTTCCCACATGACAGGAATTTTTCATATAACACCATACTGGTGCATAGCTGAAACCACTGTTGTAACTCTAATAGGCAGCACAAAGAGCATGTTGTGTAGTGTGTATTAACCAAATACTTATTTCCTTTTTGCTGTTTGAAAGACAGACTCCTGTTGCTTTTCTGCAGCAGAAGGTTTAAGATATCAAACATGCTCTTTTACCATTGTTCTCAGCAGATGCTGAAGTAGTCGTAGACTGGGCTGAAGAAACACCAGATGTGATTTGAGATTTAATATTATTTATTAAAGACTTCAGTAGTAATCAAGAATTACAGTAGATTTCCTTTCATGCAGTTACCGTCCTAAAATCTGATCAGAGTCAGCTGAAATAAATAATTAATTAAATAACATGACTCACCTACAATCATCGAGAATCTGTGGAAGAATGTGTTACTGTGTTTGTTGTCAGTACTTTTTGCTCCACACCAGTATGTCCCAGTGTCGTCTGTTGTTACTTCTCTCACTGTTATGGTGATGTTTTTGTTTCTGTCATCCTCCATGGAAAACCTCCCAGTGTTCTTGTTGAGCTGCATGGTGTTCACTAGAGGTTCACATATAGATGGATCTTCTCCCTTACAGATGAATTTTTTCATCGGAGTACCAAATGGATATGCACACCAGTATGTAAAATTCTGTCCAATAGTTAGAGAGCTTGTGAAGTTTCTAATATCTGCAGACAGACAGAATGTGTGTGTGTATGAACAGCATATTTCAGATACACATTAAAGTCTGTGTAAAGTCAAAATAAATGTGCTTTGAGTTTGTCAGACCGAAGAAGAAAGTGTTATTAACCACCCAGCCAAATTTGAGGGTGGGGGGTCACCAGCAGCACCCGGCAGTTGTTCAGACCCAGGCAGGTGTCTCCCGTTGGGGGTTACACTGAAGGGATTTATACCGTTGCACCAAGGGCCGGGTGGTCACCACGTGATGTCACACGGTCTCCTTTTAGGACCGCCCAAAAAATCCTGGACTAAAAACTGGTGAAAAACTGTTTGAACCTCTAACTCCACATTTCAGTAATGTATTGTTCAAAGTCTTTTCACGTGTTTTCAGCAACTATTTTCCAACATATTTATTGTGTTTTGAAAGAAAACATGGAATTGCCTTTACACAGACTTTAATTATTTGTGTGAGTAAATCAAACCTAAAAGTATCAAATGTGTCAGACTCACCTTTAACTTGTAGTTGTATTTTTCTGAATCCAGCTCGGTAACTTCCTTCATTTGACTTTACTCCACACCAGTAGACACCAGCATGATGTGAGGACACTTTACTGATGGACACGGTGAAGCTTGTGTTGGTTTTTGTGAGAGTGAATGTCTCGTTTGACTTTGGAGAAGATTCAGATAAGTTGTCCTCACAGGTGATTTTGTTCTCTTTGCAGAAAAACAGGACATCGGACTCATCTCTGGGATAATTACATGTGATGGTGGTTTTAGCTGTTCTGTACACAGTTTGAATAAATTCTCCCTTGCAGCCAACTCTGTCTGCAAATAGAAAAGTTGAAGATGCAAACTGTAAGTAAGTGAGTAAACTTTATTTCTTTATTGCCTTTCAAAATGAGAATTATTATGTACATAACAGGTTTCTTGCCTGGTCAGTTCTGTTAGCTGCAGGGCTGACTGAGCTAATGACAGTAAGCGGTTTGCTACTTCTCTTTCCATCAGGAAAGTCTGTGAATAATTATAACATTATTCCCTGTCGGTCTCCGAGGCTGTGCTCTTTGTTTGGTTCATTTTGGCAGATTAGTTTCTATTTCTACGTGTCTGTTTACCTGAAGACATAATGACTCAGAAGGAAATAACTCAGGAAAAACATGACGTCGTATCTGGAGACAGTGTTTAGTTTGTCTGTTCTGGGCTACTGTAACATGGCGAGGACCTACTGCGTGAGTTTATGGTTTGTGAATGTAGATCAAAAACATTTTATGATTACATTACATGAGTTCATTAAAAATACACGTCTCTTACCTTTGTCCAGTTTTACTGTGTCGAAGTCTGACCCCTGCTCTTCACACTGGTATTCTGCAAAGTCTTCCTGTTTAAGTTTTTTAATGAGCACTCTGACTTTTTTATTGTTTGTATCACGGTACAGGGAAACACTGTCGGTGGTTTCCCACTCATTGTTTTTAGAACTTTTTCTAGATTTAATTACATCAATACTGGAATATGTTATATTATCTTTCCCATTTTGTTCTGGATAGTTGCAGGTGAATTCAACCCATCCGTCTCGGCATCCCTTCACATTAGACACAGCCTCACAACCTGTAGATCAGACAGACAAAAGTTCACATCATGTCAGATACTCAAACAATCCTGGAGCTGCAGTAGTCTAAACTAGTATCAACTGTATTTGAAATTATTTTGTGTTGAAACTGTTTTGGACTTCTTTTATGACATTGTATGACAGTAATGCTGAGTAAAACCACCCCTCTGTGTTATTTTATAGCTGTGATGATCTGAACTGATCAGTCTTGATCGTTTTTGACTATCATATTTTTATTATTTATTATTTGACTTTTCATCATCTCATGATATCAGCAACAGGCCGTTAGTCTCGGATAAGTTGAGAATGAGACCAACAAACTGTAAAACAACTTTATAACTGATCAACACTAATCATCCTGCTCTAACCTTCACATATAGAACAGATCCAGAATATTTCTGCCACTCTTACTGCAGTAATAATGTAAATATATTAATAGTATTCATGAGTTTCCTCTTGCACCTGAACATCGGGTTTTAAAAAAAAAAAACTGGCTAAGAAAAGCTGTATGTTAACTTTCACCTTCACTTTCGTTTAAGTAAGTCTGAATTCTTGTTGAATTTGTTGAATATTAGCGACCCATGTTTGCAGGAAGAAATAAAAAAAACTTAATGCCTGTATTTTTCATCAACAGGCTATATTTTATAATCAATTCAGCCCCGATAGCTTCATATTTACATGAAATGACAAATCCAACCTGTGCAGTGACCTTTTATAAACGACTACAGGTTGTGTCACTGCCGCGTTGGATGAATTATTCACAGTGAGAAGCAAGAATATCTGTATTTAAATAAGAACTGATTTTTGACCCTGTTGGTTTTATTTTGAATCAGTAAGACTGTTAATGAGACCAGCAAAAGTAGCTGAAACTACACCAAATAATGTATTTATAAGTATCTAGTATCAGGAATCAGGCAATATAATGTTTTAACCTGTCAAGTGAGAGGAGAAGCAGAAGAAGAGTCCTCATTTTGAAAATCCTCAGTAAAATATGTGACTCTGTTACTCACTGTCAGTGCCCTGTTTATTCGATGATTATCTTCAGCATCTGCACGGCAGAGTCTCCTGAGATGATATAATAGTTATCCATGCAATATCCACTTCCGGTCTACTGACTACCTTCTATATTTTTCACCTCACTGATATTTTTTCTCACAACTCTAACAGCTTGTACATGAACCGATGGTCTAGCTTGCTGTCAGTCAACATAAAACAGTCCTGGTCATCATGAACAAAATGAACTATCACACTTGATGCATGTTGCTGTGATCATGCAGCATTAAGCATCACTTTTGGGTATGTCCCAGCCCATAATAAGATATGAACTGTGCAAATTTCACCAAATAGTTTCTGTGTTATTTATTGTCAGTATTTTCACACTTGGATAGCTGAAAATTTCTTCGATAATCATAAATTGTTGATTAGCACTATGAAGACAGATAAGTTAATTACGTGGTTTGATTTGAGTCAAAGTAAGTTGCGTCAGCTTCACCCAAAACCTCCCAGATTACAAAGTTAGTTACGTTATCTGTAATGAGCTCTCATATTTGAAACCTTTACAGTTTTAAATTTAATGAAAATCAAGCCTTCAATGTTTTTCACTGATCTATTGTGAACTGTTTGTACTAATAATTAATTGCAGAGCAATCTGTGAATATAATTTAGGATATTGTGAGTCAACACTGTGTTCTAGTAATTAGGTCTATATTCTATTTGTTTTGTCAGAAAGTGTCATTTCTACCTGGATTATGTTCCATGGCAGCTCTTTTCTTCCTGTGCAGAAGTGCTACGTGACTGTGCGCACACAACTTGTAGGGATGTGGTCAGGGTGTTCAATGGTTGATTTGACACGTCTTTGTCTTCAAGTCACTGGGACTAAATATGAGTTATGAATATATTTATCAATTAATGTATTGGCATACCCAAATTAATTTAATTCTAATTCAAAGAAAACAAAATGTTAAAGACAGTTAAGATTTGACTGATATGTTCACTATCAACATTTTGTGATTTTGCAGAAACATAACATTTCCCATCTGTTGATCGAAGCGTGAAACTCTGGGAGGAAATGTGAGGTCTACTAGGATTGAGTGTGACAATGAACACATCCAATTTGTAAAATCAATTATAGGATGCGATTTAACAATGTTAAAATAAAATGTGACATAAGAAAAAAAAGTACAAGTAAAAATAGAAATGATAAGAATATCTTTTAATGACGAGAGAACTAGATGTTGCATTACATTGAAACATGGTTTTAGACTGTACATTAATACATTAACATCGTTCATTCAGATTTTTTCATGATGTTCTCATAGTATTCGGTTATAGCGGTGTTAGAGAATACACTAAACAGGAAAATAAAGCCGTAATGTGTAAAAAAAAAAAAAATTGAAGATAATAAGACAAGAGAAGAGTGTGAGCACTTTAGGTTTTAGACTAGATTTAAGTTATTTATGTACAGATATCTATTTTACGACCATAACACCACAATGCAGCAAAAAGCAAAAGCAACATCAGAAATAGCTACAGTTGCTGAAAGTCTGCCAGATTATTGAATAAAATGATGTATTTTTTACACACTGTCATCATATTAACTTTTTTAGTAAATATCATTCAGAGGTTTAATTCTGTGGTGCTTTTTGAGGCGGTGGTTGATGAACTGGTGACTCCTTGTGTCTAAATCCTGTGATTTGTAAAGTCAGAATGAATGAAAGTGAAAACTGTCAGGACTTTTCAGTGTGTTGTGGGTTGTTAGGGTCGAATAGAAGGGTTTTCAAAAGTCCTGATGGGTGATTGACAGTTGAGTAGATGGGATGTTGGTGTGAAGTGTCCTGCACAGTAGAGTAAGTGGAGTCATCATGTGAGGCAGAAGAGCTGTTTGTGGGAAAGCTGGCAGTGGTGTAGATTGTTTTCTCTGCAGTTCCTGAATCCTGGCAGCTGGGGGTGCTCCTGTATTTCCTCGTAGGCAGCCTCCTTCCAGAACAGAGAAAAAACACAGCATGAATATGCAATCCAACAACAGCAAATAAAATACTAGTGCAGAAGATCTTAAAGTAGCAGGAGAGGTGGCTTGAAATAAAAAAAAAACATACATGACATTAAAGACAGCTCTCATTAAGCATCCAAAAAATCTGAGTGAAAATAAACATTCATAACTAAGAAAACTCAGAAACCCCACTAAAAACAGCTTATTTGATATTAGACCTATTGCTCAAGACGGTGTAGGTGGGCGGAATCACGTTTGAACAGTGATCATAGTAAAAACATCCTGCGGTTGATGAACGGTTTCTGAAGTTTTCAACGAGTGAAATAGATTGGCAGAAATACAACGATTTCTTATTAAAACCACAAATATGTGGCTTGCTATACCAGTTTAACTAAACAACACCACTGTGTCGTGTAAAAGCTGTTGGCTACTTTGCTAATTCATAAAGCTATTCACAGCTCCCTCCGCTGGCCAACGCTGGCTATAGGTCATGAGTAACGCCATGAAGGGTTCATAGAAAGACAATCATTTTTCCTTCTAAATTATTATATTAATTATTTTGTATTATTCTGGTCTGTTTATTTTGCCTAAACAGCAACAAAATTGTAGCTATTCTCAGCAATCCTGTGAATTTGCGAGAAGACCCTAGAAACCAGCTATGATTTTGTGTGTTAAGTTGACTGACGAGATGTGATGCCTTTTCGTTTGAGTCTGACACCTGAGCCCGAGATCCTGAAGGATATCCTAAAATGAAACACCATAACAAGGTCACTTGTAGGGTCAAGTCAGCAGAACACCCACTCTACAGAGCAATTTATCATTTTTTAGCTCAGTGCTTCTTGTTTTTATGCAAAAACAAAGCTTGTCATTCAAGCAGTATCAGGCAGCTGTTTTCAGGCAAAAAAGCTCAGATAAAAACCACATACAACTACTTTGTAAGTGAAAAAAAATATTTTACATAGAATATTTTTATAGTACTTGAGAG
>NC_040016.1:20162057-20170570 GCF_000972845.2 Larimichthys crocea | reverse complement strand
ATTAGAGTACGGGTTTGATATAAATGCCAAATTTTATTTGTAATTTCCCATCCTTCGATAAAACATTGTGAATTAATTTATTCATGTCTAACTTCAATGCTGCTCTGTTTGCTTTCAGTACAAACATCACGACCAACAACACCACCACCAGCACCAACATCAACACCAGATGTGGGTGGTGGTGTTGATGTTGGTGCTGGTGGTGGTGTTGTTGGTCGTGATGTTTGTACTGAAAGCAAACAGAGCAGCATTGAAGTTAGACATGAATAAATTAATTCACAATGTTTTATCGAAGGATGGGAAATTACAAATAAAATTTGGCATTTATATCAAACCCGTACTCTAATAATGATCGTATTAGCTGCATCCATGACACTTATTTCAGGGCGTTTGCTCCTTTGACTGAACTGTAACAGGTTCAGTGTGATTTCACTGTAAAATGTCTGCTGTGTAAAAGGTTTATGTTAAATAGTTGTGCTGGGTGATATAACTGATGAACCAGCTTAAAACTTTTGATTTCCCGTATGACAGGAATTTTTCATATAACACCATACTGGTGCATAGCTGAAACCACTATTGTAACTCTAATAGGCAGCACGAAGAGCATGTTCGTGTAGCATGAGAGAAAATTTCTATTAACCGCATACCTTATTTCCTTCTTGCTGTTTGAAAGACAGACTCCTATTGCTCTTCTGCAGCAGAAGGTTTAAGATATCAAACATGCTCTCTTACCATTGTTCTCAGCGGATGTTGAAGTAGTCGTAGACTGGGCTGAAGAAACACGAGATGTGGGTGTTGGTGTTTGTACTGAAAGCAAACAAAAAAGCCTTTAAGTTTTACAAGAAAGGGTTCATATATGAACAATGTTCTATCTATTTAAAGTGTGGCAAATTTATTTCGTAATAGAAAAATAGAGAGGAAAACACTCCAAATTAAGATGCTGTTTTTTTGTCTTCCTTCTCCCATGCCAATGATGCACTGCTAGCACAAATGATTAAAAATGGTCTCCTGTTTCAATTTCTAAACTCTGGTTCTGTGTTACAGAGACAAAACCTCATTATGTTATCAAATAACAATTTTAAAGCAGACAAAATGTGAAACAATAATAAATATATATAAAACATAAACATGAATGAATCACAGCTGCATCACACACCTTTTTCAGGGTGTTTAGGTTTAGTGTAAAATATCTGCTGTGTAAATAGTTGTGCTGGGTGATATAACTGATGATTTGATGAAAGCCTTTAATATGTATTAACATCAGAAATGAGAATGGAAACTTCACTCCAAGCATGAAAGGGTTGAGTATAAACACATGTTTATCTTACACACCGACACTTCGAATATCAAACCACTTCCTTTAGTTGTTTTCCTCTTATGTAAGACTTTATATGGTTTAAAAACTTGAAAGCCTTAAGAATTAGGTTCTTTACATACAGTCTGAAGTTAATTTCTTCTCTTGTAAGTCATTAGTATAGAATTTCAACTGATCAATAAAAACTTCAGTATATTTATTAAAGACTTCAGATTTCTTTTCATGCAGTTACCGTCCTATAATCTGAACCAGGTCAGCTTAAATAAATAATTAAATAAATAACATGACTCACCTACAGTCATCGAGAATCTGTGGAAGAATGGGTTACTGAGTTTGTCTTTGTCGCTTTTTGCTCCACACCAGTATGTCCCAGTGTCGTCTGTTGTTACTTCTCTCACTGTTATGGTGATGTTTCTCTTCTTTCTGTTATCCTTCATGGAAAACCTCCCAGTGTTCTTGCTGAGCTCCATGGTGTTCACTAGAGGTTCACATATAGATGGATCTTCTCCCTTACAGATGAATTTCTTTATCGGAGCACGGTCTGGATATGCACACCAGTATGTAAAACTCTGTCCAATAGTTAGAGACCTTGTGAAGATTGTAATATCTATAAACAGGCAGACAGACAGACAGGATTGCTCATCAGTGACTCTAAGAACAACATATTTCAGATACACCTTAATTATTTGTGTGAGTAAATCAAACCAAGTATCAAATGTGTCAGACTCACCTTCAACTTCTAGTTGTATTTTTCTGAATCCAGCTCGGTAACTTCCATCATTTGACTTTATTCCACACCAGTAGACACCAGCATGATGTGAGGACACTTTACTGATGGACACGGTGAAGCCTGTGTTGGTTTTTGTGAGAGTGAATGTCTCGTTTAACTTTGGAGAAGATTCAGTTGATAAGATGTCCTCACAGGTGAAATTGTTCTCTTTGCAGAAAAACAGGACATCTCTGTTTCTTGTATAATTACATGTGATGGCGGTTTTAGCTGTTCTGTACACAGTTTGAATAAATTGTCCCAGGCAGCCGTCTCTGTCTGCAAATATAAAAGAGAAGTTAAAGATGCAAACTGTAAGTAAGTGAGTAAACTTTATTTCTTTAGTGTCTTTCAAAACCAGAATTATCATGTGCTTGTCACAAATATTAATTAGCATTTATAGTAACTCATAGCAATGAGTGTTCGTTAAGCCTACACCAACCGCTATGCAGTGCAGCTATTATCTATTCTTAGCATCTACTTTCCAGTGAAAACAGCCGCCCCTTGACTGATCACAACCCCCAGAAACCAGAGGTGGCCTGTCTGGCTGAGTCTGTTCTGCGACAGTATCTAATCAGTATCATGAAAAACATTGTTTCTGAAAATTTGATTCATTACCTTACAATGTTTATATTCATTTGTTTTATTTTTGTTTTCTTAGTGTAAAACCTTTGTCCAGTTTTAATTTTGAGTTTATTAAAAATACATTAAAAGTGTCTCTTACCATTCTCTAGTTTTACTGTGTTGAAGTTTGACCCCTGCTTTTTACACTGGTATTCTGCAAAGTGTTCTTGTTTAAGTTTTTTGATGAGCACTCTGACTTTTTTATTTTTTGTATCATGGTACAGGGAAACACTGTCTGTGGTTTCCCACTCATTGTTTTTAGAACTTTGCATGAATGTATATCCCGGTTTAGTTAAAGTAAAACCAGATCTTTGATAGTTGCAGGTGAATTCAACCCATCCGTCTCGGCATCCCTTCACATTAGACACAGCCTCACAACCTGTAGATCAGACAAAGACAAAAGTTCACATCATGTCAGATACTCAAACAATCCTGGAGCGACTGCAGTAGTCTAAACTAGTATCAACTGTATTTGAAATGATTTTGTGTTGAAACTGTTTTGGACTTCTTTTATTTGTGTAACTAGTGAGTTAAATCTAAACCATACAAACACAGGTCTGCTGTGTCTAAACAGTATTCACCTGTATTAGCTGTATCAACACTAATTATCCTGCTCTAACTTTCACATACAGAAGAAATCCAGAACATTTCTGCGACACTCACTGCCAGTAATTATGAAAATATAAGTTATTAATATTCACAAGTTTCCTTCTTGCACCTGAACATGCAGGCCTTTTTTTAAAAATTAAACTGGCTTAAAAAAAGCTGTATGTAAATTTCACTTCCACTTTTAAGAGAAAGTAAGTCTCTTGTTGTATTCTGTTCAATATTAGCGACTCATGTTTGTATGTTTTTAGCTGTCAAAAACACATGAAGGAGTGTAGTGTGGAGTGGAGTGTAGAGCATCCGCCCCACGTATGAAGGCGCAGCAGGGTTCGAATCTGACCTGTGGCCCTTTTCTGCATGTCATTCCCCATCTCTCTCCCCACATTCAAAAATGTTTTTAAATCTTGAAAACACAAATCAAGAAATTAAAAAACCCAGAAAATATCTGTATTTAAATTAGAACTGATTTTTGACCCTGTTGGTTTTATTTTGAATCAGTAAGACTGTTAATGAGACCAATGCAAAAGTAGCTGAAACTACACCACATGATGTATTTATTAAGTATCTAGCATCAGGAATCAGGCAGTAATAATTGTTTTACCTGTCATGAGTGAGAGGAGAAGCAGAAGAAGAGTCCTCATTTTGAAAATGCTCAGTGAAAATATCGTGACTCTGTTACTTCAGCTGTCAGTGCCCCTGTTTATCTGATGGTTAATCTTCAGCATCTGCACGGCAGAGTTTCCTGAGATGATATTAAAGTCACCCACGCAAGTCTACTTCCTTTTTTTTTCACTCTGACTGATATTTATTCGTTACAACTCTGACAGGCTTGTACATGAACCGATTGGTCTATCTTGCTGTCAGTCAGCATAATAACTGTCCTGGTCATCATGAACAAAATGAACTATCACACTTGATGCATGTTGCTGTGATCATGCAGCATTTAAGCATCACTTTTGGGTATGTCCCAGTCCATAATAAGATATGAACTGTGCAGATTTCACCAAATAGTTTGTGTGTTATTTATTATCAGTAACTATTCACATTCTAGGTGTTGACCTTTGACCCCTAACTTTGGGAGGGAACTGTGCAGAGGTCTACGTGACAATAAACACAATCACTTTGTAAAATCAAGTATAGGATGAGAAGGTAAACAATGTTAAAAATAAAAGTGTGACATAATGCATCATGTTTGTCAAAAAAATTTAATCTAAAATCACAAACATCACTCATAACATATAAAACGAGAAAACACACGAGATGCAAATGCAGTTATACTTCTAGCAAGCAATCATGTCCACTCTATTCCATCGTCATGAGAAACACGTAGCATTGATCAAACACACTGAGTATCAACTGTACAACAGTAAGAATAAAAGTACAAATAAAAATAGAAATGATTAAGAATAATCTTTTAATGAAGAAATAACTAGATGTTGCATAACACTGAACATGGTGTATACTGTACATATAATACATTAACATCAGTTCATTCAGATTTTTTCATGATGTTCTCATAGTATTTGGTTATAGCGGTGGTTAAGAAGATACAATAAAACAGGAAAATACAGCCGTAATTTGTGTAAATATCTTTTTTTTTTTTCTTCTTTTTTTGAAGATAAGACAAGAAAATAGTGTGAGCATTTTAGGTTTTAGACTAGATTTAAGTTATTTATGTACAGATATCTATTTTATCCCTGAACCTCTGACCATAACACCACGGTGCAGCAAAAGCAAAAACAGAAATAGCTACAGTTGTTGAAAGTCTGCCAGATTATTGAATAAAATGATGTATTTTTTACACACTGTCATCATATTAACTTTTTTTTAGCAAATATCATTCAGAGGTTTAATTCTGTGGTGCTTTTTGAGGCGGTGGTTGATGAACTGGGGTCTGTTTCACAAAGCAGGTTCAACAAACTCTGAGTCAAATCCTGAACTCTGAGTTGATCTACTCTGAGATAGGAAACTCTGAGTTTTCGGTTTCACAACAGCTGATTTGAGTTGGTTTAATCAACTCAGAGTAGTTTAACCTGGAGTTAAACTTGAGCTCCACAGACATATAAAGCCAGCATCAATGGAGCCCAGATTCGATGATTGAACATGGAAACTGACAGAAAGAGGGCAGCATTTTTCACCCCAATAGAATTGGAAATATTAATGACTGCATATGGAGAATATGAGCATGTCTTTAGAAAGAAGTGCAACACTGCAGCGGAGTTGTATTTTTCTGAATCCAGCTCGGTAACTTCCTTCATTTGACTTTATTCCACACCAGTAGACACAGCACTGATGTGAGGACACTTTACTGATGGACACGGTGAAGCTGTGTTGGTTTGTTGGAGTGAATGTCTCGCTTGACTTTGGAGAAGATTCAGTTGTAAGATGTCCTCACAGGTGATTTTTTTCTCTTTGCAGAGAAACAGGACATCGGACTCGTCTCTGTTTCTGGATAATTACATGTGATGGTGGTTTTAGCTGTTTCTGTACACAGTTTGAATGAATTGTCCTTGCAGCCTCTGTCTGCAATATAAAAGAAAAGTTGAAGATGCAAACTGTAAGTAAGGGAGTAAACTTATTTCTTTAGTGCCTTTCAAACCAGAAATTCATGTGCTTGTCACAAACATTAATTAGCATTTATCAGTAATCATAGCAATGAGTGTTCGTTAAGCCTACACCAACCGCTATGCAGTGCAGCTATCATCTATTCTTAGCATCTACTTTCCAGGAAAACCCCTTGCTGATCACAACCCCCAGAAACCAGAGGTGGCCTGTCTGCAGCAAATACACGTAGCCTACAAGGTGGTTTTCTTTTTACCTGAAACAAATGACTCAAGTGATAGTGACTTACAAAATTCAGGAAAAAACATGACTATCTAGAGACCGTGTTTAGTTTTTCTGTTCTGGGCTACTGTATATAGCAGGACCTGCTGCATTCAGTTTATGCCTTGAGTGCATCAAAAAAATAGTTTTGAAAATTTGAGTCATTACATGAGTTTAATAAAATACATTGAAAGTGTCTCTTACCTTTCCTAGTTTTACTTGGTTAAAGTCTGACCCCTGCTTTTTACACTGGTATTCTGCAAGTCTTCCTGTTTAAGTTTTTTGATGAGCACTCTGACTTTTTTTTTTTTTGTATCATGGTAAGGGAAAACACTGTCGGTGGTTTCCCACTCATGTTTTTAGAACTTTGCATGAGTGTATATCCCAGTTTAGTTAAAGTAAACCAGATCTTAATAGTTGCAGGTGAATTCAACCCATCCGTCTCGGCATCCCTTCAATTGACACAGCCTCCACAACCTGTAGATCAGACAAAAGTTTCACATCATGTCAGATACTCAAACAATCCTGGAGCTGCGGCAAGTAGTCTGAACTAGTATCAACTGTATTTGAATTATTTTGTGTTGTAAACTGTTTTTGGACTTCTTTTATGACATTGTTTGCAGTAATGCTGAGTAAAAAACCACCCCTCTGTGTTATTTTATAGCCTGGTGCATGATCTGAACTGATCAGTCTTGATTATATTTGACTCAGCATATTTTTAATTATTTATTATTTGATCTTTTCATCATCTCATGATTATCAGCCATACAGGGCCAAGTCTCGCTCGGAATAAGTTGAGAATGGAGCATACAAACTGTAAACAATTTTATAACTGTATCAACACTAATCATCCTGCTCTAACCTTCACATATTAGAACATCCAGAATATTTCTGCACTATTACTGACAGTAATATGTAATATAATTTTAGTATTCATGAGTTCCTCTTGCACCTGAACATGCGGCTTTAAAAAAAAAAAAAACTGGCTAAGAAAAGCTTTATGTAAACTTTTCACTTCCTCTTCGTTTAAGTAAGTCTGAAATTCTTGTTGAATTTGTTGAATATTAGCGACTGTTTGCATGAAGAAATAAAAAAAAACATCACTGCCTTGCTTTTTTCATCAACAGGTTATATTTTATAATCAAAATCAGCCCCGATAGCTTATTTTCATGAAATCACAATACTGCCTGTGCAAGTGACCTTTTCATAAACAGACTACAGGTTGTGTCACTGCCACGTTTGATGAATTATTCACAGTGAGAAGCAGAAAATATCTGTATTTAAATAAGAACTGATTTTTTAACCTGTTGGTTTTACTTTGAATCCGTAAGACTGTTAATGAGACCAATGCAAAAGTAGCTGAAACTAACAACCACATGATGTATTTATTAAGTACTAGTATCAGAATCAGGCAGAGTAATAATTGTTTTTACCTGTCCTGTGAGGGAGAAGCAGAAGAAGAGTCCTCATTTTGAAAATCCTTAGTTAAAATATTGTGACACTCTTTACTTCAGCTGTCAGTGCCCCTGTTTATTCGATGGTTGATCCTTCAGCTCTGCACGGCAGAGTTTGCCACACATATCACTTCCTCTATATTTCTTTCACTCTCACTGATATTTTTTTCGGCACAAACTCTAACAGGCTTGTACATGAACCGATTGTTCTTATCTTGCGTCAGTCAACATATAACAGTCCAGGGGCCTCATGTACGATACTTGCGTGGGATTTCCTACTAAACTTGCCGTACCCAGAACCCGGAAACTGTCTACGCACAAATATTCAGGTGTATCAAAGTGTGCGTGCATGGATCCAGCACGTTTCTTTTTGTACATCCCAATCAAGTGGAATTGAGCGCACGTGCAACTCCTCCCTGTCCACGCCTCCTTTACCTATGCAATCTATTTTAAATAGGCCCTGGACCTGAGATTCACCTCTTCGCCCGATCAGATAAACGCAATGAACAAGGAAAGAAAATTAATTTCACAAGTCTTAAGCTTAAGATTCTAGTGAATGAAGTGGAGATTCTGTTGGTAACCCTGTCAACAGGGATAAATATGACCAAAAAAAAGACGTGAGTGGGAGCTGTGTGTGAGGCTGTAAATGCCGTGGACATCCGAAGCAGCGAACACACAGGTGTGGACAGGTTGTGGCGCTCGCGGCTGACATTTTACGCCCGCTTTTAGACAAGAATATGAACACCGGGAGACAATCAGGGCTTGTTGAAAGCTCTGCCGCTCTAATTTCACCAGCCAGAAAATAAAGAAAACCAAAAACCATGTATTTGAATCCACATGCCCAAATATGCTTGGCACAGGCACAGCTTCTGGGTAAGTAAAGAGTTTATTTGTTTATTGTCCCGTATGTACCATCAGATAGAAA
>NC_040016.1:20146170-20162047 GCF_000972845.2 Larimichthys crocea | reverse complement strand
GCGCCCCATCACGACCTTGCCAGCCCTCCAGCCTGTTCGCCAGCCATGCTGTCAGTCGATATGAATGAGTCCTGTGTTGAACCAGGCACCTTGGCCACGATGGTTAGTTAGCCGGGCAGTCGCGGGGCATCACATATGAAGTTGAACATTGATGGAAGTGAAAATGTTTCTACTTAGATAAACAGCTCCCGCTGGAATGCACCTGTTGCCAGGAACCCCAGCGGTAGTCAGCACAACACGCGAGCTACTCGCCGGCCCCCGTTGCGCTCTCGGGCCGGCCGCAGCTCTGCGCACAGCTCCAGTACCACGAGGCTTGGTAACCGAAAAAATCGGCTTATGACCCAATATCGTGGTTGCAAGTAAATCCTTGCGTTCACTTAGTCGGGCTCCCACGGTTGGCAAGGGAGGATGCTGCTATAACAACGCTAACCGCTCTGCCATTGTTAATACCATTAATCTTAAAGCACATTAACGGCATGCTTTTATATCGGCACCCATATAATGGGGGCAAACATGTGGGTGTGTTAATGTTCTATAAGTGTGGTCTCTGATGTGCACGGTTTATCTTGCATCCGATCTCGTCTTGAACACTGGGTCGGATGACTACTTGTTTCACATTATTTAAGTTAAGAAGTTTTCCCAGCGGTCACCTCTAAGATGCCGCCAAAGGAACAAGAGGCTGTAGAAACGTGACGTGGAAACGACAGCGTATATGAATTGGCGTGGGGCACACACATTTCTACGATTGTTGTCAGCGTTTGATAGGCATTTGAACGTGAGCGTGAGGAAAGGGACCGTACGCCACTTAGCTGAGGGGCCGCCACGGCAAATTTCATAGCTGTGCGTAACGCACGTTTCTACAGCTATTGTTCCTTGGCGACACTTGAGGTGACGCTGGGAAACTGGTTAATAATGTGAAAAACAAGTAAGTCATCAGAGTGAACGTGGGCACATCAGAGTACACACTTATGAACAATTAACACACCCACATCTTTGCAATATATGGGTGGATATAAAAGGCATGCGTAATGGTGATTAAGATAATGGGATTACAATGGCAGCGTAGCGTTGTAGAGGACCTGCAAACGTGAGCGAGCTTAAGGAACGCAAGGATTTACTTGCAACCACGATAATTGGGTCATAAGCCGATTTCGGTTACCAAGCCAGTGTTACTGGAGCTGTGCGCAGAGCTGCGCCGGCCCGAGAGCGCAACGGGGGCCGGCGAGTAGCTCGGGGTTTGTGCTGACTACGCTGGGTGTTCCTGGCAACAGGGGCATTCCAGCGGGAGCTGTTTATCTAAGTAGGAAACATTTTCATTCCATCAATGTTCAAATCATATTGATGCGCAATGCGGCTAACTAACATCGTGGCAAGGTGGCCTGGTTCAACACAGGAACTCATTCATTATGACTGACACATGGCTGGGAACAGGCTGGAGGGCTGGCACGGTGCGTGATGGGGGCTTCTATTCTATGTACATACGGGACAATTAAACAAATAAACTCTTTACTTACCCAGAAGCTGTGCCAGTGTGCCAATGCTATTTGGGGCATGTGGAATTCAAATATCATGTTTTTGGTTTTCTTTATTTTCTGGCTGTGAAATTAGAGCTGCAGAGCTTCTAACAAGCCCCTGATTGTCTCCCTGTGTTCAGTATCTTGTCAGTAAAAGCGGGCGTAAAATGTCAGCCGCGACGCCACAACCTGTCCACACCTGTGTGTTCGCTGCTCGGATTCCACGGCATTTACAGCCTCACACACACGCTCCCACTCACGTCTTTTTTTGGTCATATTTATCCCTGTTGACAGGGTACCAACAGAATCCCACTTCATTCACTAGAATCTTCAGCTTAGACTCTGTGAAATTAATTTTCTTTCCTTGTTCATTGCCGTTACTGATCGGGCGAAGAGGTGAATCTCAGGTCCAGGGCCTATTTAAATAGATTTGCATATGTAAATGGAGGCGGGGACAAGGAGGAGTTGCACGTGCGCTCAATTCCACGTTGATTAGGATGTACAAAAAGAAACGTGCTTGGATCCATGCGAACGCACACTTTGATACACCTGAAATTTTTGTGCGTACGACAGTTTCCGGGTTCTGGCGTACGGCAAGTTTAGTAGGAAATCCACGCAAGTATTCGTACATGAGGCCCCCTGGACGGTTATTATGTTGACTGACGTACAAGATAGACCAATCGTTCATGTACAAGCCTGTTAGAGTTGTGCCGAAAAAAATATCAGTGAGAGTGAAAGAAATATAGAGGAAGTAGATATGTTGTGGCAAACTCTGCCGTGCAGATGCTGAAGATCAACCATCGAATAAACAGGGGCACTGACAGCTGAAGTAACAGAGGTCACAATATTTTCACTAAGGATTTTCAAAATGAGGACTCTTTTCGGCTTCCCTCTCACAATGACAGGTAAAACAATTATTACTGCCTGATTCCTGATACTAGATACTTAATAAATACATCATGTGGTGTAGTTTCAGCTACTTTTGCATTGGTCTCATTAACAGTCTTACTGATTCAAAGTAAAACCAACAGTTAAAAAATCAGTTCTTATTTAAATACAGATATTTTCTGCTTCTCACGGTGAATAATTCATCCAACGTGGCAGTGACACAACCTGTAGCTGTTTATGAAAGGTCACTGCACAGGCAGTATTTGTGATTTCATGTAAATATGAAGCTATCGGGGCTGAATTTGATATAAAATATAACCTGTTGATGAAAAATACAGGCAGTGATGTTTTTTTTTATTTTTTCAATGCAAACATGGTCCGCTAATATTCAACAAATTCAACAAGAATTCAGACTTACTTAAACGAAGAGGAAGTGAAAGTTTACATACAGCTTTTCTTAGCCAGTTTTTTTTTTTTTTAAGCCCGCATGTTCAGGTGCAGAGGAAACTCTGAATATATGAAATAATAATTATATTACACAATTACTGTCAGTAAAGTGGCAGAAATATTCTGGATTCTTTTCTATATGTGAAGGTTAGAGCAGGATGATTAGTGTTGATACAGTTATAAAATTGTTTTACAGTTTGTATGGTCTCATTCTCAACTTATCCGAGACTAATGGCCTGTAGGCTGATAATCATGAGATGATGAAAAGTCAATAATAAATAATAAAAATATTGCTGAGTCAAATATAATCAAGACTGATCAGTTCAGAGATTCATCACAGCAGAAGTTAAAGGTTGAGTCTGACACATTTGATACTTGTAGATTTGATTTACTCACACAAATAATTAAGGTGTATCGGAAATATGTTGTTCATACAGTCATGATAAGCACTCTGTGTTGTCCTGCTGTCTGTCTGTCTATAGATATTAGAAACTTCACAGGTCCTCTAACTATTGGACAGAATTTTACATACTGGTGGTGAATATCAATTTGGTAATCCGATAAAGAAATTCATCTGTAAGGGAGAAGATCCATCCATATGTGAACTCTAGTGAACACCAGGCGCTCAACAAGAACACTGGGAGGTTTTTAATGGAGGATGGACAGAAACAAAAACATCACATAACAGTGAGAGAAGTAACAACAACAACGAAAAGGGACATACTGGTGTGGAGCAAAAAGCGACGATGACAAACAACAGTAACACATTCTTCCACAATCTCGATGATTGTAGTTGTAGTCATGGTTATTTAGTATAATGATATTATTTCACTACCTGGTTCAGATTTGAAGACGGTAACTGCATGTAGACAAATCTAACAGTAATTCCTGATTACATCTGAATGCTTTAAAAATACGGGGTTTTTTGACCAGTTGATTTTCAACACATGAAACTCTAAAATAACGACTTTCAGGAGAAGAAATGAACTTCTTCATACTGTATGTGAAGAAACAAATTTGTTTTTAAACCATAAAAACTGTTACAAGGAAGTGGTTTGATTACTTCAATGCTTCTCTTTTTGTCCTTTGCACAAACCCAATCACCAGACCACCACCAACCCCACATCTGGCAGCTCTTGGCACATCATTACTATGAGATGCTCGTGTAGTTGTGCTACTGCGGGGTGCCGTTTGGGTCAGTTTGTTCTTCATCTACAAACGTAAGAGAGTTTGTTAACAAATCACAGAAGAGAAACACAAAACCACAGTTACAAACATCACATCTTAAAGAGATGGGATGTGTCACACATACTGTAATGACTTTTATTAAGTGCCTAGACATGACCGCCTTATGTGTGAAGGTTGATTTTTTTCTGACTAGTTATCAGCACACAGTAGAAGGCTCCATACGTGATGAATGAGAGTGCTATAGTGCACATAGTATGATGGTTAACCTGCACATTTGTGAGGGCAGCAGTTAGCACTGAAACTATAATATAAAGTTTGGACCAACATATGTTGCCAAGTAGAACATCGTCTTTTTCAGGGTTGACCTTAGTCAGTATTTTGCCACATCATCGTATTTGTTTTCTTTATTTACATTTTATACAGCAGGAGAACTTTTTTTAGAATAGGGTTGTAGTTTCTGGGAATAACACAAAGCAGTAATATAGATCTATTTCAATGAAGGGAAACAATACAAGTGCAACTCTGCTTTATACCTGGAAAGTACAGCAGTACTAGTTGTAAACAAGGTAGATGGAGAGACAACTGGCTTTCTTCTTGTTTATTTCTTTTTTGTTCTCTTCCATCTTGTTCTGGCAGGATTCTCACATTCAAAAAACACAAGAAGAAGCAGCGGCACAGAACATCAGAGAGGTTAGTGCATTAACCTGTGGCGCTGTGTGTGTGTTACTGCATAGGTGATGCAGTATGCCAGTATTACTGACAGAACTGCTGACTACCAGTCTTGAAAAATGGCTAAACGTCGAATTGAGCTGTTAGGAATTAGTAGGAATGTCTCCACATGACATAGAAATATGAGCATAATGTAAAATAAATATAGAAATATATTGTATATTTTATTCAACCTTTAAGCTTTGAAATCAGTTACTCGTGGTTTGTACACATGCATTAATGTTACACACTGCAGTAAAGGTGTTCCTAACTATACTATAATAAACACATTTTGTAAGGATAGTGTTTAATGTTAAGATTGTACAGGATTTGTTCAGACTGTATTTTTTATCCTTCCTGGAGGATTGTGACTACGAGGAGTTTAGAGGAGCACGTCCAGAAGGGAAACTCAGGAAATGCCACTGCCAACTGTTCACAGATCCCTCTGGCTCACTGCATTACGCTACAATCAACTTTTCAGAAGCATGTGGCAATGGGGAGGCAGTGATCCTCAACCCAGCTCGTCTGCCTGCGAATATCAACAACTGTGAAGAATATGTTTAGATGTTTGATGTTGGCTAGTTTGTGCTAGTTTGGGAGCAGTGGACACAAACACAATATTAATTATCACCTTTAACCCTTGTGTACTCCTCCAGAAAATGATGATGGATTACCCTTCATGCAAAAAAAAATTTTTTTTCTATAAAGTACTATAAAAATATTCTATGTAAATATTTTTTTTCACTTAACACAGTAGTGTATGTGGTTTATCTGAGCTTTTTTGCTGAAAACAGCTGCCTGATACTGCTGAAATGAAAAGCTTTGTTTTTGCATAAACAAAGAACACTGACTAAAAAATAAAACTGTCTGTAGAGTGGGTGTTCTGGCTGACTTGACCTACAAGTGACCTGTTATGGTTTCATTTTAGGATATCCTCAGATCTCAGACTCAGGTGTCAGACTCAAACGAAAGGCATCAGAGTCGCCTAAAAGTCACTCAGTCTCAAAAATTTGTCATCCTCACACAAACGGCATCAGAGTCCCTAAAAGTCACTCATCTCAAAAACTTGTAATCCCAAAAGGAAACCCAAGAAGAAAAAAAACCAAAAAAAGCGAAGAAAGCCAGGCGCCTCAACCCTCAAAAAGTGGTCAGCCTAACGGCTCATGCCTCACAGAACAAACGAAACGAACCACACACTCGTCAGTCACATAAACACACAAAATCAAGCTGGTTTCTAGTCTTCTAGCAAATTCACATGATTGCTGAGAATAGCTACAATTTTGTTGCTGTTTAGGCAAAATAAACAGACCAGAATAAATACAAAATAATAATATAATAATTTAGAAGGAAAAATGATTTGTCTTTTCGTATGAACCCTTCATGGGCGTATCTCATAGCCTATAGCCACGTTGGCCAGAGGAGGGAGCTGTTGAATAGCTTTATGAATTAGCAAAAGTAGCCAACAGCTTTTACACTGACACAGTGGTGTTGTTTATGTTAACTGGTATAGCAAGCCAACAATTTTGGTGGTTTAATAAGAAATCGTTATTTTCTGCAATCTATTTCACCGTAAAACTTCAGAACACCGTTCATCAACCGCAGAGATGTTTTTTACTATGATCAACTGTCAAAACGTGATCAGCCCACCTACACCGTCTTGAGCAATAGTCTAAATAATCAAAATAAGACTGTTTTTAGTGGGGTTTCTGAGTTTCTTAGTTATGAATGTTTATTTTCACTCAGATTTTTTTGGATGCTAATGAGATGCGATCTTTAATGTCATGTATGTTTTTTTTTTTATTTCAAGCCACCTCTCCTGCTATTTAAGATCTTCTGCCACTAGTATTATTAGTGCTGTTGTTAGGATGGCATATTCATGGCTGTGTTTATTTCTCTGTTCTGGAAGGAGGCTGCCTACGAGGAAATACAGAGCACCCCCAGCTGCCAGATTCAGGAACTGCAGAGAAAAAACAATCTACCACAACTGCCAGCTTTCCCACAAACAGCTCTTCTGCCTCACATGATGACTCCACTTACTCTACTGTGCAGGACACTTCACACCAACACATCCCACTACTCAACTGTCAATCACCATCAGGACTTTCTGAAAACCCTTTCTATTCGACCGTCAACAACCACAACACACTGAAAAGTCCTGACAGTTTTCACTTATATTCATTTCTGACTTTACAAATCACAGGATTTAGACACAAGGAGTCACCAGTTTCATCAACCACCGCCTCAAAAAGCACCACAGAATTAAACCCTGAATGATTTTACTAAAAAAGTTAATATGATGAACAGTGTGTAAAAAATACATACATTTATTCAATAATCTGGCAGACTTTCAGCAACTGTAGCTATTTCTGATGTTGCTTTTGCTTTTTGCTGCATTGTGTTGTTATGGTGTAAATAGATATCTGTACATAAATAAACTTAAATCTAGTCAAAACCTAAAGTGCTCACACTCTTCTCTTGTCTTGGCTTATTATCTTCAATTTTTTTTTTTTTTTTTTTTTACAAATTAGCTGTATTTTCCTGTTTAGTGTATCTCTTAACCACCGTATAACCGAAATACTAGGAGAACATCAGTGAAAAAATCTGAATGAACTGATGTTAATGGTATTAAATGTACAGTATACACCTGTTCAATGTAATGCAACATCTAGTTCTCTCGTCATTAAAAGATTATTCTTAATCATTTCATTTTACTTGTACTTTTATTCTTATGTCACATTTATTTTTTAACTTGTTAAATCGCATCCTATAATTGATTTTACAATTGGATGTGTTCATGTCACACTCAACAAGATAGTGAACCTCACATTCCCTCCCCAGAGTTTCACGCTTCGATCAACAGAATGAGGAAATGTTAATGTTTCTGTCGCAAAATCACAAAATGTTGATAGTGAACATATCAGTCAAATCTTAACTGATCTTAACATTTTGTTTTCTTTGAATTAGAATTTAAATTAATTTGGGTATGTCCCAATACATTAATTGATAAATATATTCATAAATCATATTTAGTTCACAGTGACTTGAAGAACAAGACGTGTCAAATCAACCATTGAACACCCTGACCACATCCTACAAGTTGTGTGCGCACAGTCAACGTAGCACTCTTGCACAGGAAGAAAAGAGCTGCCATGGAACATATCCAGGTAAAATGACACTTTCCGAAAACAAATAGAATATAGACCTAATACTAGAACACGTGTTGTACTCACATACCTAATTATATTCAACAGATTGCCTGCAATAATTATTAGTACAAACAGTTCACAATAGATCAGTGAAAACATTGAAGGCTGATTTTACATTAATTTAAACTGTAAAGGTTTCAAATATGAGAGCTCATTACAGATAACGTAACTAACTTTGTAATCTGGGAGGTTTTGGGTGAAGCTGACGCAACTTACTTTGACTCAAATCAAACCACGTAATTAACTTATCTGTCTTCATAGTGCTAATCAACAATTTATGGATTATCGAAGAAATTTTCAGCTATCCAAGTGTGAAAATACTGACAATAAATAACACAGAAACTATTTGGTGAAATTTGCACAGTTCATTCTTATTATGGACTGGGACATACCCAAAAGTGAGTCTTAAATGCTGCAGTGATCACAGCAACATGCACAAGTGTGATAGTTCATTTTGTTCATGATGACCAGGACTTGTTATTAGTTGACTGACAGCAAGCTAACCAATCGGTTCATGTACAAGCCTGTTAGAGTTTTGAGAAAAAAATATCAGTGAGTGGTGAAAGAAAATATAGAGGTAGCAGTAGCAGAGTGGATATGCATGGATAACTATTATATCATCTCAGGGACTCTGCCGTGCAGATGCTGAAGATCAACCATCGAATAAACAGGGGCACTGACAGCTGAAGTAACAGAGTCACAATATTTTCACTGAGGATTTTCAAAATGAGGACTCTCTTCTGCTTCTCCTCTCACTGATGAAGGTAACACATTATTTACTGCTGATCCTGAACTAGATACTTATAAATACATCAATGTGGTGTAGTTCAGCTACTTTTGCATTGTCTCATTAACAGTCTTACTGATCAAAATAAAACCAACAGGTCAAAAAATCAGTTCTTATTTAAATACAGATATTTCTGCTTCTCACTGTGAATAATTCATCCAACGGGCGATGACACAACCTGTAGTCTGTTTATAAAAGGTCACTGCACAGGTAGTATTTGTCATTTCATGTAAATATGAAGCTATCGGGGCTGGAATTTGATATAAAAATATAGCCCTGTTGATGAAAAATACAGGCAGTGATGTTTTTTTAATTTCTCATGCAAACATGGGTCGCTAATATTCAACAAATTCAACAAAAATTCAGACTTACTTAAACGAAAGTGAAGTAAAGTAACATAACAGCTTTTCTTAGCCAGTTTTTTTTTTTAAAACCCGCAGTTCAGTGCAAGAGGAAACTCATGAATACTAATTAATTATATTTACAATTACTGTCAGTAAGAGGGGCAGAAATATTCTGGATCTGTTCTATATGTGAAGTTAGAGCAGGATGATTAGTGTTGATACAGTTAATAAAGTTGTTTAGTTGTATTTTTCTGAATCCAGCTCGGTAACTTCCTTCATTTGACTTTACTCCACACCAGTAGACACCAGCATGATGTGAGGACACTTTACTGATGGACACGGTGAAGCCTGTGTTGGTTTTTGTGAGAGTGAATGTCTCGCTTGACTTTGGAGAAGATTCAGTTGATAAGATGTCCTCACAGGTGATTTTGTTCTCTTTGCAGAGAAACAGGACATCGGACTCGTCTCTGTTTCTTGGATAATTACATGTGATGGTGGTTTTAGCTGTTCTGTACACAGTTTGAATGAATTGTCCTTGGCAGCCTCTGTCTGCAAATATAAAAAAAAAGTTGAAGATGCAAACTGTAAGTAAGGGAGTAAACTTTATTTCTTTAGTGCCTTTCAAAACCAGAATTATCATGTACTTGTCACAAACATTAATTAGCATTTATAGTAACTCATAGCAATGAGTGTTCGTTAAGCCTACACCAACCGCTATGCAGTGCAGCTATCATCTATTCTTAGCATCTACTTTCCAGTGAAAACCCCTTGACTGATCACAACCCCCAGAAACCAGAGGTGGCCTGTCTGGCAGCAAATACAGTAGCCTACAAGGTGGTTTTCTGTTTACCTGAAGACATAATGACTCAAGTGATAGTGACTTTACAAAAATTCAGGAAAAACATGACGTATCTAGAGACAGTGTTTAGTTTTTCTGTTCTGGGCTACTGTAATATAGCGAGGACCTGCTGCATCAGTTTATGCCTTGATGTGCATCAAAAACATAGTTTATGAAAATTTGAGTCATTACATGAGTTTAATAAAAATACATTGAAAGTGTCTCTTACCTTTCTCTAGTTTTACTGTGTTAAAGTCTGACCCCTGCTTTTTACACTGGTATTCTGCAAAGTCTTCCTGTTTAAGTTTTTTGATGAGCACTCTGACTTTTTTATTTTTTGTATCATGGTACAGGGAAACACTGTTTGTGGTTTCCCACTCATTGTTTTTAGAACTTTGCATGAGTGTATATCCCAGTTTAGTTAAAGTAAAACCAGATCTTAGATAGTTGCAGGTGAATTCAACCCATCCGTCTCGGCATCCCTTCACATTAGACACAGCCTCACAACCTGTAGATCAGACAAAAGTTCACATCATGTCAGATACTCAAACAATCCTGGAGCTGCAGTAGTCTAAACTAGTATCAACTGTATTTGAAATTATTTTGTGTTGAAACTGTTTTGGACTTCTTTTATGACATTGTTTGACAGTAATGCTGAGTAAAAACCACCCCTCTGTGTTATTTTATAGCTGTGATGATCTGAACTGATCAGTCTTGATTATATTTGACTCAGCAATATTTTTATTATTTATTATTTGACTTTTCATCATCTCATGATTATCAGCATACAGGCCGTTAGTCTCGGATAAGTTGAGAATGAGACCATACAAACTGTAAAACAATTTTATAACTGTATCAACACCAATCATCCTGCTCTAACCTTCACATATAGAACAGATCCAGAATATTTCTGCCACTATTACTGACAGTAATTATGTAAATATAATTAATTAGTATTCATGAGTTTCCTCTTGCACCTGAACATGCGGGCTTAAAAAAAAAAAAAACTGGCTAAGAAAAGCTGTATGTAACTTTCACTTCCTCTTCGTTTAAGTAAGTCTGAATTCTTGTTGAATTTGTTGAATATTAGCGACCCATGTTTGCATGAAGAAATAAAAAAAAACATTACTGCCTGTGTGCAAAGAGATTTTTCATCAACAGGTTATATTTTATATCAAATTCAGCCCCGATAGCTTCATATTTACATGAAATCACAAATACTGCCTGTGCAGTGACCTTTTATAAACAGACTACAGGTTGTGTCACTGCCACGTTGGATGAATTATTCACAGTGAGAAGCAGAAAATATCTGTATTTAAATAAGAACTGATTTTTGACCCTGTTGGTTTTACTTTGAATCAGTAAGACTGTTAATGAGACCAATGCAAAAGTAGCTGAAACTACACCACATGATGTATTTATTAAGTATCTAGTATCAGGAATCAGGCAGTAATAATTGTTTTACCTGTCATCAGTGAGAGGAGAAGCAGAAGAAGAGTCCTCATTTTGAAAATCCTTAGTGAAAATATTGTGACTCTGTTACTTCAGCTGTCAGTGCCCCTGTTTATTCGATGGTTGATCTTCAGCATCTGCACGGCAGAGTTTGCCACACATATCTACTTCCTCTATATTTCTTTCACTCTCACTGATATTTTTTTCGGCACAACTCTAACAGGCTTGTACATGAACCGATTGGTCTATCTTGCTGTCAGTCAACATAATAACAGTCCAGGGGCCTTATGTACGAATACTTGCGTGGATTTCCTACTAAAACTTGCCGTACGCCAGAACCCGTAAACTGTCGTACGCACAAAAGTATTCAGGTGTATCAAAGTGTGCGTTCGCATGGATCCAAGCACGTTTCTTTTGTACATCCCAATCAACGTGGAATTGAGCGCACGTGCAACTCCTCCCTGTCCACGCCTCCATTTACATATGCAAATCTATTTAAATAGGCCCTGGACCTGAGATTCACCTCTTCGCCCGATCAGATAACGCAATGAACAAAGGAAAGAAAATTAATTTCACAGAGTCTAAGCTAAAGATTCTAGTGAATGAAGTGGAGATTCTGTTTGGTACCCTGTCAACAGGGATAAATATGACCAAAAAAAGACGTGAGTGGGAGCGTGTGTGTGAGGCTGTAAATGCCGTGGAATCCGAGCAGCGAACACACAGGTGTGGACAGGTGTGGCGCCGCGGCTGACATTTTACGCCCGCTTTTACTGACAAGAATACTGAACACAGGGAGACAATCAGGGGCTTGTTAGAAAGCTCTGCAGCTCTAATTTCACCAGCAGAAAATAAAGAAAACCAAAAACATGATATTTGAATGCCACATGCCCAAATATGCATTGGCACACTGGCACAGCTTCTGGGTAAGTAAAGAGTTTATTTGTTTAATTGTCCCGTATGTACATAGAATAGAAGCCACCCATCACGCACCGTGCCAGCCTCCAGCCTGTTCCCAGCCATGCTGTTAGTCATAATGAATGAGTCCTGTGTTGAACCAGGCCACCTTGCCACGATGTTAGTTAGCCGCATTCGCGCATCACATATGATTTGAACATTGATGGAATGAAAATGTTTCCTACTTGGATAAACAGCTCCCGCTGGAATGCCCCTGTTGCCAGGAACCCCAGCGTAGTCAGCACAACCCCGAGCTACTCGCCGGCCCCCGTTGCGCTCTCGGGCCGGCCGCAGCTCTGCGCACAACTCCAGTAACACTGGCCTTGGTAACCGAAATCGGCTTATGACCCAATTATCGTGGTTTGCAAGTAAATCCTTGCGTTCCTTAAGTCGCTCACGTTTGCAAGGTCCTCTAACAGCGCTAACGCTGCCATTGTTAATACCATTATCTTAATCACATTACGCATGCTTTTATATCCACCCATATAATTGCAAACATGCAGGTGTGTTAATTGTTCATAAGTGTGTCTCTGATGTGCACATCACTCTGATGACTACTTGTTTTCACATTATTAACAGTTTCCCAGCGTCACCTCTAAGTGTCGCCAAAGGAACAATAGCTGTAGAAACGTGCCTACGACAGCTATGAAATTGGCGTGGGGCACACACATTTCTACGATTGTTTCACGTTTGATACATTTGAACGTGAGCGTGGGAAAGGACGTACGCCACTTACATGAGGCCCCTGGTCATCATGAACAAAATGAACTATCACACTTGATGTATGTTGCTGTGATCATGCAGCATTTAAGCATCACTTTTGGGTATGTCCCAGTCCATCTTAAGATATGAACTGTGCAGATTTTACCAAATAGTTTCTGTGTTATTTATTGTCAGTAACTATTCACATTCTAGGTGTTGACCTTTGACCCCTAACTTTGGGAGGGAACTGTACGGAGGTCTACGTGACAATAAACACAATCAATTTGTAAAATCAAGTATAGGATGAGAAGGTAAACAATGTTAAAAATAAAAGTGTGACCTAATACATCATGTTTGTCAAAAAAATTTAATCTTTTTTTTAAACACATAAAATCACAAACATCACTCATGACATATAAAACGAGAAAACACACGAGGAGATGCAAATGCAGTTATACTTCTATCAAGCAATCATGTCCACTCTATTCCATCGTCATGAGAAACACGTAGCATTGATCTAACACACTGAGTATCAACTGTACAACAGTAAGAATAAAAGTACAAATAAAAATAGAAATGATTAAGAATAATCTTTTAATTATGAAACAACTAGATGCTGCATAACACTGAACATGGTGTATACTGTACATATAATACATTAACATCAGTTCATTCAGATTTTTTAATGATGTTCTCATAGTATTTGGTTATAGCGGTGGTTAAGGGGATACAATAAAACAGGAAAATACAGCCGTAATTTGTGTAAATATCTTTTTTTTTTCTTCTTTTTTTTTTGAAGATAAGACAAGAAAATAGTGTGAGCATTTTAGGTTTTAGACTAGATTTAAGTTATTTATGTACAGATATCTATTTTATCCCTGAACCTCTGACCATAACACCACGGTGCAGCAAAAAGCAAAAGCAACAACAGAAATAGCTACAGTTGTTGAAAGTCTGCCAGATTATTGAATAAAATGATGTATTTTTTACACACTGTCATCATATTAACTTTAAAAAAAAATATCATTCAGAGGTTTAATTCTGTGGTGCTTTTTGAGACGGTAGTTGATGAACTGGTGACTCCTTGTGTCTAAACCTTGAATCAAACAAAGTAAATAATATCATGAATCCTGTGATTTGTAAAGTTTGTCTGATTCAAATGAAGTCAAATCCAATCAGAAATGAATGAAGTGAAAACTGTCAGGACTTTTCAGTGTGTTGTGGGTTGTTGACGGTCGAATAGAAAGGGTCCCTGATCAGTGACTTACAGTTGAGCAGATGGAGTTTGGTAAGTGTACTTCACATTAGAGTAGGTGTGTGCATTGGAGCCATCATGTGAGGCAGAAGAGCGGTTTGTGGGAAAGTTGGCAGTGGTGTAGATTGTTTTCTCTGCAGTTCCTGAATCTGGCACCTGGGGGCGCTTCTGTATCTTCGCATAGGCAGCCTCCTTCCAGAGCAGAAAGAAAACACAGCATGAATATGCAATCCTAACAACAGCACTAATAATACTAGTGGCAGAAGACCTTAAAGCATCAGGAGATGTGGCTTAAAATAGTAAAAATTAATTTGTGATATTAAAGTTGATCGTCTCATTAAGCATTCACAAAAGTGAAAATAAACGTTCATAAAACATAAAACATAGTTCAAAAACAGCTTATTTTGATATTTAGACTATTACTAAGACTGTGTAGACGGGCAGATCACGTTTTCACCAGTCATATCATATCATATCATATTATATCAGACAAAAAGTTCTATTTCATTTCCAGATCAAAAACACATTAAATCTGAGTAATGCACTAACCTCTCTGATGTTCTGTGTTGGCGCTGCATTTCTTGTGTTTTTTGAATGTGAGAATCCTGCCAGAACAAGATGGAAGAGAACAAAAAAAGAAATAAACAAGGAGAAAGCCAGTAGGCCAATAGGTGACAAGTCTGGACTGCAGGCAGGTCAGTGATGTTTGAATACATGCAGAATGTAGTTTGGCATCGTCTTGCTGAAACAGGCAAGGCTGACCCTGAAAAAGATGGTGTCTACTTGGCAGCATATGTTGCTCCAAAACCTGTATATAGTTCAGCCATTAAAAGTTCCCCTTACGAATGGGCAGGTTAACCATCATACTATGTGCACTAATAGACCTTTATATCATCACGTATGCAGCCTTTTGAACTGTGTGCTGATAACATCTCTTTAATAACTCTCTTACGTTTGTAGATGATGAGCAAAATGGAGCACAAACGGCACCAGCAGCAGCAGCACACCACAACAGAGACAGTCACAGTAATGATGCGCCTTTCTGCAAGATAAACAACACAACAACAAAAAAAAGACACACGTCATTATCATCCAGAATAAATTAGTCACAAATTGAAATATTAAAATTTAAAACGTGAAGTCTTCGTCCTCCTGTTGCTCTTCTGCAGCAGAAAGTTTAAGATATCCAAACATGCTCTCTTACCATTGTTCTCAGCAGATGTTGAAGTAGTCGTAGACTGGGCTGAAGAAAACACAAGATGTGGTGTTGATTTGGTGTTGGTGTTTGGTGTTTGGTGCTGGGAAATTACAAATAAATTTGGCATTATATCAAACCCGACTCTAATAATGATCGTATTAGCTGCATCCATGACACTTATTTCAGGGCGTTTGCTCCTTTGACTGAACTGTAACAGGTTCAGTGTGATTTCACTGTAAAATGTCTGCTGTGTAAAAAGTTTATGTTAAATAGTTGTGCTGGGTAATATAACTGATGAACCAGCTTAAAAGTTTAGATTTCCTGTATGACAGGAATTTTTCATATAACACCAACTGGTGCATAGCGGAAACCACTGTTGTAACTCTAATAGGCAGC
>NC_040016.1:20138228-20146160 GCF_000972845.2 Larimichthys crocea | reverse complement strand
TGGTTTTGCTTGGTTTGGGCTGCTTGATTGTGGTGACCTTCACTGGAACCAAAGCTTCCAATGAACAGGCACAATCTAGCTGCATAATTCCACCGCTTTGCAACAGTTTGTGCGGTGGTTAAGCCAGATCACGAGTTTGGGGAGGTCATTGTTGATTGCAGTTCCGAGTGGTATGGTAAGCCTGCTGCATTTCTGGAGTGTGAATCAAGACTCCATACCTGCCTGATTTGTCACGAAAACTGCCTGCACCGCTTACTTACAATGATACAAGCAATGCTGAGGTCTGTTGACATGACCCTAGCTGTGTGACGGGCAGCCACCCGCTCTCCTCCAGGGCTGGATACTTGGGCTTTCAGTAAGCACATCATATGCTATAGGCATGTGCACAGTGTAAAGATTTGTGTGTTTTGGGACTGTTTAAGGCATTCCTCAACGTGTCCAATGGTGACTCTGACCTCTTTTCCCGCAATTAGCTGTTTTTAATCTCAACTAGGTAGTCCCCCTGTGCCGCACTCTATCGAGGGCAGCCTCGTGAGCTGGACCGCCCTCACTTCTGGTAAGCCAGAACAGTCAGGGACATGCAGGGCACGGCTGGGGTGCTGGAAGCGCTTGGATCGACGTCACTCGTGACGAGAGGCTCTGTGCCGTTTGAACCACACTACCGGTGCCCGCGCTGTGCCCCTGAAATTGTGTTAGAAAGGTTATTTTATATATCATTACTATGTTTTCATCCTGGCCTCACTATTCGATTTCTAATCGTAGTGTACTGAAACTTCCAAAAATTGACTGAATTTAACCATTCATCATATTTATTTCCGACGTAATATTCCACTAATTGTTTATCTTAAATTTGTGCATTGTCAGCTACTTTTGATGGTTTCTTGTAGTTCACCCATCAATGACCATGTCCTCCACTGTTTTCTGTGAACTGTTGTTTTGAGTTTGCCTCCCCGTCTTGTTTGTCTGTGGGCGAGGGGACAACTTACTTCTTTGTGGGAACTGAGGGTGGTGGGGCACCTGAAGCTCTCTGGCCCATGCTGTTGGGTCGTGTCCAGACTGTCTTGTTCCATATTCCTCCCACTTATCGTTCTTGCCCTCGTTGTGCTTACGGAGTGTCTGTAACCACCACCCTTCTGTGTGTTGGTGTGTTGTTGTGGGTCTACTTAGGCGGGCGGAGGGTCGCCGGCTGTCTCATCCTGGTCCAAGCGGCCCGGCTGGTGGGAGTCTTGGCCATCTGAGACCGCACAACAGAAAATAATGACTACAATGAAACACTTGATTCAGGTAGACGTGTCAACGTCTGCTACCTGAGCACGCGCCGGCTTCATCACTCTCCTTTATCTAGTGTGTGTATGTATCAGTATGTATTGTTTTAGTGAAATAGAATTATCTTGAGGTAAAAAAAGCCCTTCCTGTTTTCAATAGAAAAATCCATAAAAAACGGTCCATGGATGTGCAGTTTGTAGCCACTACGTTAGAATTAATAAATTTAGTTGTACGTGAGGCCCCGTCACCGTGTATTTCTTCTATTGAAAAGTCAGCATTTCCAAAATACCACCTGAGATATTCTGCTAGATGGGGGCCATCTGGACATGCACACCTTAGAATTTGAGAGGTAAGCAGGATTTTAATACCATTATTAAAAGTTACATTCTCATTCAGCTCAGAAGAACGAATGATGAGCAGATGAAAGGAAAAAAACTTACGGCGGGGTGGAGGGTCGCCGGCTGCATCCATATGGTCCAAGACGGTCGGCTGGTGAAGTAGTCTTGGCCATTGCGCCCACAACGCACATCCGCAAATGAAGGCTTAAATGAAACCCTTGATTCAGGTAGAGTGATATTTACCTTTGAATGGTGAAGAGCGGGGGTTTCTGCATCACCTGTCCTCCGGACCGACACCTGCTGGGGGTGTCCAACCCGCTGTTGCCAGATGTCCAGTATTAAACACCACATGTGGGATCTCATTGGAACCGTTTCTACATTTATGTGTGTGTCAGTTGTCGAGTTTACCTCGTTGTTCACTGAAGCTGGTGTGTGGGGGGTTCGGTGGTGCTTGGCTGGCGTTGCGGAAGCCACTGCCCATTAATACAAACATATTCCATCTGAGAACGCACAACAGCAAATCCGCAAATGAAGACTTATGACACCTTGGATTCAGGTAGAGTGATATTTACCTTTGCAACCTGGCGGCAGGGGGTTTCCGCGTCGCCTGTCTCCGGAGACCTGCTGGGGTGATCCCACCGCTGTTGCCGATGATCCGTATTACTACAGACAATGTGGATCTCATTGAAGACACCGTGTATTCTATAGATTATTCAGTGTGTGTCAGTTGTCGAACGTGTTCATACGTTGTTCACTGAGACCGGTTGGTGCGGGGGGCCCTGGGACGCTGGGCTGGCGTTGCGGCCCTGCACCATTAAATAACAAACAGTTACCATCTGAGAACGCACAAACAGCAAAATCAGCAAAATGAGACTTAATGAAACCCTTGATTCAGGTAGACTGATATTCCCCTTGCAACCGGTGGCGAGCAGGGGGTTTCCGCATCGCCTGATCTCCAGGCGACCTGGCTGGGGGTGATCCAACCAGCTGTTGACAGATGATCACAAACGTATTAAAATCAGACAATGTGGATCTCATTGAAGAACTGTTTATTCTATAAATTATCAGTGTGTGTCCAGTTGTCGAAGTAGTTACATACGTTGTTCACTGAAGACCCGTTGCTGCGGGGGGTCTGGGGGGCTTGGCGCGCCGAGGAAGCCACCTGCACCATTAATACAAAAACATATAACTAATTAAACCTAAAATATGACTACTTGTAGTAATAGTACTTTTAAGCATATTGACTGTAAGGGGTAGTGGAATGGAGGTGACACTTTTTTAGTGGCCTAAAGTAAAAAATGAATCTAGTCAGTCAAATTACCCTCTTGGGCTTTGGAGAGGGCTGGCAGTCCACAGGGCGGGAGAAAGTGTGAAGGGGAGACTTCTTCCATAGCACGCCGGTTGCGCGCTGAACCAGACCGGGTTCAGCGGAAGGAGCCACCCTTCTCCTGTGGAAACAGAAAGTTCAAAGACCACTGATGAGTTGTCTCATCAAATACACAAGGTATAAAATAATAACCAATTAACACAACCCAAAGAAATGCTAACAAACCTGCTGCTGGGACTGAGAAGGTTTACCAGGCTGGCTCACCTGGATAGGGGAAAAAGGCATCATATGTTTAAACACAATAGGTACATTTCTTCAGGAATCATTTCAGGAAAATCCCATTTGTACCAAGTCTCATGCACACATTATACTGTGTAACAATTACCTTGCTGCTTACGGCAGTCCTCCCACTGAAAAGTGGTGGGTGACCGTGGAGCAAGGACATCTCCCACCACAACCAGCTTAGGAGAGAATTTCCTAAGTGGCTGCGAGGGCCTGGGAGAGACCTGGGGTGCTGGTGGTGGTGTCTCTAGTTGGTGCATGGCGGCAGACCACAGCAACTGTGTGAGGATCCCCATCCCCTCATGATCGCTCAGATGGACCTGCAGAAATTACAAATTCATAGTTTACCCCCAGAAAACGCTGCTGTTCACTGAGCTTTTCATATCAATGACAAAGAAGTGCCAATTAGTCTTTCACTCATTTTTTGAATTTTACTTCTACTTACACCATCTTTTCTGCTCCACAGCTCCAGTCGGGTAAGCGGGAAGTGCTCCGCCACGGAGGAGTACTTCACACCTTTAAAAAAAACAAAAAAAAAATATATGTGCTTTTTCCCCTTACATTACACCATCTCAGTTCATACTTGGTATTTTTTCCCGACTTTTAGCCCAGAACATATACATGTTTAAAGTGCTTTATGAAAAAATTTTATTGTATTAATTAATTAGTTTATTTTTTACATCCCATACGAGGCAACGCGGTGGAAACTCCTACGAGAAGTCTTGGTAGGACACCTCGACTGTCAGGCGGGAGGAAAAGACAAACAAACACCTGTAGAGAACAAAACATGTTCTTACCAATACCTTTTTCATTTAATCACATTCATTTAAATCACGTGTGTTATAATATATTAGCCCATGTCTTTACTAGTGCAAATACTAATATAACCAAGAACAAGCAAGACATGAAATAAAGCGTACCTTGGCCAGCGGTTCCTCACCGTAGTGAGGAGCTTGGCAAAGTCGATGGCCGCCTCATCGAGTCCTGCTGGCGGTCGGTTGTTGCTGGGGGCCAGCAGACAAACTGCCTCAGGGACCTGAGGAAGCACAGCATGTTGCACCTCGGTCCGCAGCTGAGAGGCAGAGGCCCCCGGGTTGACATGAAGCCAAAGGAAGGCATCCCTCTGGCATGTCACCACCACCATCTACCAGGGCACGTAGATGGGAGTCTCCGACAATCAGAACAAACGCAAAAACAAAGATAATTCTTTAGCGCTTTCTTAATCCTACTCCTCTATGTCAACCATTTCCCTCATCTGGAAAATAATATACCTTCTGTCAGGAGACTCGGGTGGCACGACCAACTTGTGCTGGCCGCCCAGTGAAGGGGGAAGTTGGCCATGTCTGGCTGAGTGGCGGGAACGGTACCGCGGCCTGTTTAGAAAAGACAAAACAGAGTAGGTAAAATATGAAGGAGTCCAAACCAGGAAATATCAACACAGAATAACTCTTTCTCAGTACAAGGGCAGGAAAGAAAGTAATGAAAAATGTTTCCACAATTATAATCACAAATAATAGGATTTAATTAATAGTTTGTTATCATTGAGGATAAAACGGGATCTCACGGAGCCAGGGTGGCACACGCATCTCCGTCCCCCCCGCAGTCTGGTGCGCGACCATCCAACCAACTGATGACAGATAATTAAAATTAACAGTGACAGAGACAGGTGTCTCAGTATAAACTGCAGTGTGTTTAAAATCATGCTTGTCAGTTGTGTAGGACTCGTTGCTGACAGGAGATCGGGAGCCGGGGGTTGGGGTGTCCATGGTCCTGGACCGTCTTGCTGGTATGGGCTCCTTCCTGGACTCCTCAACCTGGGGGGACCGTCCTGGACCGCCTAAAAACATAACACACCACAAAAAAAAAAAGTCATAGCAGTTAGATCATGAACACCATAGTTAAATGTAACACTAAAATGCAAAGAAGGCGTCTTCTGTGTAAGTACCTGCGGAGGGGGACTGGAGGCCCTGCTCCTCCTGGTTGAGCCTACTCCATCTAAGCCTCGCTGCCTCGGACCGCCTTCCCTTCCTGGGCATCCTGCTGGAGAGATCACACAAAAAAAAGGCAAATCCAAAACAACAACCTAACCTAACCTAAAATACTAAATCTACCTAAATTAATCTAGTGAATGTACTCTAATCTAAATTGAACTATAATAAACCTTAAATAATCTAGTCTTATGAATGAATAAGATTAAGAGTGTAGAATAAGAGTGATGTGTGCAGATGCCGTTGAGTTCCGTCGATGAGAGTGCCGTTTATGAGTGCTGTCAATGAGCGCTTTGAAACCTTTGACCGGGACCAAAGAGAACCTGCAATAAAACTGAATTTCAGTGTCTGAGAGTCTCTGTTAGCAACAGGCTAGCAGCATTACAGGCACATCTTAAACAGCTCAAACAAAGTCTCTAGGTAAAAGAGAGCAGATTAAAATAAATCACATGGGATTTTATCAACAGAAAAATGTACATTAATTACCAAAAGTGAAATTAGACATTTATGAATGTATACACTTTTATAGTTAATCTGTTTAACCAGCTGTTAAACAGATTACATTTACTTAGAATTGGGGATAGCATTATCAAATATGGCTATCTGCATAATTATTTGTGGAGGAAACGATCCTACTCATTATCAAAACTGGTCTCTCTCTTCTCTCTCTCTCTAATCATCGGACACAAATCAAATTAAACGTCATCGTGTCACTATATTTTTGCGGCGTAAATTACGAGTCAGACTCAAGGTCACACCGGGGACGTAAGCGCCGCGGTCACCGGAGCTGATCGCTGCCAGTCTAATCAATGAGACCACTCACAAATTAAAAATATAAAACACAATACGCAGTTCATGTCGCTTATCACAACTTCACATCAACGTTACGTCATGACCGGTGGCACCAGGTGATCAAAGATCGATCAAAGAGTCTCAACATGAACTAACTGTTCAAGTGGAACAACACACAATCATTTAATTTACGACACAACAGATGCTTTTTATAATCTCTTCCACGTTGGAGAAGCAAAGTCAGCTGTTTGTTGTTTTCTTTATACACAGTTTATCGCGGGGACTCGCGTACGTCCAGGATTCTCGCGTGATCTCGTGATCTCGCGTGAATACGGCCGGCTCGCTACGCTGCCGTTACGGTGCCAACACGGGAATATATGGATGACATATCACACATTCCTACTTCATACCCGTAAATATGATGTCGAGCTACAATTATATAACTTTTTTTGAATTACTAATTTAGGCTAGTGTTATTAATTGGAAACACGCAGAAGAACAATAGTTGACGAGCCCTTCAGGCACCCACACCAATAATAAGAATAAGCCCGAGAGATAATAAAGAGTGTGCTCCTTCAGGCACACTCAATAATGCCATGAAACATGCAGAAGAACAATAGTTGACCAGTGTCGTAGGCACTCGTCACTAATAATAAAGATGTAGGATAACAATAGTGTGGGAGCCCTTCAGGCACCAACACCAACTAGAAAATTCCCGCAGAAATTTTGAGAGTGACGAGTGGGCTGTTGCCGGGGGTCTGTATTCAAAAAGCACCCCTCAAATAGTAATTATTAACATGTTTATTTAGACACAGGAGCAGCTAGCGCTGCCGTGCAAGCAATTAACATTAGCGTGTTAACAATTACCATGTGTTTAATTTTTAGTGACTAATGTTAATTAGTATGTTAGCATTTGCATTAATTTTAGCATTGGCCGCTAATGTTACCAGTTAGCATGTCTTTACAGCTAGCGCTATTGAGCTAGCTGCTCTGCTGTCTCTGACGTGCTAGCAATTAGCATGTATTCTTAGTGACTGAAAATGAGTGGCTAGCATTAATGTGCTAGCAGTTAACATTAGCATGCTAGCATTAGCATGTTATCAATGAGCATGTATTTAATTCTTAGTGGCTAATAGTAATCAATAAGCATTAGCAGGTTACCAATACCAGGTTAGCCTTAGCATGTTAACATTAGCTGTAGGTGCCAGCTCATAGTTGGTGATAATTGGGTGCATGCCTTTACGAGTTTATTATTTTTCACATACGGGGACATGCGTCACATGGTGTGGGGTGTTACGTCAGCAGTAGTAACATCAGCTGTTCTTCACCTGGCGGGTTTTTTTTGTATTTGAATGAACTGAGACGGTGAGGGGGAAAGTCCCACTTTGCTGACCACTTTGCTTTGTTTGCTTAATATTATCTAAAAGTCAACAAGATGCATGGACATATTGAACATCATGAAATCGCCCGTTGGTTTGTGTTTGACTTGAAATAAATATAGCCTACAAATGCAATGCGTTTCTGGAGCCGTGATTCATCGACCACCAGCGCGTCCGGCAGGTAAAAGTTTTTTTTTCCTTACTTAGCCTCTCTGCGACTATAGTTTTTTTGATCGTTTGGATAGTCGCTCAATATTGTCAGCAAAAGGAGACAAAGAGAACTGGATTGGAGCCACAAGGAAATAGAGGAGCCACGGCTTTGAATGTGGAACAAATGAATGGAAACTAACAGATGGATCGCACACGAGGACGCTTCACAGCGCAGCAGCCGGACAACATTGCGTTTCACCAGCGGTATGTAAACTGATTAAGTTCTGCTGTTATGTTGGTCTTAAGGGAGGTGTTTAACAAAGTACGGGCCACCTCGCTTCCCCCACACCGCCCGTACGATTGTGCCATTGACCTCCTCCCGGGCTCATCACCACCAAGGGGGAGACTCT
>NC_040016.1:20136715-20138218 GCF_000972845.2 Larimichthys crocea | reverse complement strand
ATTCTCTGTCAACCCTGAAACCAAGGCAGGCGACTACATCAACAACGCTGGCAGAATGAGCATCACCGTCCTCTTATCCCTGCTGGAGTGGATCTTTTCTTTGTGGCGAAAGCGCAATATAACTCCGGACGCCTGCGAGTGATTACCGCGTCAGCCAGGGACCAAAAGTACATCCATGTGCCTTTTTCTCCCGCAACGTTTCACCGCAGAAAGAAATTATGACCTCGGAACCGGGAGTTACTGGCCTCAAGCTGCTTCCCGAGAGGGAGGCAGGTTGGCGGGGGCCCAGGCGATCGTTTGTGGTGTGGGCAGACACCACAAAACTGGCAGTACATCGGTCAGGCCAAAAACGGTTGACCTCCTCGTAGGCAGGTGGGCATATTCTTTACTCTGTTTTGTGACTTTACCCGGTCTCTATGCCAAGGTATAGGGAAACTCAACCGACGTGCCCTGTCAGCAGTTCCAGTCGACACTGTCCCATACAACACTGAAAGTTCCTCCTCATAAGGTGGTCATCGGACTATTACCTGGATATTGTGGACAAGGTAAAAACGTCCAGGTCGACCATCCGGCTCCCAGGGCCTTCCCTGCATTGTCTGCTACTGTGCTGTGAATCTCGCTCGGTAGGGTCTACCCAGTGGGGAATTTCTCGACTTGCCGTCCCCGGGGGGGAGGCGCATCCTAGCTTGCTGAAGCAACGTTTCTGTGGGCTTCAGGGAAAGAACCAAGGGTTTAGCGCGGCGGGCCAGATTTTATCAACATTAGCCTCTGAGCCACTAAAAATTAAAAACATGGCAATTGCTAACATGCTAATGATAATTGCTAGCGCGTCATGTTAGCAATTACCATGTCTTTAAATTTTAGTGGCTAATGTTAATTAGTATATTAGCATTTGCATTAATTTTAGCATTGGCCGCTAATGTTACCAGTTAGCATGTCTTTACAGCGCTAACGCGCTAGCTTCTCTGCTGTCTCCGATGCGCTAAGAATTAATATTAGCATGTTAACATTAACATGCTAGCTGCTCTGCTGTCTTTGGCGCACGAACAATTAATATTACCGTATTAAGATTAGTATGTATTCTTAATGACTAAAAATTATGGGCTAGCACTGACGTGCTAGCTGCTCTGCTGTCTCTGTCGGCCATTTTACACAGACAAGTTCAAATGAAGCCAATAACTGCTCAAATGGCCGCCACTGGGCTGCTGCAACTGTTGTCAGTTGGAACGCCAGTTAAAAATCCTGACAGAGAGAGAGGGAAAATGCTGAGACCACCCCTCGAAGAGGACGGCTCTCTGGCCAAACCGTATTTCCAATCATTGAACCGACATAATTGGGGGCATCGCGTGCCCTTCCTAATCGTTTTACATAGTTATTTTGTGTCGATAAATGAAGAAACGTGCCCTCAGGAGCAAGAGAGAGAAACATTTCTTCTGCCTTCCTTAAGAAAATTTCCCTCCTTTTTTAACATGGGAGTGAATGAGGCTGAGGATGGGAGTACTC
>NC_040016.1:20128356-20136648 GCF_000972845.2 Larimichthys crocea | reverse complement strand
TTTCTTGGATAATTACATGTGATGGTGGTTTTAGCTGTTCTGTACACAGTTTGAATAAATTGTCCCAGGCAGCCGTCTCTGTCTGCAAATATAAAAGAGAAGTTAAAGATGCAAACTGTAAGTAAGTGAGTAAAATTTCTTTATTGCCTTTCAAAACCAGAATTATTATGTACATGACAGGTTTCTTGCCTGGTTAGTAGGGATGTAACGATGCATCGTGACACGATTAAAAACCAGTACAGATGCGTGACGATTCGCACCGGTTGACAGAAAATGCAAGAGTAGTGGGATATGTTCTTTTTCTTTTTAAAAAAGAAATAGGTTACGTTATCTTAAAAAAAGTCACTGGTTGGTGATTCATTTGTTCAACATCAGGCGTCAAGTCACGTGACTTACGTCACTACGTAGGTACGGAGCACAGAGCGAGGGAAGACATGGCGACGGTAGAAAATAGCTTTGATATAGAGGATGAACCGAGCAGTTTGAAATCATTTTGGATTCCCTATATACAATAATACAACTGTGAGAAATGGACAGACAAAACCAAAAACAGCATGTAAATATTGCAAGAGACTGCGGCAACACGAGCAACATGCAGCAGCATATTAGCCAACACCACAGTGAGAAGCAAAGTACCGTTATGCCGCTTCAAGAGCGAAAACTGCACATTACACCAGTTAACACCAGTTTACTTGTGGGATTGTTTCTAAAGAAAGGAGATATTTTTCATGTATTTTGTTGTTTAAGATGACCATGTAAGTTGCACTTTTTGTAAGAGAACACAAACTTTTTGAGAGTTTCTGTAAAAAAAAAGCATCTAAATTTCTTTTCCTACACATAAAAAGATCATTTTATTTGGTCGTAATTTGTCTGTAGCTCATTTTGATGAAAATAAAAATCATGAGAAAATCGTATCGCAAACAAAAAATCGTGAACCGTATCGAGTCGAGAGTTGAGTGTATCGTTACATCCCTACTGGTCAGTTAGCTGCATGGCTGACTGAGCTAATGACAATAAGCGGTTTGCTACTTCTCTTTCCATCAGGAAAGTCTGTGAATAATTATAACATTATTCCCTGTCGGTCTCCGAGGCTGTGCTTGAACCCAGTCCATCCTGGCTACTGAGCCTAGTTCTGTTGCTCACTAATAGCAGATTCAGTTAGCAGCAGATAATTAGCAGTTAGAAAGTTTTAAGGTTAAAGCTATCTGCCTGTCAGGAAACTCTAAGGATGATCAACTATCAGGGGACACCAGAGCAAATATATTCTGTATAAAACCTGATCCAGTTTCATCAAAATCACTGAATGAAGTTATAAAGATGTCCGGGTATAGATGCATGTAGTTCTCAGAGTGAAGAATATCTGAAAATTAATTTTTTAATCATCGTTGGGCTAGATACTAAAGTATAGGTGACATACTGTACATCAGGGGTCGGCAATTAAGTTTGGCCTCGGGCCAGATATTTTCCAAGCCATTACATGGCGGGCCACAACCAAAACAATGGCTAATATAATGAATTAATAGGGGAGGAGGGGTGATAATGAAAATGATAGGCGATCTTGAAATGACGGAGCAGACGCACTGAGACATTCAAGCGAGCTGATGTAGGTTAAATTTGTGGACTGACCACTGGGGGCGCTATTAATTATATGCCTGTTTGTTAAAAAAAAAACAAAAAAACATTTCCACTTGTTGCTGTTAGCTGTCCGAAAAATGGCACTATCAAAAAATCTCAAGAGAAAACTTAACAGCGAGAACAGGATCTTTCATGATGAATGGACAGAGAACTAAGCCTTCATCCTCCCCAGTTTTATTAATGCAAAGCCCACATGCCTGATCTGTAACGAGGGTGTCTCTGCATGCAAAGAGTACAATATTAGACGGCACCACGAAACGAAGCATGCTAATTTCAAGGTTGCGTTCCCTCAAAAGACAGAGGCACGAAAGCGCAAAATCGAAGCCCTGAAAGGTGCTTATGCACACAGCAACAGGATCCTGGTGCGAGGCCTCACATCCCAACAGAAGGTAACTAGTGCATCTCTGAAAGCGTCCTGGGTGCTCGCAAAGCACAACAAGCCATTCACTGACGCAGAGGTCTTCAAGGAGATGATGGTGACAGTTTTGGAGGAACTTGATACCAACAAGTCGATGGATGATGTGATCGGGTCAGTGAAACAGATGTCGCTCTCTGCGAGGTCCGCTGCCCGCCGCATAGAAGCGCTGTCTGATGCGGTGCAGGGTGCAATTGTCGACGGTGTCAGTCACGCAAACTACTTTTCCTTAGCCATTGATGAGAGCACTGACAACACAGATGTAGCCCAGTTGTGTGTTTATGTGAGATACTTTGATGAGAAGGATTTCAAGGAAGAGCTGCTGTCTCTAATTCCATTAGAAGGGCACACCACTGGAGATGCGAAACTGGAAGAGTTGTTTCAGTTGCATTCATTATCATTTGAGAGGGTTAACCTAATCGTGACAGACGGGGCTCCTGCTATGGTGGGAAAGCACAGAGGTCTGGTGAGCAGGCTGAAAGAACTTGTCCCCCAAATGCACGGGCTGCACTGCCTCATCCACCAAAGTGTCCTCTGAATGGTGGACTGAATGGCGAGCTAAAGAATGTTATGGACAAAGTGATGAAAGTCATTAATTTTGTCAGAGGTACATCAAGCACCCAGCATGCTTTTCCGACAACTTGTGGCTGAGTCAGCAGATGCCGCCCACGATGACTTGCTGCTTCACAATGATGTGCGCTGGTTAAGCAAGGGGAAAGCACTGGATCGCTTCTGTGCGCTACTGAATGAGATCAAAGCGTTCCTTGGAATGAGCAAGAGCAAGGCAGCAGCTGACTATCTTATCCTCCCTCAGTTGTGCGAGATGCGCTCAGAAGTGCGGAGTCCGTGAGTGCTTTTTGGATAGGCCTACTATGCTCCGAGGAATACAGCAACCTCAAGAAAGTCGCACTTTACATTCTGACAATGTTCCCTTCCACCTACGTATGTGAGTCGTCCTCCTCAGCTATGAATGCAATAAAAACGCACGAGAGGAATAGACTGACTCACCAAAATCTCGAGAACTGCCTGAGGATTAAAGTGACGTCTATTTCACCAGATATCCAGCAAATAGTGGCCAGCGGGAGATGCCACTTTTCACATTAGGTGAGTAATCTAAACCAGCTATTGTGTCTAAAATCTGAACTGTAGCCTATTTTTAATGAATGTCTCGTTGTAGGCTACTCATAATTCAGGCCTACAGTAAATGTAGCACGTCTGCTCTGTCGTTTCAGGGGCCGAGGACTCCAGCCCATGGTCGAGTGGATTCAGATTTTTTGCTTCGTTCTTTTTTGCTCCGATTTGACAGTGCAATGCATTGCTATCAGTTTACATTTTTGGTGCCACCACAGTCATATAAAGGCCTAAATAACACACATGCTATGTTTGAAACTTGTGTTTTACTTTTCACAGTTCTATGTACGTAAATGCCTATGTTTGATGTTAATTTTCACAATAATATGAAGCCTGTCCGTTGTTTGAATGACAACTTGTGTTTTAGGGACTAGTTTGGAATTTCAGCATCAGGCACTGTCCACTGACTTCGTTTGTTTTTGCATGTTTAGCGTTCACGCTGCACCACGCTGATGTGCTTATTCACTCTGTATCCAGTTAAACAAATAAGCATTTAGATTGAGGAAAATTTTCTGTTCTGGAAAATGAAGTTTCCAAATAAAGAGCATTTTTGAGACTGGCAGTCCGATTTTTAAAAAGTATATTTTATATTTTTATTTTCTTTCTCTAGTTCAAACAATCTCACGGGCCAGATGTTTTTGCTTGCGGGCCACATCTGGCCCGCGGGCCGCCTATTGCCGACCTATGGTCTATTGGAAACAGTTTGAGCTGGTTGCGTTGTTCCACTTATCAAATATATCTGCATGTCTTGTAATTTGTTCTTTGGTTCATTTTGGCAGATTGGTTTCTATTTCTACGTGTCTGTTTACCTGAAGACATAATGACTCAGGAAAAACATGACGTCGTATCTGGAGACAGTGTTTAGTTTGTCTGTTCTGGGCTACTGTAACATGGCGAGGACCTACTGCGTGAGTTTATGGCTTATGAATGTAGATCAAAAACATTTTATGATTACATTACATGTAGGGCTGCACGATATGGCCTGTAACCAATATCTCGATATTTTTAAGCTATATCGCGATACACGATATATATCTCGATATTTTTGTTGTTGTTGTTTTGTACTCTTTTTATAGCATTTTAACACTTGTCATATTTTTTATGAATTTTTAATGCATTTCATAATGTAAATATGAGCTTTAAAGCAGTGCAGGATCATACTTGGCTTATGAGACACTGTTTTAAATCAAATTTTAACCAGTCTTCATATTTTATAAATAAACCTTTAATAAATTTAACACCCACGTCTTATTTTGAAAACCGGAAGTGTCCACACGCTGCAGTAAGCTAGTGCTGACTTTCCCAGTTTTCTCAAAGTTTTTGCCATAAAGTCGGCAATAAGGGCGCACTTGAAAATATTGGAGCAGCTGACGTGACCACGTGAAAACGAGAGACGGCTGGCGTGACCGCAGTTGATTTTCTTCGGAACCAAGTCGTCCGTCTCCATCTTCAATTAACTCGCTTGTGCTCTTCACTTCTCTCCTCACTTGATACAGAAAGTACGCATGCGCGCAGGGGATTTTTCTGGGTGGGCGGGGCAGTGTGCTGCGTGCTGTGAGCAGCACCAGGAGTGACACAGGCAAAACTCCTGAGAATTAAATGCCAACGGCTTAAAACATTTACGGGACAAGTACTCGATGGTCGCGATATAGTCATTTCATACATCTCACGTAGAACAAGCCGCGATATATCGAGTATATTCGATATATCGCCCACCCCTAACTACATGAGTTCATTAAAAATACACGTCTCTTACCTTTGTCCAGTTTTACTGTGTCGAAGTCTGACCCCTGCTCTTCACACTGGTATTCTGCAAAGTCTTCCCGTTTAAGTTTTTTGATGAGCACTCTGACTTTTTTATTGTTTGTATCACGGTACAGGGAAACACTGTCGGTGGTTTCCCATTCATTGTTTTTAGAACTTTGTATTATGTTATTCTTTCTAGATTTAATTACATCAATAACGGAATATGTTATATTTTCATCTTTTCCATTTTGTTCTGGATAGTTGCAGGTGAATTCAACCCATCCGTCTCGGCATCCCTTCACATTAGACACAGCGTCACAACCTGTAGATCAGACAAAGACAGAAGTGACTTGTCTAGTCATAATAATAGCAAGGCAGCTATTTTAAGCCAAGTGTGGCCAGACTTTTCATCATCTCATGATTATCAGCATACAGGCCATTAGTCTCAGATAAGTTGAGAATGAGACCATACAAACTGTAAAACAACTTTATAACTGTATCAACACTAATCATCCTGCTCTAACCTTCACATATAGAACAGATCCAGAATATTTCTGCCACTCTTACTGACAGTAATTATGTAAGTATAATTAATTAGTATTCATGAGTTTCCTCTTGCACCTGAACATGCGGGTATAAAAAAATAAACTGGCTAAAAAAAGCTGTATGTAACTTTCACTTCCTCTTCTTTTAGGTAAGTCTGAATTCTTGTTGAATTTGTTGAATATTAGCGACCCATGTTTGCATGAAGAAATAAAAAAAAACATCACTGCCTGTATTTTTCATCAACAGGCTATATTTTATATCAAATTAAGCCCTGATAGCTTCATATTTACATGAAATCACAAATACTGCCTGTGCAGTGACCTTTTATAAACAGACTACAGGTTGTGTCACTGCCGCGTTGGATGAATTATTCACAGTGAGAAGCAGAAAATATCTGTATTTAAATAAGAACTGATTTTTGACCCTGTTGGTTTTATTTTGAATCAGTAAGACTGTTAATGAGACTAATGCAAAAGTAGCTGAAACTACACCACATGATGTATTTATTAAGTATCTAGTATCAGGAATCAGGCAGTAATAATTGTTTTACCTGTCATCAGTGAGAGGAGAAGCAGAAGAAGAGTCCTCATTTTGAAAATCCTCATGAAAATATTGTGACTCTTTTACGTTCAGCGTCAGTTCCCCTGTTTATTCGATGGTTGATCTCAGCATCGGCACGCAAGTCTCCTGAGATGATATATAGTATCCATGCATATCCACTTCCTGTCTACTGACTACTCTATATTTTTTCCCTCTTACGATATTTTTCTCACAACTCAACAGGCTTGTACATGAACCGATTGGTTATTCTTGCTGTCAGTCAACATAATACAGTCCGGTCATCATGAACTAAATGAACTATATCACACTTGATGCATGTTGCTGTGATCATGCAGCATTTAAGCATCACTTTTGGGTATGTCCCAGTCCATCTTAAGATATGAACTGTGCAGATTTCACCAAATAGTTTCTGTGTTATTTATTGTCAGTATTTTCACACTTGGATAGCTGAAAATTTCTTCGATAATCATAAATTGTTGATTATCTTTATGAAGACAGATAAGTAAATTACGTGGTTTGATTTGAGTCAAAGTAATCGTCAGCTTCACCAAACCCCCATTACAAAGTTATTACATTATCTGTATGAGCTCTCATATTGAAACATTTACATTAAATTAATGTAAAATCAGCCTGCATGTTTCACTGACTATTGTACTGTTGTACTAAAATTAATTGCGAGCAATTCTGTGAATAATTTAGGATATGTGAGTCAACACTGTGTTCTAATATTAGGTCTATATTCTATTTGTTTTCTAGAAAGTGTCATTTCTACTGGGATTATGTTCCATGGCAGCTCGTCTTTCTCTCTTTCTGTGCAGGAAGTGCTGCGTGGTCTGTGCGCACACAATGTAGGGGATGTGGTCAGGGTGTTTCAATGGTATTTGACACGGCTTGTTCTTCAAGTCCACTGTGAACTAAATGTGATTTATGACATTTCAGATTTTTGGATGTTCTCATAGTGTGTTGGTATAGCGGTGGTTAAGAAGATACATAAACAGGAAAATACAGCCGTAATTTGTAAAAAAACTAATATATTTTGAAAGATAATACAGCAGACGAAGAGAAGAGTGTGAGCACTTTATGTTAGGACTAGATTTAAGTTATTTATGTACAGATAATCTATATGACTACGCCTGAAAACCCACAGTGCAGCAAAAAGCAAAAGGCAACAACAGAAATAGCTACACAGTGCTGAAAGTCTGCCAGATTATTGAATAACATGAGTGTATTTTTACACACTGTTCATATTAACTTTTTTTTAGCAAACATATTCACGAGGTTTAATTCTGTGTGCTTTTTAGGCGGTGGTGATGAACTGGTGGACTCCTGTGTCTAAACCTAGTGTGATCAAACAAGTCAATAATATCATGACCCTGTGATTGTAAAAGTCAGAATGAATGAAGTGAAAACTGTCAGACTTTTCAGTGTGTTGTGGGTTGTGACGGTCGAATAGTAAACGGGTTTTTCAGACAAGATCCTGTGGTGATGACAGTGAGTGATGGGATGTTGGCGTGAAGTGTTCCTGCAACAGTTAGGTAGTGGAGTCATCATGTGCGGCAGAAGAGCTGTTTGTGGGAAAGCTGGCAGTGGTGTAGATTGTTTCTCTGCAGTTCATGCAATCTGGCAGGGGGGCGCCCGTATTTCCTCCTTAGGACATGCCTCTTCCAGACACAGAGAAAAAAACAACAAGCATTGAATATGCATCCTAACAAACGCACTAATAATCACCAGTGGCAGGACCTGTGGAAAAAATCAAAAAACTCATAACTATTAGAAATACTTAGTTAAACCAAAACACAGCTCTTTAGTTGATGCTTAGATCATTTCTCAAGGACAGCAGTAAATTCGCTTTACGTAAGGTAGCCGACCGTTACCTCATTCCGAAAGCGGAAACACATTGTACGTGGGAACAGGGAGATAAAAACAAACAGAGCTTCACTTTGTCTGTCAGACCTTTCTGCACATGGAACGTGGCCTGTTATGTATGCAAAAAATGCCAAGACCTAGATCCTCTCTTTGACACAACAACATTACTATTACCAGAAATATTTTCCATCTTATAATTCAGTGCAATTGAAGACTTTACATTAAGAAAACAGAGTTGGTGGTCTGTTGAAATAGAGAAAGCTAAAAAAAGGAAATTGAAAGAAAAATTTTTCTAGATTTTGTCACGTTTGAGTGTGTTTTGTGAAGGAAATGGAATGAAGTAAGTAAAATTCTTAGCCTGGAAAAGAAAGAATATGTGCAGTTGTATTCTT
>NC_040016.1:20116004-20128326 GCF_000972845.2 Larimichthys crocea | reverse complement strand
AGACATGGCATTTGATTCAATGCTGAAGGAATCACTTCCTTAAATTTGGCTACAGCACTATCAGATAAACATCTGCTGTAGAAGCTTCTACACAAAGGCTTATAGTCCGGTAGTATGAACTCAAAGGTTATTAAAAAATGGTCAGACAGAAGAGGATTCTGTGAGAAGACTATTATATTATCAATTTCAATGCCATATGAAAGAACAAGATCAAGAGTGTGGTTCAGACAATGAGTCGGTTTATTTACAAGCCAATTGAGTCTAATAGAGAGATAAACGCAGTACTAAGACTATCATTGTGGTTGTCCACATGAATGTTAAAATCACCTACAATAATTACTTTATCTGTTTTAAGGATCAAGCCTGATGGTGACCATAACACCACAGTGCAGCAAAAAGCAAAAGCAACAACAGAAATAGCTACAGTTGCTGAAAGTCTGCCAGATTATTGAATAAAATGATGTATTTTTTACACACTGTCATCATATTAACTTTTTTTAGCAAATATCATTCAGAGGTTTAATTCTGCGGTGCTTTTTGAGGCGGTGGTTGATGAACTGGTGACTCCTTGTGTCTAAACCTTGAATCAAACAAAGTAAATAATATCATGAGTCCTGTGATTTGTAAAGTCAGAAATGAATGAAGTGAAAACTGTCAGGACTTTTCAGTGTGTTGTGGGTTGTTGACGGTCGAATAGAAAGGGTTTTCAGAAAATCCTGATGGGTGATTGACAGTTGAGTAGGTGGGATGTTGGTGTGAAGTGTCCTGCACAGTAGAGTAGGTGTGTGTGTTGGGGTCGTCGTGTGAGGCAGAAGAGCTGTTTGTGGGAAAGTTGGCAGTGGTGTAGATCGTTTTCACTGCAGTTTCTGAATCTGGCAGCTGGGGGCGCTCCCGTATCTCTGCGTAGGCAGCCTCCTTCCAGAACAGAAAAAAAAAAAAAAAACAGCATCAATATGCAATCCTAACAACAGCACTAATAATACTAGTAGCAGAAGACCTGTGGAAAAAATAAACACTCATAACTATTAGAAAACTTAGTTAAGAACAGCTTATGTTGATGCTTAGATCATTTCTCAAGACAGCAGTACATTTCGCTTTCGTAATGAGGTAGCCGACAGTTACCTCATTACGAAAGCGAAACAATGTACTGCTGTGGACAGGGAGCAAAAAAATCAGCATCAGTTTAAGTGTTCACTATATTTAAAACATTTTCACAGCTTCACTTTGTTGTCAGACCTTTCTGACATGGAACTGAAGCTGTTATGTATGCAAACTGACCAGACCAGACTCCTTTGACAAAAACAGTAATATTACCAGAATATTTCCACGTCTAACTCAGTGAATTGAAGATTTACATTACGAAAACCAGAGTTGGTGGTTGTTGAAATAGCAGAAAGGCTAAAAAAGAAAATTGAAAAGAAAATTTTCTTTTGTTTTTGTCACGTTTGGAGTGTGTTTTGACAAGGAAATGAAGTAAATCTTAGCCTTGTAAAAGAAAGAAGATGTGCAGTTGTATTCTTCTGTTTAATCAGGAAAGCAGGTGTAAGAATATTTCCTTTTCTGTCAGTCTATCAGTTTATTTATTACACTAAATGTCAGTTTCTTTCAGCTCTGGCTGGCTTTCAGGCAGATTGATTGAGAGTTTTGTGGGACAACTGACTTTTTTGATTTTTTTTATGATTGATTCGCAGAATTAATTGTGTGATAAACGTCCTTGCATAATCATGCCCAGTTCAAACTGATGTTGGGACACTTTCCAAAAATTTTAATGACAATATCTCCAATCTTGATTAAAACTAATTCCTAATACTAGTCCTAGTACATAAGACCCAAAATGACATAGTTAGAAGGCTGCTGTGGATTTTGATTTCCAGTGACAGATTGACATCATCTGGTTTGCCCCCAAAACTAATAATCACGTAATCAAGACATAAACACACTAAACTGGCAAAGCTGGTCCGTCAGCCCACCACATTTGTCCGAACAAAAATATCTCACTAATTATTGAATGAAGTGCGTTGATGCTTTAGACAGAGATTCCTGTTACCCAGAGGATAAATCCTACTGACAGTTATGATTCTGTGACTTTTCCTCTTGCACCACCTGCATGTTTTTACTTGTCTAGTGATGCAGCTTAACACCAACATGGATGGGCATAGACATTTCTGTTTCTCAGACAATGCATTGTTGTGTATCAGAAGTCTGGGTGTTGAGTCCCGACTCGTGCAACATTTGTTCCAAAATTCAGTCTTCAAGGCACCGGAGAGCTTCAGAGTTGATCGCAGTAGAACTTTAATGTCTTCACAGAAAACGAAACCCGAGTCCGTTCATGAAGGGAACTGATTCATGCTCGAAACATCGGCTATTATGTTACCAGCTGTTTTTCATTCTCTTCCAATAAAACAAAATATCAAGATCACATGATCAGTTTATTAATTTATTTGTGCTGGGATTTCTAAAACTACTAGCATAGCATATATCAAAACTGCTGTATCAGCATGTGCTCAGTCCCGCCCTTAACGTGTTCAACTTTCTTTCAGCTTTTGTGTGTTCTTGAACACCCTCCGCAGCCCAGGCGAAGACAATCTGTCTACTCCAAAAAGAATGTTACAATGCTACAACAAACCCCTGCGAACGTATACTTCATATTCTAAATAGTTATACTACACAAAACCTCTAAGATGTGTTGTAACCACAAGCATAGTTACAGTCTTTACACTATGGTGACACGTGTTTTTATCTAACATCAAAGATGATGAGTATGTAATCATTACACCTGCTAAACATTGCTGCTTCATATTTCTATGTCGTGTTCTTTACAGCTTTATTGTCATTGTGAGCATGTTGCCCTGCTTGCATTAGCTTTAAAGCACAATGTGGAGAGCTGATAGTATGAATGTAGGCCAAGACATACTACTGGCTATTCAGAAGAAAGAAAGATGAAAAGTAACATATAATAAACAAGCGTTAGGTAGTTTGAGCACTTACCTGAAAAGTGAGTGAGACATGCTTATATTCTGACAAAGAATTCTACCATGGCATGATAAAAATTACATTTGGTTTGTTAAAATATAGGTTAATGTGTAACCCAAACACTGAGGCTCTGGCACATGCATGTATGAGTCAATTCCAATTGTTTCATCAATGCTGACAAACATTGGCACAATATACAAACACACACACTGACCTCGTTGTGTCGTCTGGCGTCTTCATTCCTGGTGTTTTTGTATGTTCACGTCCTGTCAAAGACAAAGAAGGAGGTGTAAGAAAGAAATGAACAAAACAAAAAGGAGAGGAAATAACTTGTTACATGTGTTGACGTCTGTATTTTATTTAAAATATTTATCAACGACCTTGTGTAGAGAGACATTAGTATGCACTGACGCTGACCAATCAATTTTCACACACGGAAAAGGTCATCTGGATCTGTTTGTTCTTTTATTTACTCATTCATCCATTAATATGATTTTACTTGTCTGACTGTGTGTGACACATAAACTGAACTTACTGCCAGTAAGTAAAAGGGTGTATGCTTATAAGTGTGTGAATGTGTGTTTCATGTGTGCAAACTGCTTCAAGAAATGTCTTACGTTTGTAGAGGAGAACCAGAAAAAGCAGAAGTGCAAGCAGAGCTACACAGACGACTACAGCAATGATTGTTAACCGAGAGTCACCTGCAGAGATAAAACCACACAGCAAAAGGATGATCAGACCTAAACCATCATAACACACAAAACTCATCCAGAACCGTCACCTCTTTCAGAAAACAAAGTGCTTCTCTCACCACCAGTCTCATGAGATGCAGTAGTTGTAGTAGTAGTAGGACACAGCAGAAGAAGTAGAATAGTTCGATGTGGTGAGGTACTAGTTGGACGCCCTGAAAATTGATATAGATTACAGTTACAGTATAGAAAATAAGAAATACAAAGTTTGACAAACACTAAGTTTAAATTAAGTAAAATTAAAAATGGGATCAGAAGTCGGGGAGTCTAACTGAGTTTTGTATAAACTTGTGAATGAACTGTTTTAGTTTGGAAGCCATTGATTTGCTTCGTCTGTATTTATTTTGGATCAAGTGTTGCATGAACAACACTAATGATTCTCAAAACACAGTTCATTATTAACACGTCTTCATTAGATGAACTACAAGTTGATCAGTAATCAGTAGTTATCGTAGCTTTTATTTTGATGCCAGCAAACATTTTATAAGAGAGCATAACCCATGCTTCAGATAACCTTAATTATTTTGTGTGAGTAAATCCAACCTAAAGTATCAAATGTGTCAGACTCACTTAACTTTTAGTTGTATTTCTGAATCCAGCTTAATAAGTAAATTAAAATTAATTAAATGACATGATCACCTACAATCACGAGAGTCTGTGGAAGAAGGGGTTACTGGTTTTTGTTTTCAGTACTTTCTGCTCAACACCAGTATGTCCCAGTGTCGTCTGTTGTTACTATCTCTCACTGTTATGGTGATGTTTCTCTCTTCTGTCATCCCCATGGAAAACCTCCCAGTGTTTCTTGCCGAGCTGCGTGGCGTTCACTAGAGGTTCACATATGATGGATCTTCCCCTACAGATGAATTTATTTTTCGGAGCACGGTCTGGATATGCACACCAGTATGTAAAATTCTGTCCAGTAGTTAGAGACCTTGTGAAGATTCTAATATCTAACAAGACAGACGACAGAATTAGTTAGTGACTGTATCAACAACATATTTCAGATACACCTTAATTATTTGTGTGAGTAAATCAAACCTAAAAGTATCAAATGTGTCAGACTCACCTTTAACTCAACTTAACGTGGTATTTTTCTGAATCCAGCTCGGTAACTTCCTTCATTTGACTTTACTCCACACCAGTAGACACCAGCATGATGTGAGGACACTTTACTGATGGACACGGTGAAGCCTGTGTTGGTTTTTGTGAGAGTGAATGTCTCGCTTGACTTTGGAGAAGATTCAGTTGATAAGATGTCCTCACAGGTGATTTTGTTCTCTTTGCAGAGAAACAGGACATCGGACTCGTCTCTGTTTCTTGGATAATTACATGTGATGGTGGTTTTAGCTGTTCTGTACACAGTTTGAATGAATTGTCCTTGGCAGCCTCTGTCTGCAAATATAAAAAAAAAGTTGAAGATGCAAACTGTAAGTAAGGGAGTAAACTTTATTTCTTAAGTGCCTTCAAAACCAGAATTATCATGTACTTGTCACAAACATTAATTAGCATTTATAGTAACTCATAGCAATGAGTGTTCGTTAAGCCTACACCAACCGCTATGCAGTGCAGCTATCATCTATTCTTAGCATCTACTTTCCAGTGAAAACAGCCGCCCCTTGACTGATCACAACCCCCAGAAACCAGAGGTGGCCTGTCTGGCAGCAAATACAGTAGCCTACAAGGTGGTTTTCTTGTCAGGTTTGGCTGCTGGCATTCTGTGGCTGAGTCAGTTCTGTTAGCTGCGACAGTAAGAAGTTTGCTTAGTAATCCTTCCATCAGGACAGTCTGTTAATCACTGTAACATTATTCCCTGTCGGAGGTTGTGCTCGAGCCTGCTCTTGAGCGTGGTCCTGTTGTTCACTAATGGCAGATTCAGTTAGCAGCAGTTAGTTAAAATCGTAAGGTTAAAGCTATCTGCCCATCAGGAAACTCTAAAGCTGATCAGCCTGAGTGAAGAATATCTGAAAATTATCTTTTTGAATCATCGTTGGGCCAGATACTAAAGTATAGGTGACATATTGTACATGATAAAAACACTTCAGTTATGACTTTATGGGATTAAAACAGAAAAAAATGAAACATAAATTATCATGATTACTGTTCTATGCATGTCATCTCACCTATATACAGTAAAGTGTGCTTCGTCCACTTATCAAATATATCTGCATGTCTTGTAATTTGTTCTTTGTTTGGTTCACTGAGGCAGATTGGTTTCTATCTCCAATAGTCAGTGTTTAGTTTGTCTGTTCTGGGCTACTGAAACATGACCTGCTGCGTCAGTTTATGGCTTGATGTGCATCAAAAACATAGTTTATGAAAATTTGAGTCATTACATGAGTTTATTAAAAATACTTGTCTCTTACCTTTGTCCAGTTTTACTGTGTCGAAGTTTGACCCCTGTTTTTTACACTGGTATTCTGATTCAAAGTCTTCTTGTTTAAGGTTTTTGATGAGCACTCTGACTTTTTTGTTGTTTGTATCACGGTACAGGGAAACACTGTTGATGGTTTCCCACTCATTGTTTTTAGAACTTTCCATGAGTGTATGTCCTGATTTAGTTAAAGTAAAACCAGATCTTTGATAGTTGCAGGTGAATTCAACCCATCCGTCTCGGCATCCCTTCACATTAGACACAGCCTCACAACCTGTAGATCAGACAAAAGTTCACATCATGTCAGATACTCAAACAATCCTGGAGCTGCAGTAGTCTAAACTAGTATCAACTGTATTTGAAATTATTTTGTGTTGAAACTGTTTTGGACTTCTTTTATGACATTGTATGACAGTAATGCTGAGTAAAACCACCCCTCTGTGTTATTTTATAGCTGTGATGATCTGAACTGATCAGTCTTGATTATATTTGACTTATCAATATTTTTATGCAAACAATAGATCATATGACTACCAATATTTGAACAAGGTTGCTTGTAGGCTCAAGCCAACAGCCAACTCTACCGAGCAGTTTATCTTTTTTTTTTTTTTTAGCTCAGTGCTTCTTTGTTTTATGCATAATTTTGCTGTTTTTGCTCAGCAGGGTCATTTCAAGCAGTATCAGGCAGCTGTTTTCAGCAAAAAAACACAGTACACTACTTGTGTAAGTGAAAAAAAATATTTACATAGAATATTTTTATAGTACTTTATAGAAAAAAACATGTTTTGCATGAAGCGTAATCCATCATCATTTTTTGGAGGGGTACACAAGGGTTAAAGGTGATAATTAAATATTGTAGTTTGTGTCCACTGCTCCCAAATGCCCAATACATAGTAAATGCAGATATAAAAATGTGGCTGTCATAATAATCATAATAATAGCAAGGCGGCCATTTTAAGCCAAGTGTGGCCAGACTTTTCATCATCTCATGATTATCAGCATACAGGCCATTAGTCTCGGATAAGTTGAGAATGAGACCATACAAACTGTAAAACAACTTTATAACTGTATCAACACTAATCATCCTGCTCTAACCTTCACATATAGAACAGATCCAGAATATTTCTGCCACTATTACTGACAGTAATTATGTAAATATAATTAATTAGTATTCATGAGTTTCCTCTTGCACCTGAACATGCGGGTTTAAAAAAAAAAACTGGCTAAGAAAAGCTGTATGTAACTTTCACTTCCTCTTCTTTTAGGTAAGTCTGAATTCTTGTTGAATTTGTTGAATATTAGCGACCCATGTTTGCATGAAGAAATAAAAAAAAACATCACTGCCTGTATTTTTCATCAACAGGCTATATTTTATATCAAATTAAGCCCTGATAGCTTCATATTTACATGAAATCACAAATACTGCCTGTGCAGTGACCTTTTATAAACAGACTACAGGTTGTGTCACTGCCGCGTTGGATGAATTATTCACAGTGAGAAGCAGAAAATATCTGTATTTAAATAAGAACTGATTTTTGACCCTGTTGGTTTTATTTTGAATCAGTAAGACTGTTAATGAGACCAATGCAAAAGTAGCTGAAACTACACCACATGATGTATTTATTAAGTATCTAGTATCAGGAATCAGGCAGTAATAATTGTTTTACCTGTCATCAGTGAGAGGAGAAGCAGAAGAAGAGTCCTCATTTTGAAAATGCTCAGTGAAAATATTGTGACTCTGTTACTTCAGCTGTCAGTGCCCCTGTTTATTCGATGGTTGATCTTCAGCATCTGCACGGCAGAGTCTCCTGAGATGATATAATAGTTATCCATGCATATCCACTTCCTGTCTACTGACTACCTCTATATTTCTTTCACACTCACTGATATTTTTTCTCACAACTCTAACAGGCTTGTACATGAACCGATTGGTCTAGCTTGCTGTCAGTCAACATAATAACAGTCCTGGTCATCATGAACAAAATGAACTATCACACTTGATGCATGTTGCTGTGATCATGCAGCATTTAAGCATCACTTTTGGGTATGTCCCAGTCCATAATAAGATATGAACTGTGCAGATTTCACCAAATAGTTTCTGTGTTATTTATTGTCAGTAACTATTCACATTCTAGGTGTTGACCTTTGACCCCTATGAAGTCAGAGAAGCTGATTTGATTTGAGTCAAAGTAAATCTTTGTTGCAATATTTGCCTGTGTTATTTATTAGTTCTAAGTCTGTTGTGAGATCAAAGTTGCTGTCAGCTTCACCAAAGTCAGCTGTTGTTATTTGACACCTTTACAGTTTTAATAAATGCAAAATAAGCCTTTTCGTCCTGTGCAAGAAGTGCTGCGTGTATGTACACACACAAGCTGCAGGGATGTGGTCAGGGTGTATGATGGTTCTTTGACACATGTCTTATTTCTCAAGTCACTGTGCAATTTTTAAATATTCATGATCTCCTTATAATTTAAAGTGCCTAAACATAAAAAAAATGTGATCAGTGGTTCAGTCATATGAGTTGATATTACAGAGATAACAAAATGTTAAGATCAGTTAAGCTTTGACCGATATGTTCACCATCAACATTTTGTGACTTTGCAGAAACGTTAACAGTTCCTCATTCTGTTGATCGAAGTGTGAAACTTTGAGGAGGAAGTGTGAGAGGTCTGCTGTGGTTGTTGAGTGTCAGGGAGTCTTTCTGTTTTGTCTGTTAAAAAACACATTATAGAACGCAAAGGTAAACAAAAATAGAACAAATTTATTGAAATATATCAAAAATAAAGCTGATTTTTTATTGAAGACATATAAAATGACCAAAAATGCATACAGTATATACAACAAGAACACAGAAGAGGAGATGCATGTGCTGTTATAATTGTTTTAGCATGCAATCATGTCCACTCTATTCCATCATCATGAAATAATTCTTTCTCCTCTAGTGTAAAAATGTATGCATTTAAGAAGAAACAGAAACATTTGCAAGGTGTACAACTAAGATTGATCTTTTGATCCCATATATAATCCTTATTTTAACACATATGTAATTCTCTGGCTTTCGAGTGATTCTTATCTTTACACATATATAATCCTTATTTTGACACATATATAGTTTGAAGTAGAGGGGCAAGGGAACTGACTGCACAGATAAAGTTTGGTTTGACATAATCATTTTTTGTAATGAGCATTATGGTAAGAAGGTTGAACCAAGCAAAAGTATGTGGAAGTCAAGATGTGTTTTGAGTGCTGTAACATTTTTGATGCCTAAGTAGCATGTAGAAGACAGGCTCAAGGCCTGACTGTGCGGGAGTGGTGCAGGTCGAACAGTGGCTGAAACTGACGTTACAAAACAGGCATAGCAAAACGACAGGGTGATATGGCCTGAAAGGAGGAAAAAATGCCCAAAGTTCCCCGGAGGCACTTGAGAGTTGGACCATTATGTCATAGATGGAAGATAAAAAATGGTTTGATGGGTAAATAACATTTGAGGGTATACAAGGAGATGATTGAGGACAGACAGATCAGTCTTTCCGTGGGAGACTCTGGCTTTGTTTGTCTGTGAAGATAATAAAGCTCATCTACAGTCAACTTTGATGAATCCTGCATCTTTACTTGAAGATTTACACAATTTGACTGATTGAAGCAGAAATAGGACTTGGTCTCAAGACATCTAGGGTGACTGATTTTTGACCTGTCACTCCCTAACAGGAATTCATATGATTGCTAAAAAGAATTAATACAAAAAAAATGAAGAAAGACAACATCACATATAAAGAAAGTCTATTAAAATGTGTTTTAAGAAGTGGTTTAAAAGAATTCACTGATTCTGTGAGTCTCATGTCCTCAGACAGGGCGCTCCAAAGTTAAAAGGCTCTGATAGAAAAAGCTCGGTCACATTTAGTTTTGAGCCTTGGAACAGCCAGAAGGGATCCACCTGAGGACCTAAGGCTGCGGGCTGGCTCATGAGTTGTCAACATGTCTGCTATGTAGCAAGGAGCCCGACCCAGGTGTGCTTTAAAGGCGATCAATAAAATCTTAAAATCAATTCTAAAAGAAACAGAAAGCTAGTGAAGAGAAGCTAAAACTGCTGTAATTTGCTGTTGTTCAAACCAGTAAGAAGACTAGCTGCTGCATTTTGGTCAAGTGTCCAAAAATGTCTGAGGATCACAAACATTGGGATTCATAGTCTTGAAGACAATTAATGACAATTCATCAAACAGTTGATTAAATAGTTCAGTCTTGATCAAAATAAGGGACTGAGCAAATGACAGTTGAGTATTGCCATCCCTAGAGCAATGTTACTGTTAGTCAAACTGTGTAACGTTGGTAGGTAAAACATCGAAACATCAAACATCTTTACCGTCATTTCTTTTTACTTATCATCTGATAATAATAATATACGGTCTCAGTGATAAGTTAGTCAGTGCCTCTCACCCATCATTTGTGACTCCATCTACAGAGCCAATATTCTTCACAGTTGAATATTCGCAGGCAGACGAGCTGGGTTTGAGGATCACTGCCTCCCCATTGCCACACTGCTTCTGGAAGTTGATTGTAGAGTAACGCTGCGAGCCAGAGGGATCTGTGGAGCAGTTGGCAGTGGCATTTCCTGAGTTTCCGTTCTGGACGTGCTCCTCTCCGTCCTCGTAGTCACAATCCTTCCAGGGAAGGATAAAAAATACAGTCTGAACAAATCCCGTACATTCTTAACATTAAACACTATCCTTACAAAATGTGTTTATTATAGTATAGTTAGGAACACCTTTACTGCAGTGTGAAACAATAATGCATGTGTACAAACCACGAGTAACTGATTTCAAAGCTTAAAGGTCGAATAAAATATACAAACATATTTCTATATTTATTTTACATTATGCTCATATATTTCTATGTCATGTAGGAGACATTCCTACTAATTCCTAACAGCTCAATTCGACGTTTAGACTATTTTTCAAGACTGAGTAGTCATGGCAGGTTCTGTCAGTAATACTGGCATACTGCATCACCTATGCAGTACCACCACACACAGCGCCACAGGTTAATGCACTAACCTCTCTGATGTTCTGTGCCGCTGCTTCATTTCTTGTGTTTTTTGAATGTGAGAATCCTGCCAGAACAAGATGGAAGAGAACAAAAAAGAAATAAACAAGAAGAAAGCCAGTTGTCTCTCCATCTACCTTGTTTACAACTAGTACCTGCTGTACTTTCCAGGTATAAAGCAGAGTTGCACTTGTATTGTTTCCATTCATTGAAAATAGATCTATATTACTGCTTATGTGTATTCCCAGAAACTACAACCCTATTTCTAAAAAAGTTGTCATGCTGTATAAAATGTAAATAGAAACTAAATTTGATGATGTGCAAAATACTGACTAAGGTCAACCCTGAAAAAGACGATGTCTACTTGGCAACATATGTTGGTCCAAATCCTTTATATATATAGTTCAGTGCTAATGCTGCCCTCACAAATGTGCAGGTTAACCATCATACTATGTGCACTAATGCACTCTCATATCATCACGTATGGAGCCTTCTACTGTGTGCTGATAACTAGTCAGAAAAAAATCAACCTTCACACATAAGGCGGTCATGTCTAGGCACTAATAAAAGTCATACAGTATGTGTGACACATCCCATCTCTTTAAGATGTGATGTTGTAAATGTGGTTTTGTGTTTTCTCTTCTGTGATTTGTTAACAACTCTCTTACGTTTGTAGATGAAGAACAAAATGAGCACAAACGGCACCAGCAGTAGCACAACTACACGAGCAGTCATAGTAATGATGTGCCAAGAGCCGCCTGCAAGATAAACAACACAACAACAAAAATATATATATATATATTTTTAAAAAGGTCGACACACGTCATTATCATCCAGAAGTGTCTGTGCCGAGGAATTTAAATTTGTCACAAATTGAAATATTAAAATGTAAACGTGAACGTCTTCGTCCTCCTGTTGCTCTTCTGCAGCAGAAGGTTTAAGATACCAAACATGCTCTCTTACCATTGTTCTCAGCAGATGTTGAAGTAGTCGTAGACTGGGCTGAAGAAACACCAGATGTGGGTGTTGGTGTTGGTGCTGGTGGTGGTGTTGTTGGTCGTGATGTTTGTACTGAAAGCAAACAGAGGAACATTGAAGTTAGACATGAATAAATTAATTCACAATGTTTTATCGAAGGATGGGAAATTACAAATAAAATTTGGCATTTATATCAAACCCGTACTCTAAT
>NC_040016.1:20036589-20114184 GCF_000972845.2 Larimichthys crocea | reverse complement strand
TCACAACTCTAACAGGCTTGTACATGAACCGATTGGTCTATCTTGCTGTCAGTCAACATAATAACAGTCCTGGTCATCATGAACAAAATGAACTATCACACTTGATGCATGTTGCTGTGATCATGCAGCATTTAAGCATCACTTTTGGGTATGTCCCAGTCCATAATAAGATATGAACTGTGCAGATTTCACCAAATAGTTTCTGTGTTATTTATTGTCAGTAACTATTCACATTCTAGGTGTTGACCTTTGACCCCTATGAAGTCAGAGAAGCTGATTTGATTTGAGTCAAAGTAAATCTTTGTTGCAATATTTGCCTGTGTTATTTATTAGTTCTAAGTCTGTTGTGAGATCAAAGTTGCTGTCAGCTTCACCAAAGTCAGCTGTTGTTATTTGACACCTTTACAGTTTTAATAAATGCAAAATAAGCCTTTTCGTCCTGTGCAAGAAGTGCTGCGTGTATGTACACACACAAGCTGCAGGGATGTGGTCAGGGTGTATGATGGTTCTTTGACACATGTCTTATTTCTCAAGTCACTGTGCAATTTTTAAATATTCATGATCTCCTTATAATTTAAAGTGCCTAAACATAAAAAAAATGTGATCAGTGGTTCAGTCATATGAGTTGATATTACAGAGATAACAAAATGTTAAGATCAGTTAAGCTTTGACCGATATGTTCACTATCAACATTTTGTGACTTTGCAGAAACGTTAACAGTTCCTCATTCTGTTGATCAAAGTGTGAAACTTTGTGTGAGGAGGTCTACTGTGGTTGTTAGGTGTCAGGGAGTTTTTCTGTTGTTTTGTCGGTTAAAAAACACACTATAGAACGCAAAGGTAAACAGAAATAGAACACATTTATTAAAATATATCAAAAATAAAGCTGATTTTTTATTGAAGACATATAAAATGACCAAAAATGCATACAGTATATACAACAAGAACACAGAAGAGGAGATGCATGTGCAGTTATAATTGTTTTAGCATGTAATCATGTCCACTCTATTCCATCATCATGAAATAATTCTTTCTCCTCTAGTGTAAAAATGTATGCATTTAAGAAGAAACAGAAACATTTACAAGGCGTACGACTAAGATCGATTTTTTGATCTCACTAATAGGAATTCATATGATTGCTAAGCTTGTAATATTGGCAAACTGTACAACAGTAAGAATAAAAGTACAAATAAAAATAGAAATGATTAAGAATAATCTTTTAATGATGAAACAACTAGATGTTGCGTAACATTGCACATGGTGTATACTGTTTTAGAGCTAGAACATTAAAATCCATGCTTTGCCATACACTCTTTAATTCTGATCCAACTCTAACTTCACATGTTTCAGTTATCATTTATCGCCTCCAATCTGGACTAGTTACGACCAGGACTGCTTCAGGAACCTGAACCTCTGACCACAATACCACAAATGCAGCAAAAAACAAGATTATTGAATAAAATTATGTATTTTTTACACACTGTCATCATATTAACTTTTTTAGTAAATATCATTTAGAGGTTTAATTCTGTGGTACTTTTTGAGGCGGTGGTTGATGAACTGGTGACTCCTTGTGTCTAAACCTTGAATCAAACAAAGTAAATAATATCATGAATCCTGTGATTTGTAAAGTCAGAAATGAATGAAGTGAAAACTGTCAGGACTTTTTAGTGTGTTGTGGGTTGTTGACGGTCGAATAGAAAGGGTTTTCAGAAAATCCCGATGGGTGATTGACAGTTGAGTAGGTGGGATGTTGGTGTGAAGTGTCCTGCACAGTAGAGTAGGTGTGTGTGTTGGGGTCGTCGTGTGAGGCAGAAGAGCTGTTTGTGGGAAAGTTGGCAGTGGTGTAGATTGTTTTTAGTGCAGCTCCTGAAACTGGCAGCTGGGGGCGCTCCTGTATCTCTGCATAGGCAGCCTCCTTCCAGGGCAGAAAGAAAAACACAGCATCAATATGCAATCCTAATCTTGCAGTTGTATTCTTCTGTTTAATCAGGAAAGTAGGTAAGAATATTTCCTTTTCTGTCAGTCTATCAGTTTATTTATTACACTAAATGTCAGTTTCTTTCAGCTCTGGCTGGCTTTCAGGCAGATTGATTGAGAGTTTTGTGGGACAACTGACTTTTTTGATTTTTTTATGATTGTTTTGCAGAATTAATTGCGTGATAAACGTCCTTGCATAATCATGCCCAGTTCAAACTGATATTGGGACACTTTCCAAAAATTTAAATGACAATATCTCAAATCTTGATTAAAACTAATTCCTAATACTAGTCCTAGTACATAAGACCCAAAATGACATAGTTAGAAGGCTGCTGTGGATTTTGATTTCCAGTGACAGATTGACATCATCTGGTTTGCCCCCAAAACTAATAATCACGTAATCAAGACATAAACACACTAAACTGGCAAAGCTGGTCCGTCAGCCCACCACATTTGTCCGAACAAAAATATCTCACTAATTATTGAATGAAGTGCGTTGATGCTTTAGACAGAGATTCCTGTTACCCAGAGGATAAATCCTACTGACAGTTATGATTCTGTGACTTTTCCTCTTGCACCACCTGCATGTTTTTACTTGTCTAGTGATGCAGCTTAACACCAACATGGATGGGCATAGACATTTCTGTTTCTCAGACAATGCATTGTTGTGTATCAGAAGTCTGGGTGTTGAGTCCCGACTCGTGCAACATTTGTTCCAAAATTCAGTCTTCAAGGCACCGGAGAGCTTCAGAGTTGATCGCAGTAGAACTTTAATGTCTTCACAGAAAACGAACCCCGAGTCCGTTCATGAAGGGAACTGATTCATGCTTGAAACATCGGCTGCTAAACATTGCTGCTTCATATTTCTATGTCGTGTTCTTTACAGCTTTATTGTCATTGTGAGCATGTTGCCCTGCTTGCATTAGCTTTTAAAGCACTAATGTGGGTAGAGCTGATAGTATGAATGTAGGCCAAGACTATTACTACTGGCTATTAGAAGAAAGAAAGATGAAAAGTAAATATATAACAAAGCGTTTAGTAGTTTGAGACTTACCTGAAAAGTGAGTGAGACATGCTTATATTCTGACAAAGAATTCTTACCATGGATGATAAAAATATTATATTTGGTTTGTTAAAATATTAGTGTTAATGTGTAACCCAAACACTGAGGCCTCTGGCATCATGCATGTATGAGTCAATTCCAATTGTTGTTCATCACATCTGACAAACAGTTGCACAAATATACAAACACTGACCTCGTTGTCGTTCTGTGCGTCTTCATTCCTGGTGTTTTTTGTATGTTCACGTCCTGTCAAAGACAAAGAAGGAGGTGTAAGAAAGAAATGAACAAACAAAAAGGAGAGGAAATAACTCAGTTACATGTGTTGACGTCTGTATTTATTTAAAATGATTTAATCATACGACCCTTGTGTAGAGAGACATTAGTATTGCACTGACAGCTAGACCAATATCAATTTTCACACACGGAAAAGGTCATCTGGATCTGTTTGTTCTTTTTATTTACTTATTCATCCATTAATATGATTTTACTTGTCTGACTGGGTGTGACACATAAACTGAACTTACTGCCAGTAAGTAAAAAGGGCGTATGCTTATAAGTGTGTGAACGTGTGTTTCATGTTGTGCAAACTGCTTCAGAAATGTCTTACGTTTGTAGAGGAGAACCAGAAAAAGCAGAAGTGCCAGCAGAGCTACACAGACGACTACAGCAATGATTGTTAACCGAGAGTCACCTGCTAGAGATAAAACCACACAGCAAAAGGATGATCAGACTCTTAAACCATCATTAACACACAAAACTCATCCAGAACCGTCACCTCTTTCAGAAAACAAAGTGCTTTCTCACCACCAGCCTTATGAGATGCAGTAGTAGTAGTAGTAGTAGTAGACACAGCAGATGAAGTAGAATATGTTGATGTAGATGTCGGTGAGGTACTAGTGGGTGTGTATGCAGTTGAACGCCCTGAAAATTGATATAGATTACAGTTACAGTATAGAAAATAAGAAATACAAAGTTTGACAAACAGTAAGTTTAAAAAAAGTAAAATTAAAAATGGGATCAAGAGTCGGGGAGTCTAACTGAGTTTTGTATAAACTTGTGAAATGAACTGTTTTAGTTTGGAAGCCATTGATTTGCTTCTGTCTGTATTTATTTTGGATCAGATGTGTTGCATGAACAACACTAATGATTCTCAAAACACAGTTCATTATTAACACGTCTTCATTAGATGAACTACAAGTTGATCAGTAATCAGTAGTTATCGTAGCTTTTATTTTGATGCCAGCAAACATTTTATAAGGAGAGCATAACCCATGCTTCAGATACACCTTAATTATTTGTGTGAGTAAATCCAACCTAAAAGTATCAAATGTGTCAGACTCACTTTTAACTTGTAGTTGTATTTTTGTGAATCCAGCTCGGTAACGTCCTTCATTTGACTTTACTCCACACCAGTAGACACCAGCATGATGTGAGGATACTTTACTGATGGACACGTTGAAGCCTGTGTTGGTTTTTGTGAGAGTGAATGTCTCGCTTGACTTTGGAGAAGATTCAGTTGATAAGATGTCCTCACAGGTGAAATTGTTCTCTTTGCAGAAAAACAGGACATCAGACTTAACTCTTTTTCCTGGATAATTACATGTGATGGTGGTTTTAGCCGTTCTGTACACAGTTTGGGTAAATGGTTTCTGGCAGTCGTCTCTGTCTCTCTCTGTCACAAAAAGAAAGATAAAACATGTGAGATCTCTCCATACCTGCTTGTCATGAGTTGTGTTTGGTGGCAAATTGATTACATTTTTTCTAACTCTGTTAGTTTTGCAGTTGATGACTTATGGACTTGAATGTGGAATTTAATTTCAAAATCCTGGGAAGAACTGTCAGTATATTTCTTTGCACCATGGTTTGGGTTCTTGAGTGGGATGGATGTACTGTATATAATGTAAAACAATGCAAAGGTTCCTACTGGGACAATAAAGTCTATCAGTCTCAGAGAGCCTCTCAGAGTAGAGCTGCTACCCGACAGGTATCGATACAGTGACCCTCTCAAAGGGCCATCAATGTGTATTTAGTGTCAAAGCTCCACCAGACTGCCTGTCTGTCGGAGATATAGCCAATCAGAGGCAGAGTAGGGCAGGTTATGACTGTTGTTCTGGAAAAAAAAGGTATCTGTAGCTCTGTGAAATAGCCATAGTTCAGAGTTCAAGATAAAACTGCACATTTCAGAGTGACCTTTTATTGTGTGACTGAGTGTTTTAACAAGGAAGGGACAAAACTTTCTTAACACGACAGAAAAAGCTGTCGTGTTTGTTGGTAAAATAATGAGACATGAGAGAAGGAAGGAAAAGCAAAATGTTAGACAAGTCTTAAATGTGCAATATAACACTACTGCAAAACAAAACAAAACAATGTCTATTTGAACTGTACGTACAAAACAGCATTTAATCTGTCAGTGTATGGACAGATGATAGCACTGAAACACTGAAAGCGTGGGACATGTTCTCTGAAGAAAAAAACATCTAGACTCTGCTACAGGATACATTAAATTCTACATTGATCTTGTGATGCCAGAAAAGACAGATTTGTTCCATGGAGGTCAAAAGTGAGGAAAACAATGGACATAAACAATGAACAATAGGAAACTATGGGCCTGAAAACTGTGAATCCACTAACAAACCTGTACACGCAGAAGATGAACTATCCCCAGCAAAAAAAATAAACAGGTTTCTGAATGTAAAAATGTTTTTAAAATGTTGACATGGCCACCCCGTAGCAGGAATTAACATAGCAACAATTCCAAAAAAGCAGACATCTCGCCTGTTCCCAGGCTGATTATATATCACCCTGTGGTGATATATGAAAGAAATATATATAGCGAGCAAACAGCGGACTGAGGTAGGTTTGCATACTGACACTACAGAGACACTGATGATGCAATAGGTATAGTTTTTATCAGGAGTAAGCAAACTTGACCACAGACAGAAAAAACACTGAAGAGTAATTTCCTTCCTTCCTGTTACTGTGTCACATGGGTTCAACCACTGCTGCTCTCAGTTAGGAAACTAGTAGCAGGTCCTAAGTCTATTGACTCTAATGGGAGAAGTGAACGTGAGCACTGATCTCTATCTATTTCACTGGTGATCCCTCACCGGGGTTCATCCCTGACCATACTATAGTGCAGATGGACTCCTACAGGTACCTGGGCGTCCACATGGATAACAAACTGGTGTGAGAGTTCCATATGGAGGCTACACTTCCTGAAAAAGGCCAGAATCTTTGCTCTGAACCAGGAAGTGCTGTATCTACTTTGTAATGCAGTAGTGGAGAGCCTCCTGTGCTATGACATCTCTGCAGGACAGTCAAAGGCCGCCTGACTTATACAGACAGCCATGAAGATCATGGAGGTCTGTCAACATCACAGTCCTCTGACTATTTTCACAGTTACTGAGTGCTGTAACAAAAGAGACAGACAGAGACAGGAATATAAAAAAGAACATTTCTTACCAACTTCAACTTCAGTCTCCTCCTGTTCCTCACGGTCATTCTCTTCTAGGTAAAATTTACACTCGTAATCCCCAACGTTCTTACTTTGAAGTTGTTTGATGGCCACCCTGAGTTTTTTATTTGTTGTATCATGATACAGGGAAATGTTGCCTTCTTGTTTCCACACATCCCTTTGAGTAATTTGTATGTCTTTGGCTGCTTTTGGAATGTCTACAACAATCTTAGGATAGTACTCATTATTTTGGTATCTACACGTGAATTCAACCCATCCTCCTTCGCATCCTTTCACTATGTACTTTGAGGCCACACAGCCTGTAGATGAAAGAGAAAAGATCATATGTCAGATTAATAAACACACAGATCTGTCCAATTAAAAAAATATTAAAATTGTTTTTTAATAAAATAAATATATACATATCTGCAGAATCCTCTGCTACTAAAATCTTATTATTTAAAACACGCTACAATGCAATATACATACAAATAATTTATAATATTTTGAGATGTCTCTGCTCCACTGTTGTTACTTCCTAGAATTTATATTTATAACAGCAGAGTTTATTAAAAAGAAGAATATTCTTTTAGAAGAAGTATATTTCCTGTAACTGCCTCAATTGAGCTTGAATTCTAATTCTTACATGATTAATAATGATAATTAAAATATTGTAGTTTGTGTCCACTGCTCCCAAATGGCCAATACATAGTAAATGCAGATATAAATGTGTCATAATAATCATAATAATAGCAAGGCGGCCATTTTAAGCCAAGCATTACCAGACTTTTCATCATCTCATGATTATCAGCATACAGGCCGTTAGTCTCGGATAAGTTGAGAATGAGACCATACAAACTGTAAAACAACTTTATAACTGTATCAACACTAATCATCCTGCTCTAACCTTCACATATAGAACAGATCCAGAATATTTCTGCCACTATTACTGACAGTAATTATGTAAGTATAATTAATTAGTATTCATGAGTTTCCTCTTGCACCTGAACATGAGGGTATAAAAAAATAAACTGGCTAAGAAAAGCTGTATGTAACGTTCACTTCCTCTTCTTTTAGGTAAGTCTGAATTCTTGTTGAATTTGTTGAATATTAGCGACCCATGTTTGCATGAAGAAATTTAAAAAAACATCACTGCCTGTATTTTTCATCAACAGGCTATATTTTATATCAAATTCAGCCCCGATAGCTTCATATTTACATGAAATGACAAATACTACCTGTGCAGTGACCTTTTATAAACAGACTACAGGTTGTGTCACTGCCACGTTGGATGAATTATTCACAGTGAGAAGCAGAAAATATCTGTATTTAAATAAGAACTGATTTTTGACCCTGTTGGTTTTACTTTGAATCAGTAAGACTGTTAATGAGACCAATGCAAAAGTAGCTGAAACTACACCACATGATGTATTTATTAAGTATCTAGTATCAGGAACCAGGCAGTAATAATTGTTTTACCTGTCATCAGTGAGAGGAGAAGCAGAAGAAGAGTCCTCATTTTGAAAATCCTCAGTGAAAATATCGTGACTCTGTTACTTCAGCTGTCAGTGCCCCTGTTTATTCGATGGTTGATCTTCAGCATCTGCATGGCAGAGTTTGCCACACATATCTACTTCCTCTATATTTCTTTCACACTCACTGATATTTATTCGTCACAACTCTAACAGGCTTGTACATGAACCGATTGGTCTATCTTGCTGTCAGTCAACATAATAACAGTCCTGGTCATCATGAACAAAATGAACTATCACACTTGATGCATGTTGCTGTGATCATGCAGCATTTAAGCATCACTTTTGGGTATGTCCCAGTCCATAATAAGATATGAACTGTGCAGATTTCACCAAATAGTTTCTGTGTTATTTATTGTCAGTAACTATTCACATTCTAGGTGTTGACCTTTGACCACTATGAAGTCAGAGAAGCTGATTACATGATTTGATTTGACTCAAAGTAAATCTTTGTTGCAATATTTGTCTGTCTTATTTATAAGTTCTAAGTTTGCTGTGAGCTCAGCGTTGCTGTCAGGGATGGAGTCTTTCTGTTAAAGGTAAACAAAAATAGTACAATAACTGAAATATATTAAAAATAAGGCTGATAATTGTTTTAGCATGTAATCATGTCCACTCTATTCCATCATCGTGAAATAATTATTTCTCCGTAATAGGAATTCATATGCTTGCTAAATTTGTAATATTGGCAAGCTGTAGAACAGTAAGAATAAAAGTACAAATAAAAATAGAAATGATTAAGAATAATCTTTTAATGATGAAACAACTAGATGTTGCGTAACATTGCACATGGTGTATAATGTTTTAGAGCTAGAACATTAAAATCCATGCTTTGCCATACACTCTTTAATTCTGATCCAACTCTAACTTCACATGTTTCAGTTATCATTTATCGCCTGAAATCTGGACCAGTTACGACCAGGACCGCTTCAGGAACCTGAACCTCTGACCACAATACTACAAATACAGCAAAAAGCAAGATTATTGAATAAAATGATGTATTTTTTACACACTGTCATCATATTAACTTTTTTAGTAAATATCATTCAGAGATTTAATTCTGTGGTGCTTTTGAGGCTGTAGTTGATGAACTGATGACTCCTTGTGTCTAAACCTTGAATCAAACAAAGTAAATAATATCATGAGTCCTGTGATTTGTAGAGTCTGTCTGATTCAAATGAAGTTAAATCCAATCAGAAATGAATGAAGTGAAAACTGTCAGGACTTTTCAGTGTGTTGTGGGTTGTTGACGGTCGAATAGAAAGGGTTTTCAGAAAATCCTGATGGGTGATTGACAGTTGAGTAGGTGGGATGTTGGTGTGAAGTGTCCTGCACAGTAGAGTAGGTGTGTGTGTTGGGGTCGTCGTGTGAGGCAGAAGAGCTGTTTGTGGGAAAGTTGGCAGTGGTGTAGATCGTTTTCAGTGCAGCTCCTGAATCTGGCAGCTGGGGGTGCTCCTGTATTTCCTCGTAGGCAGCCTCCTTCCAGAACAGAAAGAAAAACACCGCATCAATATGCAATCCTAATCTTGCAGTTGTATTCTTCTGTTTAATCAGGAAAGTAGGTAAGAATATTTCCTTTTCTGTCAGTCTATCAGTTTATTTATTACACTAAATGTCAGTTTCTTTCAGCTCTGGCTGGCTTTCAGGCAGGTTGATTGAGAGTTTTGTGGGACAACTGACTTTTTTGATTTTTTTATGATTGTTTTGCAGAATTAATTGCGTGATAAACGTCCTTGCATAATCATGCCCAGTTCAAACTGATATTGGGACACTTTCCAAAAATTTAAATGACAATATCTCAAATCTTGATTAAAACTAATTCCTAATACTAGTCCTAGTACATAAGACCCAAAATGACATAGTTAGAAGGCTGCTGTGGATTTTGATTTCCAGTGACAGATTGACATCATCTGGTTTGCCCCCAAAACTAATAATCACGTAATCAAGACATAAACACACTAAACTGGCAAAGCTGGTCCGTCAGCCCACCACATTTGTCCGAACAAAAATATCTCACTAATTATTGAATGAAGTGCGTTGATGCTTTAGACAGAGATTCCTGTTACCCAGAGGATAAATCCTACTGACAGTTATGATTCTGTGACTTTTCCTCTTGCACCACCTGCATGTTTTTACTTGTCTAGTGATGCAGCTTAACACCAACATGGATGGGCATAGACATTTCTGTTTCTCAGACAATGCATTGTTGTGTATCAGAAGTCTGGGTGTTGAGTCCCGACTCGTGCAACATTTGTTCCAAAATTCAGTCTTCAAGGCACCGGAGAGCTTCAGAGTTGATCGCAGTAGAACTTTAATGTCTTCACAGAAAACGAACCCCGAGTCCGTTCATGAAGGGAACTGATTCATGCTTGAAACATCGGCTGCTAAACATTGCTGCTTCATATTTCTATGTCGTGTTCTTTACAGCTTTATTGTCATTGTGAGCATGTTGCCCTGCTTGCATTAGCTTTTAAAGCACTAATGTGGGTAGAGCTGATAGTATGAATGTAGGCCAAGACTATTACTACTGGCTATTAGAAGAAAGAAAGATGAAAAGTAAATATATAACAAAGCGTTTAGTAGTTTGAGACTTACCTGAAAAGTGAGTGAGACATGCTTATATTCTGACAAAGAATTCTTACCATGGATGATAAAAATATTATATTTGGTTTGTTAAAATATTAGTGTTAATGTGTAACCCAAACACTGAGGCCTCTGGCATCATGCATGTATGAGTCAATTCCAATTGTTGTTCATCACATCTGACAAACAGTTGCACAAATATACAAACACTGACCTCGTTGTCGTTCTGTGCGTCTTCATTCCTGGTGTTTTTTGTATGTTCACGTCCTGTCAAAGACAAAGAAGGAGGTGTAAGAAAGAAATGAACAAACAAAAAGGAGAGGAAATAACTCAGTTACATGTGTTGACGTCTGTATTTATTTAAAATGATTTAATCATACGACCCTTGTGTAGAGAGACATTAGTATTGCACTGACAGCTAGACCAATATCAATTTTCACACACGGAAAAGGTCATCTGGATCTGTTTGTTCTTTTTATTTACTTATTCATCCATTAATATGATTTTACTTGTCTGACTGGGTGTGACACATAAACTGAACTTACTGCCAGTAAGTAAAAAGGGCGTATGCTTATAAGTGTGTGAACGTGTGTTTCATGTTGTGCAAACTGCTTCAGAAATGTCTTACGTTTGTAGAGGAGAACCAGAAAAAGCAGAAGTGCCAGCAGAGCTACACAGACGACTACAGCAATGATTGTTAACCGAGAGTCACCTGCTAGAGATAAAACCACACAGCAAAAGGATGATCAGACTCTTAAACCATCATTAACACACAAAACTCATCCAGAACCGTCACCTCTTTCAGAAAACAAAGTGCTTTCTCACCACCAGCCTTATGAGATGCAGTAGTAGTAGTAGTAGTAGTAGACACAGCAGATGAAGTAGAATATGTTGATGTAGATGTCGGTGAGGTACTAGTGGGTGTGTATGCAGTTGAACGCCCTGAAAATTGATATAGATTACAGTTACAGTATAGAAAATAAGAAATACAAAGTTTGACAAACAGTAAGTTTAAAAAAAGTAAAATTAAAAATGGGATCAAGAGTCGGGGAGTCTAACTGAGTTTTGTATAAACTTGTGAAATGAACTGTTTCAGTTTGGAAGCCATTGATTTGCTTCTGTCTGTATTTATTTTGGATCAAATGTGTTGCATGAACAACACTAATGATTCTCAAAACACAGTTCATTATTAACACGTCTTCATTAGATGAACTACAAGTTGATCAGTAATCAGTAGTTATCGTAGCTTTTATTTTGATGCCAGCAAACATTTTATAAGGAGAGCATAACCCATGCTTCAGATACACCTTAATTATTTGTGTGAGTAAATCCAACCTAAAAGTATCAAATGTGTCAGACTCACTTTTAACTTCTAGTTGTATTTTTCTGAATCCAGCTCGGTAACGTCCTTCATTTGACTTTACTCCACACCAGTAGACACCAGCATGATGTGAGGACACTTTACTGATGGACACGTTGAAGCCTGTGTTGGTTTTTGTGAGAGTGAATGTCTCGCTTGACTTTGGAGAAGATTCAGTTGATAAGATGTCCTCACAGGTGAAATTGTTCTCTTTGCAGAAAAACAGGACATCAGACTTAACTCTTTTTCCTGGATAATTACATGTGATGGTGGTTTTAGCCGTTCTGTACACAGTTTGGGTAAATGGTTTCTGGCAGTCGTCTCTGTCTCTCTCTGTCACAAAAAGAAAGATAAAACATGTGAGATCTCTCCATACCTGCTTGTCATGAGTTGTGTTTGGTGGCAAATTGATTACATTTCTTCTAACTCTGTTAGTTTTGCAGTTGATGACTTGTGGACTTGAATGTGGAATTTAATTTCAAAATCCTGGGAAGAACTGTCAGTATATTTCTTTGCACCATGTGTTCGTGAGTGGGATGGATGTACTGTATATAATGTAAAAGAATGCAAAGGTTCCTACTGGGACAATAAAGTCTATCACTCTCAGAGAGCCTCTCAGAGTAGAGCTGCTACCCGACAGGTATCGATACAGTGACCCTCTCAAAGGGCCATCAATGTGTATTTAGTGTCAAAGCTCCACCAGACTGCCTGTCTGTCGGAGATATAGCCAATCAGAGGCAGAGTAGGGCAGGTTATGACTGTTGTTCTGGAAAAAAAGGTATCTGTAGCTCTGTGAAATAGCCATAGTTCAGAGTTCAAGATAAAACTGCACATTTCAGAGTGACCTTTTATTGTGTGACTGAGTGTTTTAACAAGGAAGGGACAAAACTTTCTTAACACGACAGAAAAAGCTGTCGTGTTTGTTGGTAAAATCAATGAGACATGAGAAAAGGAAGGAAAAGTAAAATGTTAGACAAGTCTTGAATGTGCAATATAACACTACTGCAAAACAAAACAAAACAATGTCTATTTGAACTGTACGTACAAAACAGCATTAAATCTGTCAGTGTATGGACAGATGATAGCACTGAAACACTGAAAGCGTGGGACATGTTCTCTGAAGAAAAAAACATCTAGACTCTGCTACAGGGTACATTAAATTCTGCATTGATCTTGTGATGCCAGAAAAGACAGATTTGTTCCATGGAGGTCAAAAGTGAGGAAAACAATGGACATAAACAATGAACAATAGGAAACTATGGGCCTGAAAACTGTGAATCCACTAACAAACCTGTACACGCAGAAGATGAACTATCCCCAGCAAAAAAAATAAACAGGTTTCTGAATGTAAAAATGTTTTTAAAATGTTGACATGGCCAGCCCGTAGCAGGAATTAACATAGCAACAATTCCAAAAAAGCAGACATCTCGCCTGTTCCCAGGCTGGCTATATATCACCCTGTGGTGATATATGAAAGAAATATATATAGCGAGCAAACAGCGGACTGAGGTAGGTTTGCATACTGACACTACAGAGACACCGATGATGCAATAGGTATAGTTTCCATCAGGAGTGAGCAAACTTGACCACAGACAGAAAAAACACTGAAGAGTAATTTCCTTCCTTCCTGTTACTGTGTCACATGGGTTCAACCACTGCTGCTCCCAGCTAGGAAACCAGTAGCAGGTCCTAAGTCTTTTGACTCTAATGGGAGAAGTGAACGTGAGCACTGATCTCTATCTATTTCACTGGTGATCCCTCACCGGGGTTCATCCCTGACCATACTATAGTGCAGATGGACTCCTACAGGTACCTGGGCGTCCACATGGATAACAAACTGGTGTGAGAGTTCCATACTGTATGGAGGCTACACTTCCTGAAAAAGGCCAGAATCTTTGCTCTGAACCAGGAAGTGCTGTATCTACTTTGTCATGCAGTAGTGGGGAGCCTCCTGTGCTATGACATCTCTGCAGGACAGTTAAAGGCCGCCTGACTTATACAGACAGGCATGAAGATCATGGAGGTCTGTCAACATCACAGTCCTCTGACTATTTTCACAGTTACTGAGCGCTGTAACAAAAGAGACAGACAGAGACAGGAATATAAAAAAGAACATTTCTTACCAACTTCCACATCAGTCTCCTCCTTTTCCTCACGATCATTCTCTAGGTAAAATTTACACTCGTAATCCCCAAAGTTCTTACTTTGAAGTTGTTTGATGGCCACCCTGAGTTTTTTATTTGTTGTATCATGATACAGGGAAATGTTGCCTTTTTGTTCCCACACATCCCCTTGAGTAATTTGTATTCTTCTGTCTGTTTTTATAATTTTTACAACAATCTTAGGATAATACTTATTTTTTTTGTATCTACACGTGAATTCAACCCATCCTCCTTCGCATCCCTTCACTGTGTATGAGGCCACACAGCCTGTAGATGAAAGAGAAAAGATCATATGTCAGATTAAGAAACACACAGATCTGTCCAATTAAAAAATATATTAAAATTGTTTTTAAAATAAAATACATATATACATATTCTGCCGAATCGCTCTGCTTACTAAAATCTTATTATTAAAACAACGCTCACATGCAATATACATACAAATATATTATAAATCTTTTGAGATGTCTCTGCTCCACTGTTGTTACTTCCTAGAATTTATATTTATAACAGCAGTTTGACAACAGAGTTTATTAAAAGAAGAATATTCTTTAAGAAGAAATATATTTCCTGTAACTGCCTCAATTGATCTTGAATTCTAATTCTTACATGATTATTTATTTTCTTCAACTTTAAACTGGGTGTTGTCATGTTTCCAGAGTGTCATGTTAGATGCTACCAAAGTCACCAAAGTCTAAGAAAGTTAAAAATCCCAGTGGCCTCAAGATTCAGATTCAAAAAATCGGACTTTGCATTAAATCATTGACAAATATATAAACATTTATATTTCAATGTTGTCTGTTGAAAAAAACAACTCAAATCTGTTACTGCCTGTCCAACAAAGTAGTTCTTATGTATTCATTTTCTTTCCTTAACTACTGTGCTACATATAAACGAGTAACACTGAGAGCAAAACAGATATTTACGTATATTTAAATGAAAATGTGATTTGACACTGTTGCTAACCTGAGTTTTGTATTTTGCTGTAATAGCTGGATTCATGGAGCTATACAGTTTTGCAGTACAGTATATTGTAGTTGTAGTTGTACTCATGTTGATGAATGCAGTAAAACATGTTACAATTGAAAGATTAGCTCAAACCAGACCATAAAATATGTTAGGCTGTAACCTTTGTCAGATATTAAAGATTTTTTTTACCTGCCATCAGTGAGAGGATGAGCAGCAGAAAGCTCTTCATTGTGTCGGTTTGTAGATGGTGAAATTGTTGGTCAGATTAACTCCAGATGGTTATTCCAGTTTCCCCGATCAGTTTGTCTTCACAGTTAGTTGGTCTAAATCAAGTGTTTCCTGAATTTGTGTCGTATGTTACTTAAAAACATCTCGCCCACACCTGTCTGTCCATCCTTCCCCTTTTATTCAGTCATGGGTGAACTCCTTCCTTATTACTCCCCACTTCTTTAAACTGACAGTTAAGAGGAAGTGTGAAGAGAGAGAGACAAAGATAATTATACCTTATATTAGTCAGAAGAATCTGACATAAACACAGTATGTCAGAATTAGAATAATAGCAGTGTAATTGTATTAATCCACAAAGGGGAAGTTTCAGCAGTGTTGATGACAGGAGACATTGTTCTATTTAAACCAGCACTAGTTAAAAATTAACAACGCTTGTTGTGGAAATGCTGACAACAGTCATGATGACCACAAGGATGATGATTAAAATAATAATGATCATGAAAAACCCCCATTCCGCCCCAATATGAGTTGGTGTGTTTTTCAGCATTGCATCATCAACCTTGTAAGCTATATAAATCCAACAGGACGTGAGTCACATTGAATTTCATGCCAACACAAAGTTGCAGATGCCAGCTAACTGATAACACCTCGACTCACCATCCCTTTTAAAGTGTGTAGGAGAACCTACAAATAACACAAAAAATGCATTTACATCAGATTTACATTTAATCATTTATGTAGCTGACTGGTTATTGAAACAGGGAACCCAAGCCACAGGCATGCATTAACATACATAAGCATCTTGTAATTGGCAACAAAATATCTTTAGCTGTTATGGTGATCTGTAACAAATCAATATTTAATGTAGGTAACGAAGGTGCCTTTAAGCAAAGCACTGACCAGCCTCCTTCACCACCAGTGTTCAACAACAGTGTGTGAATGTGTGAAGCAGGGTGTTTTACTGGTGAAGAACAAATGTGAAATAATAAAAATATGATGATTGTTGTTTCAAAAGAAACCATTAAAGAAGCATCCTACATGGTGTGAGTACCAGAAAGTCTTCATACTGACCTTTACACACACCATCAGATTGTGTTGATTGTGTTGAAACCTCCGATTTAAAGACAATCTCTCACAACTAACAACAAACATCATTTTTCCTGATTATCCTCTCTCTGGGTATTTGGGCTCTGAGTGGGAAGGACACCCTCCTTATTTCACAAAACACTAATGGATTTTGGCTGCAGGTTAGGAGTCTGATAACATATGTCATCTGCTCCAAGTGAAACATGGAACAATGGCTGAGTGTGTGTTTTATGGTTTATGAGTGTGTCCGCAATTGGTGGGACTGCCAGAAAATCTGGAAAGAAAACACAGATAAGATAGAGATTTTTTACGGTAAGGGGTCTGTAGAGGAAAGCCAAATGTCTAAACGCATCTTTGAAAGACTGGTCGTGATTTACGGAGATTTATTAGTTATTTACGACCTGCTGGTGAGAGGAACATTTAGGGCAATGGAGTAAAAGCTGAAAGGAATCACTGTATATTTGATGGTTTTAGTGGACATTGGTGTTTGTTTATTTTTTGTTTGGTGGGCTGATTAGATCTTTTGTAGAGTAATGATCTGATTGCTTAAACTACCTCTTCAGATGGTATGTATCGTATATGTATGCAATGCAGATTAAAATAACTCTTGGCTCCCCTGAGTGTCCAGCCACACCAGCATTTTGGGGCTGGTGTGGCTGGACGGGCTAATTAGACAATGTCGGTTTTAAACATTAACGAAGTCGTCTTGTCCTTTCTTGTATTTACTGTTGCATAACTCTGATAATTGAGTTTGATGTAGTGATGGGATGAAAAGGAGACATGTGTTGTTCTTTATGTCTGCTTTAGAAGAAAACGGCCACGTCTGTCAGTCACCACCTACTCTGCTTAAAGCTAGACTTTGTCACACAGTACATTTGAAACACTGTTTTCACTGCTTCCAGTTTCTCAGATAGTTTGATTTGCAGGCTGTGGCTATTTCAGGGAAGCAGTATGTACCAGTGTGGTCTGTATACTACACTCCAACAAAATATTTGTGTTATGATGGACTAAAAGAGGAACAGAAGTGTAATTTTATGCTTCTTCCTTCTTGCTTGCTCACTTTCCTTAACTTCCTCAGTCAATGTCCCACCAGGTTTACACTGCACTGTAACAGTTTGTAAAAGGTATGAAGCATGTGGGCAACAATTGTGATGAACCTGCTGTGTTAGAGAGTGTATGTGCATTACTATGAAGTTTGATTGATGAGGGTTAATGTTACCCTGGAGTTAGGAGAGCTGTAGTGTGTTTACTTAAGGATTTAAAAGCCTGTCAGTAACCTTCGGCTGCAAGATCGCCTTCTGTGAATTCCCCACTGTAACAGACCCACGTTTATCCCACCCACTCGTCTTAACCCAGCCACTGATTGACCCTCAACAAGGACGCTCTTCAACTGATCCTTTTAAAATAAATAATCCTGCAATCTGTCTCATCAGTGCTATATTTCACTTCTGAAAGGCAATTAACGTAGGTAGATAAACTCACTTTGAGTATTCCTTTAAAATAGTGTTTCTATACCCTTCACTCACTGAGTGACCTTGTTAATCTTCATAGCTGCTCTTATCAGGTTTTGGATTACCTTCGTGATACAGTTAGAATGAAGCAGATAATACAGTATAAACACGATCGTCACTAATGGTGGGAAATCTCCGTCCATTAATGCCAAGCTTTTTCTCTGAAACGTTGAGTCTGTAGATATAACGGCAGTAAATTCCTTTTATTTAAAGTCATGATATGTTTTTACTCCCTCCCTGAAAGCATTCCTGTCTACTTGTCTTTCCCCCGACAGAAACACTTGACAAGGAGATTGGTTTACATGCTACTGTGTAAACCATGAGACATTTTCATTAAATAAAACATTATTATATCTTACTGAAACACAGAAAAGGTCTGACTCCATGTCAGAGATTTTCAGTTGGGCCCTCACAACGCTTAAAGGAAAAAAAGAAAAAAACTACTACTACTACTACTCCTTTTATTATCAGTAATATATACAATATATATTCAGTGCATTCCAAGATATTCTTTGTAGAAATGTGTTTTCAACAACACTTTCCTGTTACAATCTGTCTTTTGCTACATTTGGGCTGTGTCAGTTAACTTGCAGCATGTGCGAGGCTGCAAACAGCTTTTCATTTTTGGTATGCATGAGTACTCTAACACAGTTCCTATTATTCATAGGTGACGCTGCAACGTAACAGATTACTTTTAATTGATGGTAACATTGTACTTTCCAAAGTAACTATACCCAGCACTGCTCGTGGTCTGACTCTTTTGTTTTTTTTAGCGGCCTTTCTTTGAAAGAAGCAAAATATGTGGACTGAAACAACACAAACAAACCGCTGCCAGTGTGCCGGCTTCGGATTATTTGTGTTTAATAATATTTGTCAGTTTTGACTAAAGTTTCTTAGCAACAACATTTCCTGGAAGTATTGGAATCACTGACACTTAAAAAAGATCAAAACCATCACAATGTCATGACTCTTCCAGATAGAAGGCTTAGTTTGGAGCCATAAAATCTCCCGATGACAGTTTGAGGCCTTCGTCTCTTTAAAGTGCCGCTCAGTTCGTCTTTCAGATGCTTCATGTAAAATGACAAATTGACAAATTACGTCTTTAATCTTTTTTAATCTTTTTCTCAAAGTCAGAAAAGCTCAACAAAATGTGATGGAATGACTATAATGAAAGTCAAGCAAAAGCACTTACAATCTTAAAGATAAACACACATCATAGACAAACATTGGAGCTCAGCTTATTAGAATGGACTCTCGTGTTCTGAAGCCCATCTGATACTTAAAAACTCCTCGGACTCTCAGAGTTTCATTTGCACCAGTTTGGCCCAAATGTTTCTGCACCACTTTAGCTTAAAGGCCATTATTATATTGCTGAATGTGGAAAGTGTAGTGATGGTTGTTTAGAGCAGTTAACTGGAGAAAATGTGGATTTTGTGTCTGCAGTGGCTCCGAGCTGCAACCAGGTTTGGATTCAACAGCGTGACTCAGAGATCAGAGAGGTAAACCTTCAAGTTAAGCTTTACTTGTGTTTAGAAACAAATTATACTGTAAAGTTCAACTAATACTAATACTCATTCAGTTTTTTTTCAGCATTATTGTTTATGTACACTGTTATATTGTAGTATATACAGTATATATTTTACACATTTATCAGGTGGTGGCAGGAACACAGGGAGTGGCATAATTCCACAATCAGGCCGACACATGTGGTTGCGTCTGAATGGGTCAAAACAAATCAACGATCCTCCTCCAAACCAGAGTTCGATTGGACGCTGCTGCTAGGAATGAAAATCAAATATACAAACGTTAAAACAACATAAAAGAGAAAAGGAGTGAAGTGAAGCCAACACGGAAGTGCCAAAAACTACAGTTCTTCAAACGTCCACATGAGGCTGGCTCCAGAAGTGAGTCATATTAAAATTTCCAACTTCACAGCAGAAATAAACATGTTTACAGCCTGGTACAAAAAACAGTTTTGGTCTCTGTAGCTAATTTCCCCTGTAGGGTGAATTTTTATAGAACTCACCTTTTCAAATTTTATTAAGGCTTAAAGTTATACTTTGACAGGTGGGTGCTGTCACAGGTAGCTTGTTTGAGCATCATTTGGACTGGCTCAGGTCCATCTATGCCCCACCTCTTTGGCCATTTTAGCTGGGAGGCGTCAGAGGCAGAACTGCTAAGATGACGGGCCACAGCATTGTGAGCCTCACAACAGCTCTTCAGAAAACTGTCCATGTTTTATACTGTCTATGCTGTGACTGAAACTGAAACTGAACTTGTATCTGGTAATTCGTCTGTGTAATTTGGTGTATTTCTCAGGTTTATCTATGAAGTGTATGGAAATATACAGCAGCAGGACTGGAGTCTCTCCTGACACTGACAAGCCTATTGAGTAGCCCTACGTCTGCTGCCTGAAAGGGGTTTAAGACGTCTTACAAAAACCAGCTGCTTCGATCTCGTCTATGCTTATCTGTTGTAATTTTTAATGGATGTACTGTAGCTGGTTAGTTGTGTTGTGGTTAATCCTGCAACGGCCAGATTGGTTGATTGTTTCTCCTGTGGTAGAATCAGTTAACCAGACCAATCTGAGCCCAGTGTTTTCACTGATCTAACCCAAATCCCAAAACCCAATTTCGTTACTATTCCTTCATCTTTTTTATCCATCAGCAAAGAGCTGATAGCTCAGCAGGGTTATCCATTCATCCTGTCATCCCTTCATCTGTCTGTCCACTCAGTCTGTATGTGTTAAACCCTCTCTCTGTTTCTATGAATGAGCCAAAACCCTCTCAGGTTACATCCCATCATGTGTTTTTGCAGGTGTTGAGAATTCCAAAGTGTGAGGAGGGGTTATGACCTCATCCATCACAGCACCGCTACACTATCAGGTTCAGACATTTTTCCCATCCTGGACGCTAAGTGTGTCATACAGTTCATATTATATAAAGGCTGCTATATATACACACACACACAGAATATTCCACATACTGTAGTTTGAGTTGATGTAGCCATCATGTGCCAGCGTGCGCTCCCAGAAACAATGCAATTCACAGTAACAGTGTGACAACTTTACATCTGAAATATTGTCTCAGAAAAAATAAAATAAGATAAAAAATAATCTGATGCTAATGAATAATTTAAAATAACACGAAATTAGAAGTAACCTGTTGTTATTAAATATGTGTTAATCACTTTTATTTTCTATACAGACACACCACCTACATGTATTTAACTTTTACAGCTGACGAATGAAGTTAACCAGCTTGTTCTCATCTTTAGATTACAGTATCCATCCCTCTTTTATCGCCGTATAAATAAAGTAAAAGTAAAATCTATACATCTATTTTCTGTAACTGCTTATCCTCATCAGAGATCATCACAGGGCACATAGAGACAAACAACCATTCACACTCACATTCACACCTACGGACAATTTAGAGTCACTAATTAACCTGTTAAGTGCATGTCTTTGGACTGTGGGAATAACATGCAAACCCCACACAGAAACACCCCAGCCCAGGTTTGAACAGTGAAAACATATTATGTATAAATATAACGCTAAATATAAATGTATAAATATCCTAAAATTTAAGTAAAAAGCATTTAACAATAACAATTAAATAAATAAATAATATAATAATATAAAATAATAGTAATAATAATGTGACAGATTAAAAAATAGGAATTGACAGATAAATAATTCTAGTTCCAATAAAATCCAGATTTAAAAGGTCGGTTTTGGGTTTGTTTTTAAAAAACATGCTCAGGAGTGTTTGAAACATTTTTAATCTTTTTGTAATGTAATCTAACATTTTTCAGGTTAATCTGTCTAATCTTGTAATTTATTTACATGATTTTTTTTTTCTTTACTTCCAGCCGTAATGAAAGTAACAGAAGTTTCTTTTCTTTGTAGTATAGTGAGTGATTCTGCAGATTTTATTCAAACTTGATCTTTATAGAGCCTCGTCATCCGAAACCCCAAGACAAAAAATCCTCCTCTCTTCTTGTCTGTTTCTCTCTCCTGCTCTAAATCTCTTTACCTCCACACTCATTTTCTTCTTTTCTTCTATCTATTTTTACACCCCCATCTCATATCCCCTCTGACTCTCTGACACTTTATCTGAACAAATGCTTTTTGGCTTTACACGTGGATATTGCTAAACTATCAAACTAACCCACCAAGTCAAGCCACTAATCTTCAATCGACTCATCTCAAACAACGTGAAAGATTCAGTAATACAACTAGTAGTGTTTGGTCATCAGATGACCAAAGTACCAAACCATGATGTGATAAATGTGTCCAAAGAGCAAGGAAGGAGAAAGAGGAAGTTCTGGAGAAATGGACAAATAGAAAAATAGACATGGCAGAAATCAGATCCTGGAATTTAAAAAAAAAAAAAAAAAAAAAAAAAAACACATCCTCGTCCATTCATCCTTCTGTTCCCACAGAAGGAAGGTGAAAGGGCTGTTTCATGACTTGTGTGCCCTCCGCTATTCCTGATATCAGCCTGAATATAAGAGAGTACAGACATCACCAGGACACACAGAACTGGAGAGCACAGACAGGCCTCAAAGCATGTCATCCTAATCTTATTTGTTTGGCCGCAGCTGAAATTTTGATATTTTTTTGGCGTACAGACTCTCGAAAATTATGTTTATTGGATATGATCTGATTTCACTGACTTATTAAAACATGCAACTAAAACAGGGAGAGAAACAAGCACTTTCCCACATTGACTCATCAGTTTTTATAGTTTTACTCTTACTGTACTGTCTGACCATGTTTGGTGCCAATATGGTGTCTCTCCAGAGCAAAGCAGGGCATTTCCCAATCACCATGTTAACTGAGAAGCCTATACTAAACCCTCCAGAATCAAACACAACTCTCAAAGACAAATAATGTAGTTACACCAACCTTCACCACCACCAAATCAATGTTCAGGTAAAATAATAAGAACCCAGGATCAAACCATGGACCCTTAGATCTGCAGTCTAACACTCTTCCAACTAAAGTTTAGTTTAGAAGATACCGGTACTGCATAGATGAATATAGACTGAAAATAAGAGCATAAAGTAGAGTTATGGCTCTAATGTACTATAAATGTAATACCCCCTCTCTCTCCCTTCTGTCTGTCTGTTATCAAAGAAAAGCAACAGTGGCAACAAAAATAAGCTGAGTTAAGTTGTTATAGTCTGAAAATTGTTTAGTTCACTGAAATTTGTCTTGTGTTTACAAACTAAAATACAATTTTAAAAAAGTGCTGGAAATTTCTTCAGTATGAGGAAACTTTGGTGCACATGGAAACTAAACGTGTTCAAACAATAAAAACGGATGAAAAACACAAAAATAAAAAACTTATAGAGATACGCCTGCAAAGACGTGGGCAGATGATAAAAATTTACTTGAGTTACAGTTAAGTGACAGATCTAGTTTCAGCTTATTTAGCCTGTCAAGCAGCTCCGCCTGTTTGTAAGCTATTAACAAAAGTTAGAACATATCAAACTGCGTTTGTAGTTGAAACTTGTTACTCAAACGACATTAATCTTGTGCTGAAGGAAACTGAAACAGGCTGATGATTCGCTGAATTTAAACTCAACACTTCATTCTAAAGGTTTTCTCATGCTTTTTGATACAACCGTTACGATCAGTATAGTTTGCAGTTTGTATCGGAGCACATTAAGATATCATCACTAATATATGAATACGAATATCAACAGATGAGTGAGGACATAATTAAAACCTGCTGCACACTTGGACAAAGGACAAAGATTGTCCTGTCAGAGTGTCAGATGTTACAGACAACTGATGTTTTTTAATAAATGATTGAATGCAAACACTAAAAACAATCAAACATTCCTCCCTGTTAAAACACAAAATGTTGCAATAAGAGGATTTTGAACAGGGACACCCGCTCTATGTATCACAGCTCTGTGCGCCGGGTCGCTCTGTCCACTCCTGTTCCCATGAGAATGATCTCCGGTTGGGGCAGAAGCCACTCACTGTATAACCCCTCTGCTCTCCCCCGAAGGACCGATTGGCTAACGTTAAGATGTATGCTGCAGCACAACAGTAACAGTAGACCGAGGTCAAGCTGGGCTCAAAATAAGACTGCATCATGTCAAAATAAATAAGTGGGTAGTGGTGAGGCGATGAGAGCAGCTTTTTATCTTCATGTCCAGCAGAGGATGGTACAGCAACACGTTCTATCAACAAAAAACGTGTGTTATATGTGGCTTCTTTTTGTTTCTTCTTAATTTGAGACGTCATTTTTGACATTTTTTAGGTTCTTTATCTTTCTGCACAAATCAAATGAGCGCGTCTCTTCTCGCTCTGTTTTTATCAAAGAATTTTATCTGTATTTATATCAGTCAACTTCTGTAGAACAGTTTATCGCTGTGCAAATAAACGCAATAATTAACAAGCCACTTTGTCCCCTGGTGTTTCATAAGCCTGGGACCAAGCCATCTGTCTAGAACTAATGTTTGTATGTACTTCATTTTAGAGTGAAGAGCAGCATGGAGAAGGAAGGTACATCCTGCGTCAGAGAGAGACCAAATGATTGTAAACTACGTGATTTGACCCCTCTGATGCCCCAAAGCAGCTCAAAGCTTCCCGTTGCTGACTCAGTATGAATGACCATACATGGCATTGGGATTTACTTCAAAACTGAAAGATCAGTAAGAAGAGAAGATTAGAGCAGCAACTAGACCATGTTTAGATCTCTTTTCTCGTCTATCTGTCCATTTCTTTCTGCCTTTCCTCTGTCTGTCAACAGTTTAGTTTCCTTTGCTGCTCTGCTGTCTCTTATCTATCTTTCCTTTTACCTCTCTCTCTCTCTCCTCTTTTTTTACTCCCTTAATCATCCCCTTTTTCTTTTTTCTGGCTCTCCTTTCTTTCTCTCTCAGCCCACAAATAGAGAGGGTACTCTAATAGACCTCCCTCAGGTCTCCTGTCCCTCCACTCCTCCCTCTTCCCTCTCCTCCTCCTCCTCTTGCTCTTCCCTCCCTCGTTCATTCCTCCTTTTCTCAGCCAGCCTCAGATAAGAAGGAGGCAGAAGTATTTCTCTTCGGCCACTTCTGAAACTGGAGCCACCAGAGAAGGATGAGAGGGAAAAAAAGACTTTTCTCTTTTCTTTTATTTCTGGATATTTTGAGGATTGAGTCGATTTCAGTCATCTTTCATTTGCATGCAGATTTAAATCTTATTTTTCTGATATTATTACCTTGCATTTAAACATCATCATTCTCTCAGTCAGTCCCATTCTTGTTCACACAGTTTTTTTGCCAACAACAATTTTCATACTTGTCTACCCACTTAGTTTTCTCTCCATCTACATTTGATCGTGAGTAGGTCTGGATCTGCACCTGGCTCATGAAGGACAGGACATAATTTAGAAAATCATGAGAGTCAAACCAATGGACCTATCCTGAAAAATCTTCATCAACAAGACAAACTTGACCGCAGAGAATAAAATCAAGACCCAATAACCAAAGGAGGAGGAGGAGAAAAGAAGCAGATACATCCCAGGTATTGACCAACTCATCTCATGTATGTTTTCATTGAGGGACTGAGGGAGGGAACAGGTGTTACTTTCTGTTTCTACATTTGAAAAAAAGTGTGCAGAATCAGACCTCATGGATTGACTGGTAGGTGCAGAGACTCGTGCATGACTTGTGTTTCATCCTGCACACAGATGTTTTCATAAAGTGAATTGGGGTCAAAGTGTGAATGAGCTTCTCTTGACCCTCCTTGTACTGAGAGAAAACACCTTTAATACAGTTGAAGAGAGCATCATGAAAGGTTTAAATCTCAGCCGGGGGATTCTGGTGCTTCTGCTGCTTTGGACCTTGTCAGTCGTTGCTGGTGCTGCTGGTGCTGTGAGCACAGAGCGAGGAGGAGCTGGAAGAAGCCAGAGGAGAGGAGGAGGAGGTGGTGGTGGCGGCAGCGGTGCAGATAAGAGAAGGAGGTTTCACCGCATCCAACATGGCCAGTGCAGCTACACCTTCATCCTGCCGGAGCTGGATGGATGCCAAAGCGGAGGATCCGAGCAATACGGCGGATCTCGCGGCGGGGCGAGCATCGTGCAGAGAGACTCGCCGCCAGTTGACGGTGAATGGTCGGCTCAGAAACTGCAACACCTGGAGAGCACGATGGAGAACAACACACAGTGGTTGAGAAAGGTAAGAGACAAAGCACGTTTCTGTTTTTCCTTTTGTTTGGATGTTAGATCATTTACACATTTCATATGTAGAAAAAGATCTACCGAAGTTTGCTTTGCCTTTACAGAGGATGGATAAAAAGAAAGTCACCAAAAACCTTCTGTCAGACAAAAAAGGTAAAGTTCAATATGAAGTTTTGTTGCAGTGCAGCAACATCAGCGATTTGTCACTTTGTAGACTGTATGCAGCTCATGATGGATGCTCTGTCTTGGACAGTTTAACCCCTCGTTAAACCTGGAGAAACAAAACAAAACAATAAGAAAACACGCGTTGAATAGCATCTCAGGATTCCTCCAACAGAAATGTCATTTCCTTCAGCTGCTGTGTGGGCAGTTGTTATTTCAGACTGTAACAAGCTCACTTTTCTTGCTTGGTGATCTGTAGGACAGAGATCAAAGTTTCGGGTTATGACTCTGGATGAGTGGCAGCTGGTTTCGATCAGGAGTAAAGCGGGGTTAAGCTTTTTCCTTCCTTCCATGTGTGGTGTCTTCGGCGCTGTGACCGGACGGAGCGTAACAAGAGCCATTGTAAAACATTGTTCCCCCATTAACTCGCGTCGATCCTGCAGAACTACTGCAGAAAATTTGCCACAAAAAATGATCACGTCTTCCAGATGTGAAGGATAAGTTGTTTAGCCATTAAGGCACAATAATTCTTCTAGTAAACTGATGTCTGAACACTGATTGTCTCTAATTGTACAACGTTCTTTGTGGATTTTACACAATGTTTTTCAGTATTTTTCATCATGTTACTGATAATTCTATTTGGGCTGGCTGTGGTAGAGCGGGTTGTTCACTAATCAAATGATCAGTGGTTCAATCTAGTCTGCATGTCAGTGTGTCTTTGGGCCAACTCGAAACTGCTTCAGAAGGCAGTGCCACAAATGTGATTAGCTCCTTTCTAATGAGCAGTTGGCACCTTGCTAATGCCTTCAGTGTATGAATGTCTGTACAAATGGGTGAATGTGATTGATTGGTTGGGACACTAGAAAGGTGTCATATAAGTACAGTCCATTTACCACTGTTGTTTTGTGAAGGCTGTCGGACAAACATGTGACACATGGCATCACCAGCTGCTTCTTTATTCTTTACTGGAAGAGTGTGTGAGGTTCATGGTGGTTACTCAGGATTACCACGATTGTGCAAGAGCCCAGACCAACCAGTAATGGTAACTAGTGCAACAACAAACCTCACTGGCTTCCCACCCACGAATTGTGTAATTGTGTAGATTGTTCATGTCAAAACATGCTGGGTATCATGGATAATGTTACAACATATGACAACATATCCAGAGAAATAATCAACTCTTGTCCAAAGTAGAGGACCAGTTGCCATCCATATGGACACACTGATAGAGTGGCTAAAAGTAGTAAAACCAGATAGTTTTTGTCAACATCTGTCTTATATTATCACCAGTGTGATTAATGCGCATTCTTACTGGAACCACATTTCTTGAAATGATGTGATAGGAGCCTCATATATGTACCATGATTGATTGGCAGCACTCCAGGGCTCGACAGTAATGCTTGCCAGGTTGCAACCATTGCCAGAAATTGGCAACCAATTCTATGCTCTCGGTTGACATCAGTTGCAACCAGAATTCTTAGTGTTAAATATCGATGTTACATACCGAACCAGAGCCTGACAGTGCTGTACATGCATTGGTGTGTTTTAGACACAATAACAAGGCAAATTAAGACATTTCACTATGGACTTAAATTCATTTGATTAACCTGTTAGAAACACAAATGAATGAATGTGAAAACTGATTCAGTGACTGACTGAAGAACCAGATGAACCTGAAGGAAAAGCAAAACCTGCCAACCAGCCAAGTTAGTATTCCCTGATAGTCAGATATCATGAACCTTTTCTTCACCTTATGACAAAACAGTCACTCTCTGGACTGTCATTGGTCTGTACCTCTGATTTTTAGACGGCATTATCACATTCAGCCACATTAGTTGTGTGCAGCAGTGATCAAAGATAGATGTACGACGAGGACTAATACAGTAGCCTCTGTAAGCTCCACAGACCACACAGTGTCTTCCTGGGTTTCACAGTTGTTGCAGTACCTCTGTCATCTCCTGATAGTGAAACCGTTCAGTCAGACTCCTGCTGATGTGCAGATTGAAGTGATTTGGGTGCAGCAGGTGATGTTGATCTATGAAATCAGATTAGAAAAAGAAAACATTTTTGAAAGGAATGTGTGTGCCAGAGTTCATTCATCATCATTAGAACAGTTTCCAACATTACAGAAGAATGATGCTTCTGTTTCCTGCATGAAGCATAAATCTTTAGCTTTCTAAATGTTGGGCGTATCCATCATCATCGCTGTGTTGTATTATAGATGATGTTTAGAAAAGAAAAAAACTTCAAGCAGGATTGCATCCTGAACATTTGACATGTAACCAAATGTTGTATTGAACTAGAGTCTCAGGAACAAAACTAGGAAACTGTTTGCATTTCCACCACATCTGAAGAAAATTTAACCAGAGCCACAGCAGATCAAACATTTGAAATGCGTCTTTGTTTCTCTTGTTTCTTGTATTTACTGTTGCTGATTTTGATGTTTGAGTTTGAAGCAATGAATGAAAAGGAAACAAGCAGTCGAGGGAAAGGAGATGATCTGCTCAGTGTTTGCTGGTGATTTATTTCTGCTTTAGAGCTGCCATGAAAGAATTGACTCATGTTTGCACGTTTACGCTCTCACTTTCTCTCAAGCTGTCAACAATTTATGAGTTTGTTTTTGACTTTAATAAACAAGTAGTAGTTTCTTGGAATTATAGTACGGAAACTAAATTTAGTCCCTGGTTCCTTTTGTGGCATGTTTAGATCCTCAAAAGAGTTCCTCAAAAGGTTCTCGGTCTCTTGGGATAGATTTTGTGGTAGAGTGTAGTGTAGTGTAGTTGTGTTGGAAAGTGAATCTTGCTCTTTTGATGATGGTATTTCACTTTAAATGCTTTGACCGCTCCCTCTTCTGTTTGATTATTAATGAAAAGACTAATCTTGTACCTTATGGCATCATTGACAACATAACTGCAGGTCACAGTAATTTCCTTTAGTCAACAAAGCAATGGGCGGATGTACTTCTAGATCTGCCGAAGCTTTGTTCCACCTCGTTGTTACTGGTACACAGATATCTGATATTTTGTATCTGAAGAGAAATTAGACCTAAATAGGAACGTCATCTAGGCAGTTATTTCTCAATAGCAGAGAATGAAGATTTAGTATCATTTAGTGTTGCATCACACTCAACAATAGAATAGACGCAACAAAGCAATTTTACAGATGTTTTAGTGTACCAGTTAGTTGAAACCAGTTAATCGTTTAAATCATCTGTCATGCATGCGTCTTTTCTTTGTCTTTTTTGACTGTAGGCTAAAATATTTTGGGAGGCTTTGGACTAAACGAGACAAAGAAGACATCTGATGATCTTATAGACCAGTGATTAACTGATTGAGAAAATAATTAACTATTATATATGATTATTTTCAAGTCAAAATAATAATAATTATATTTCCTACTTTTTTAAAACTACAAAATAAATAAAATTAGATATGAACATTACGTGAGTATTTCATGTTAATAAGTAGAGCCATTAACACTAAAATAATCTATATGTTCACACCATAAATATTTATATTTGTGATATATATTTGAATCTCCATATTTATATCTGTGACACACAAAAACAACCCTCCATCTACAGGGTCAAACTTTACACCTCTGCAGCTTGAAGAAATAAGAAATCCGTCCTTAAATTGGATCTCTTGAGATTTAACAGTTTGATGCGCAGCAGCTCAGATTGCCATTGATAGGTTACATGGGTTTAAATACATTCCAGTGTAAATGGAGCGAGTAAGAATTTCATTATTTCTGCTGCCCACCAGAGTTGATTTCTTTCTTGTGCTCTGCTCTGTGTGGCTGAGTATCTGAAGGAGGGATTGAATTACATCCGAAAAGGATTTTAATCTGCAGAGTGTTAATTCAAAGTGGTGCTTCACCAGGAGTGTTTCTAACAAGTCGCTATGTGTGAATGTGAGATTAATGTATATATAACTGCCTGCATGTCTGTGTGTGTTGGTGTGTTTACCACCCACACTGTTAAACCTCAGAGGAGACGTGGGTCAAGACCAGAGCTGAGGTCTGCAGCGTCCCGACAGGAGACAGAGAGCTGACCTTTCACCCTCAAACTTCATCCGAAGTCAGCTGTCAGTATCTAATCGCCGTCTGACTCCAAAAACATCATTCCACACATTTGTTACATCAGAGCTTTAATACACTTGAGATAAAAGATAACTGCGTCTCCTCTTTCTTTCTTTGCGTTGCTCTTTGTCTCAGTTTCCCTCTCTTCTTCTTTCATCTCCTTTATCTCCCTCGTCCCTGCTGAAAATTATAGTATCAGAAATTTTAAGGTGTTGCTGGATTTAAGACAGCTAAATTCATCATTATCCTTGTCAGGACGTTGTGCTTCTATTCAGATTAAAGGAAAAAAAGGTGTCTAATTTGGTTTGTCATGTCTCTGCTCATGAGGGGAAAGGAAGCAACATAAACCAGTTGTATTCTGTAAAAAAAAGTGTATTTCTTGAAATTCAGATTAATTATCGAACAAAAAGAGGTGAGGTAAACTACAAATGTAACAAAGGCAGGCGGACGCTGTTCAAACCAACAATGTAAGAGATTCCAAAATGAGATTTCACTTGTTAAAAAGTTTAATTGAAATTAAAATCACCTTTTCAGAGGAAGCCTAGCCACTATTGTGCTGTATACAACTATATACAGCAACAAATGCAGTACAAACTATATAAACAGGCCAAGAAAATAATCCAGCTGTGCAGTAACAGGAAACATCTTAATAATTAACTGTGTATTTAGCTTTTACATGCAGTATGTTTGTTATAGAGCTGCAGTCGGTCAGTTGATTATTTTCTTGATTAATCTACTGATCATTGTCAATAAAATGTAAAGTGACATATTTAAACAGTCCAAAACCCCAAAATATTCAGTTTAATGTCAAGACAAGAACAGCAAAGAAAATCCTCACATTTGTGTCTAGAACCAGAGAATTTTTGGCATTTTTGCTTAAAAATTTACTTAAATGATTAACTGATTACCAATTGGGGATATTCTGTAGATTACAATAGATTAATTAAATAATCTACTCATAGTTTCAGCTCTAGTTTGATACAAAGGCTGCATGCATACGCTGGCTTTTCTGGACAGAAAGCTTCATAAGAAAGATGCAATATTGCTCAAATCAAGAAACCCAGCTGTCCTCTGTCAACAGTCTGGCTGCAGTTAACGTTCCTATTTCTCAACCCCCCCAAACTGTGACACAGTAGATTCACTCCATTGGTTCAAATTCTTCTTCAATATTTACATTTCTCATGCGGTCGCTGGTGACAAATGTTCTGTCTTACAGCTCAGGAAGTCACAAATCAGACTTAATGCTGGAGTCCTCAACTCTGGTCAGGTTTAAACTACAGCACAGATGATGATCTTAGTGTGGCGTTTGTGATGTTGTTGTTTTTGGACTGCAGTGACAATGTCAACCAAACAGCTGAGCATCATTTCTTAGTGAAAGAACACAGTTTGTGTCAGCTCTGTGAGACTGCACATGCTAATAGGTCACAGTTAACAGGCAGAATGTTCTGAAGAGCTGATATGAAGCTCAGTGTGGTGCTCTGCTCACTACTATTTTGGCAGTCCTGCCTCTGCTAGTTCCCGGCTAATCCAAATGTGGGCAAAGACCTGGAGAATGGGTGAGGCTAAGGCCGGCTGAATGAATCAAACAAGCCACCTATGGGTGTCGTTTAGCTCAGTCGGTAGAGCATCCGCCCCATGTACAAAGGCTTAGTCCTTAAAACAGCGGCCCAGGGTTCGAAAAAAGAAAAGAAAACAAGCCGCCTATGATGGAACCCACCTGTCAGTCAAAGTGGCAATGCTGTTCTGCATAACTTAAAGCCTTAATATAATCAGAACATGTGAGTTCTATAAAACCCTCAGTACAGTTGTCATGAATGGGGAAATTATCTACAGAGACCAAAACAGTTTTTTGTACCAGGCTGTAAACATGTTTATTTCTGCTGTGAAGTTGGACATTTTAATCCGGAGGATTCAGTTCTGAGCCAGACTCAAGTGGCCATTTGAGAAAATGTTGGCACGTCCACTTTGGCTTCCTTCAAACCAAAACCAAAGTGTTGGACAAACTGTAAAGTTTTACCCGATAATGGTGAAATGCTTAGGGTTTATCAGAGTTATTACAGTTTATCCTGGGGGAGACATGTCATGGCAATCTGTCCAATAGTAATAGTCATGTCCACCAACGCAACAGGAAAAGTCAGATGATCCCAGAGTCATTATGATTCATCCTCTCGGGATCATGAATCAAAATAATGAAATTTGTCTTTTTGCAATACTACAGTGGATTCCTGTGAAATTCAGTCACCCAATGCAACTCTTGATGTACTAACATCGGAGACAAGTAACATTCAGACTGAGTTTAAACAGTTTTTGTTAAAAAAGTTCATGACCACGTCTTTATCTTAAATATCAACAGTCAGACTCATTAGTAAATTAAGACACTATTTATTTCCGTGCCTGCAATAGTAAGTTCAAAGTGTAAAGTTGTTTTCTTAAGTCAGAGTCATTCTTTGGATTCATGGGGCCGTGCAGCCTCTGCAGCGGTTTGCTGGTTTTCAACAGAATGGGTCTGTAAACAGCGGTAAGTGAGGTAGTTAACAGGGGGCTTGTTTAGTTTTCTGCCAAATGACTGACTTCAAATGGAGCTATGCCTGAGGGACAGGAAAACCACTGGGTCAGATCACAGCCCAGCTATCAACCACTGCCACTACGATAGGATGCTTTGATGTGCTCAAAGGTTATTTTGATGATAACCTTCTCCGGAGAGACAAAGAGAAGGAAAGACGGCGGTTTTGAAAAGAGAAAAATCTGATGGGATAAGAAGGAGAAAAGTGGATTTTACAGTAAAGAGAATGAGCACACAGGATGCATGTCTTAATAAAAGCTATAGTGAGTCACCTGGAGTGTAAAATGACTGTAAAATAAGTTTTACACAGTCTCAGCTCAGAATATTTTACGTTTTTTTGTGAAATATACATTTTTATATTGAGGAAATGTCATAAATTTAAAAGAGTTCATGTGTAGCTTATTAAATGTTGCATGTTTAAGCACACGTGTGTAAAAATAGTTTTACATTTTTTGTTTTACAATATGCATGTTGAAAAAAGTTTAATTCAGGTTTTTAAAGAGGAAAAGAATTAATAACATTAACACTGATTTAACTTGTATGTATGCTTTGATTATGATGAACTTGATCTGATGGCTCTACTTTATATTAACAGTAAATCTAATGAAGTTGAAAGGGATCACACAGAATGCTCTAAGGAGCCTTGTTTAGCTTCTTTTAGCTCATTGTTTTGGCTCATTTTCACTGTACTCCACCTGCTGAGCACCAGACAGCAGACAGTTAGATACAGACAGATATTTCTCTTACGGTAAAGTACATGCATTGTGTCCAAGGACATCGTCATAAAGTTGAGCTTTTCTCAGCTCTTTCTGAGGCAGCGCTAGACACCTTTTATATTTTTGTAGATCAGCAGGCGGCGGCGAGTTTCGACACCAGGTCCCATTCACAATCAATAGCAGCTCTGCCAGCATTTGAGTCTGCATGTGTGAACAGCCTGTTAGGACTTGACTAATACCAAAACAGAGCCAAAAATACAAGTGGATAATGGACTTTTATTCATCTAGAGGACACAAACACGACCCCAAATGAATGCTAATGTTGCTCTGCATCTGCTGAGTGTTAAAACACTTTGTGCTCCGGGCACGACCCCCCTAAGTCACACACCAGCAACTATTTCACTGATTTTGGTTGCTTCTTGCTGTTGGACCTGTAAATAATATTAGCGCTGTCCTGACAATATGAGTATGATAACAAACTCTACTGAGATTATTTGCAGACACCTGATCTGTGAGCCGCTGCCCTGTGCTCCATCATCCTTTACAGCCATACATCACAGCTCTGAGCAGACTCCACTGATAGCACTAATAACGGCCTAATGAGAGCCATTATATGCCAGTCCGTCTCCTTCAGTGTAAACACAACTCAGCTCTGATTCAGCTGCAATAACCAAGAAAAACTGAATTTAACTTAATTGAAATAAAATCTGTGGCATTCATCAACAGTTTTGCACTTCCTGTTGGATCTTATGATATAAAAAAAATGTAGGCGTCCGTTAGACCACCCGTGAGCCGATGTGCACAGAAGCCAAACTGCATTTTCTACTGTTAAATGTTAATACACGATACTTCATGAAAACACCGGAGAGACATGATAAATATTTAGTGTAATATTTAAATTGTATTCATATTTATTAATATTTGAGCAGCAGGGTAACGTAACCTTTTGATTGGGTTGATGGAAGCCGTGATCTGGATCATCTGAAAGGCTGGGAGGCCTGTCAGGAGGACGTTAATCGAGTCATGAGATGATCACGGCCTGGATCAGGAGTTGGGTAGCATGTTGAGTCAGGTAAGACCTGATTTTTGAAGCGGCACGACTGGGCAACTGAGGCCTTCCTCAATAGAGAATAATGCCATTCAAGAAATGTCCAAATAATATCTGAAGCACAGAATCACATCTTGCACCCTGATGTCTATTGAAAACACCCTTGTGTTTAATGCTACCTCTCAAATGTCAATGGCTTGTTGCTTTTGCACACGGCACTTTAATCTGCTGCCCTGATTTGGATTTATTGGGAGCTGCAAATTTCCAAATTTTCCACATGCATCCAATTAAAGATCAAACGCAATTCATCAACACACTCAGGTGGATAAGAACAGACTTGGCTGTCAGCACATGCCTCTCATTGCTTTGTGCAAGAACAAGAGAAAACATTCATGCATGTATTCACAGTGTATTATTCAAGTGATGGCTGAAACATCACTACAACAAAGTTTGTCAGGGCAAAAGAAACAGGAGCCTTCAAATAATCAGACAGGTTGTCAACAAACCATTAGTTTAACCAGATTCACTGTTGTTGAACTTCTTCTTCAGTCTCTGGTGATGTCCATTCACTGCTCCCTGATGCCTGAATGAACCGTTTATAGGTTTTTGTTTCTGGGATTGTCTCTGTGTTTATTCCCCTGGTGGGAATGGTTTGGGAATGATTATTGAGGATTCGGGGGAAGTGGTGGGAATGTTTGGCAGCAGTTTTACCGCAGCAGGCTGTTTTATTCTGTTTCATGGAGATCTCCAGTGGAGAGTTGAGTGAGAGTGTGTTAAGTCTTTTTAAACAGTCTCATAAAAAGGTTTGACCACTGTGCGCTCGCTGGTGGAGGTGGTGGTTTATGACCTGATAATGTAAAGGCCAGAGTCTCACTGCTGCGTGCTTCTGTGTAACACTGCAGCTTTAATGTAGTTTGCATGGAAGCACAGAGGCGAGGTGACGACCGCAAGACCTCAAAACTAAAGTCGTCATAAGACCATTTTGTTTTTGTGTTTTTGATCGTATGAGATAAATCTGAGTGGAAAAATTAAAAAATAAAAACAAAAGTCAAAAGTAATGCAGGAAATGTGATCACAGGGGAAGTTGCTGTGGCTCTGTGCGTCTGTGACTATATTTCTGTGTGAATGTGACTAACACGGGCGTCATTCAGAAAAACCTACACGTTCGACTGCAGACTGAAGCAGATGTCCATACATGGTTACGTGGTTATCACTACTAAATTAATCTCGACTTCCTCAAATGTGCCAGTGTAATTTCACAACTTTTCGGACAACCCCGGTTGGATTGTTGTTGGACAACAGTAGTCATATGTTGACTTTGAGTCTTCTGGCAACTAAATGGTAAAGCTGATACATAGTTGAATCCTGGAAGGTTTGTAAAATATTTTCATGTACGCCCCTTTGAAAATTATCATGCAATCGATACATCTCAGAGGGCTTATCTTAAATTTTTACAGAAATATACAAAAACACTATGAGGTAGATTCACTTTGCTGAGGATCAGGCTGTATAAACTAAGTAAACTAAATTAAATAACACTGGAAGACAGAACTGCAACTCGAGGTTTGTGTTGTGGTTTGGTCTCAGTTTCAGAACGTTACACAGTTAAGAAGATCATTTGATTTTCATACTCGTCAGTCTATTCAGAGACCTCTCGTGTTGTCTATGGAAGCATCTACATTTGCTCATTTAATCAGGTTTTACCTTTGACCTGTGATGTTTGCTGTTAGGTGAAAAGTGTGTGACTGTGGGAACACTGTCCACTACTAAGGACTAGAGTGCAAAAACACTTGATGATTGAGGGAGGGAGGGACCTCAAACTGCCACAACTAGGCCATGTACTTTGTATATGAGTGTATGTCTCTGAGTCTTTTTGGCTGCCACTGTGTGCATCTCTTGTCTTGTTATCAAGGGCAGCTGTTTTCTGACCACATGTGGCTAATTTTCAGGCCTGGTTACTGGATGATTTAACTGCTCTGTCAAGAGGAAAAGGATAAAACGTCAGTTTACTGGAGGTTCTTTTTAGTGGGAGCCAGGTCGGCTTTCTGTATCACTATGGCTGATTACTGGACTGTTATCAACGCTGTAAATCTGACTGCTGGAGACACACTTCAAACAATCTGACGGATATGAAGAGGGATGAAAGAAAGAAATTCACTAAAATTGTTAGTATAAAGAGCCACATCTTTACCTGATAAAACTGATTTTTAATCTCACAGTGAGACAACAGTCGTACCTTGTTGCTCATTTTGAAGTCAACGAGAGAAACAACTCAAGATCACGTTCAAAACATTTTCATCATTACGTCTAGTCAAAAAATATTAAATATTAAATGGATTAAAAAATCCAAATTCTTTCCAGTATGTTTTTGTCATTGTTCCCAAAAGTCTGTGAGTGGGACTGTGACTAAATATTTTGATTTAAACGTTCATCATAAAACATCAGAGTACACGAGTGAAAGGAGGACTTTAAAAGAAACAGGTAAAAAAAGATACAGAAATAAAGAAGTATGTGGGTGAGACCCAGAGACAAATGAGAGAGAAAAATAAACGTAGGAGGATGAGACAGAGAGGAAGAAATAGTTCAACACTTTTAGACAAGTCGCCTCTTAACCCATTACTCACTACAGGGACCAAGCCGAAGAGGAACAAAGAGGGTGAAAGAGATAAAGTTATCTCAGATAAATGGAGGGGAGGAGGTGGGAGGGGAGGGAGGTGAGAGGAAATATAAGACAGAAACAAAGAAGAGAGATAGAGAGGGAGGAAAGAGGCAGGAAGCTGCTCAAGTGTAATTTTAGATTCATTAATAGATCATTAGAAACAGTTATTATAAATGTGTCCACAGCCATGCAGTGAGTTCAACACATTTCCACATTTTACTGGAAACTGTAGAAAGAGACAAACAACAAAATAATCCGATGATTAGAAACCAGAAGAAGACGAGATAAACAAGTGTGAACATCCAAACAGTGAGAGTGTCTGAGGTCTCTAACTGAATAGCTGCACAAAAAGCGATGCACATGATGTGTGTTGAGCATCAGGCGCTTTCAGTATGTTTGGGCCTTTACACCATAATAAAGTTATTATAGTACACTAAAAAGGAAACATGTAAATTAGCTGTCAGATTAAATATATTGTCACTCCTGTCACAAAGTATCATAAGTTAAAGATCAGCATTAAAGGCTTGAATGCACGGTCTGACATGAGAAGTTGTTTTAAAAGTGTTAGAGGTGCGTCGCTTTAGGTGTGTTTGGGCTTTTAGTCTCCGTAGAGGCAAATTTACCACTTCCTGACGATCACAGATCCAGTCTAAAACCTCCTGAACCACTTGCTTGGGCCAGCCTGATAATTTGAAACATGTTTGATACTTATGATTTAAAATCTGGATGATTACGTCAGTACTTTATGAACCAGCAAGAGACACAAGTCTAAGCTGACGTGAGGCCAAGCATCCATAACCCTTCTAGCCCTTGAAGTTAACGCAAGCGTTAGCATACGGCTGTTGACAGACATTAAAAGAAACATTGTCCCAAGTTAAAAATCTTCTGGAGGGATATCCAGGCTCCTCTAAGCACACTTTAACACTCAAATACCCCTGAGCTTTGATGTCATGTACCCGGGTCTTTTTTTGAATGCCGTAAGAAAACAATTGCAAGAAGATGGTTAAGCCCGACTCAGCCTACCCTAGACGACTGGATTGGAATTACTCTGGAGATATTTAGGATGGAAAAACTGACCTATCAAATACGACTAAGGACAAATTTTACCAAATCTGGAACAACTTGATTTCTTTTATTGCCCCCACGAGCCCTTCTGAGCTTTAAGCCCTGATGGCTGATGTTGTACTTTCTCTGTACTTAAAACAAAAACTGGAATGGCACTAGTGTTTAACTCTACTGCTGATACCATGGGGCTGTATTCCTCTGTCTGTTCAAAATAAAGATACAATTAAAAAAAAAGAGAGAGAAAATCTCACCTCCCGTGCTCGATAAAGAATAGACAACCTGATTCATTCTCTTATCTCTTTGAGGCTTCTGCTTTTGTTTTATCTCACTGCAGTTTTATTACAGCAGTACAACAACAATCTCCATCTGTTTCCCCATAAGATAACGCAAGGTTGCATTGCTTCTTCTTCCACAATGATCTTAATTATATCCTGTAGTGTGTGTGCGTGTGTGTGTGTGTGTGTGACAGAACATTTGTGAGGTTTCTCCTTGTGTGTCTTGTGTGTAGTGGAAGTCGAACACTTTTCACATCCAACCATCCAAACCGAATTACTGAAATATTTTATTTAGTCTCGGCGTGTTTGTTGACATTCAGGAGGCCGATTCTTTCGCTTTAACTCGAGCAGTCAGCAATCATCCTACATACCAACTAACAATGAACAAACCGCCACTGCAGAGACCTAAACAAGCAGCAGACAAATCATTTGATGCCGTATTGTGTCAAAGTCTACAGACAAAGAATGAACTGCATCACTGAGGCTGCAGCTTTGTGCGTTGATGAATTGTCCAGCGTTTTAAGCTTTTTGCTTGAATAAAAACATTTCGTCGCTGCCTCCTGCAAAAGCTACAGAATTCCTGTGAAGAGCCAAAGTACACAGGAGTGGTGCAGGAACAGACAACAATGCAGAGGAATATTTGGCAACATCGCACTAAAAGAGAAAAGAAAAACACTTTTCGGCCAGAAATATGTGGACACTGCTCTCCATAATTTAGTCCACTTTTGGTCAGGGGTTATTTTTAAGGTCCTTAGTTCCAGTTAAGGGAAATCTTAATGCCACAGCATACAAAGATATTTTAGACAAGCGTGTTTATACCTTTCTTGTTACAACATGTCCCCGTGCACAAAGCTCACACAGCTCTGTAAGGAAACATTTTTCACAGTTTGGTGTGAAAGAACTTGACCCATCCAACTTTGGGATGAACTGGAACGCCGACTGCGAGCCAGAGCTGATCACACAACATCAGCGTTGGACCTTTTGTGTCTGATTGGGAGCAAATCCCTGCAGCCACGTTCCTACATCTGGTGGAAAGACTGAAACCAGAAGAGTGGAGGCTGTTACAGATTAATACCCACGATTCTGGGATGAGTTTGTGGTTATGTTCGGTCATCTGTATACTTTTGGAGTGAGAGTGTGATATAAGAGAGAGAGGGGAAGAGGCGATGAAGCGACAGTGAAGAGGATTCTCTCAGTTTGTCAGACAATGATAGAAACACTTTACTGCCGGACATCACATCGACCACAGCCTCTTCATCAGTTTCTACACCAGCTGTTTAACATCTCATACACACACACAAAGACACACACACACACACACACACACACACACACACACACACACTAACTCTTTCTATGTCATCATCTGGTTGAATTTGTTGAGCAGAGAAACACGGTTAAATTCAGTTTAACAAATTGAGGTCTGAGTGTGACTTGGAATGGTCACTCTCACCTATTTTAATAATGAACTGTGTGTGTGTGTGTGTGTGTGGTTAAACACATTGAGTTCATGAACAAATCCATAACATAATTTCTGATAATTTCTCCCCCGTTACGGTCTGCAGCTGCTCTTTCTCACTGATTTTTCTTAAATCTTTGAGACCTTTTAATAGCACTTAAGTAAACCCAGATACTGAGATATCTTACATAAACATACACACACACTTTTCTCCTAATCAGCTGATCTACTGCACAATGATTACATCCATATATAAAAACAAAGTAGAACACTTGGTTATACAGCCTTTCTCTCACTCTAATACAGAGTCGACACTGTGTATACACACATGAAATACATATATAAGTATAAAACAGACGATGCTCTGCTGGTCAGTTGATGTATTTTTTATTGGACACATGCTGAGAAACCCACACAGCGTCCCTCTCTAATCAGCTGCTATGATTCCCTTTGGATGTCCATTTTTTCTGGGTTCATTTGTCAATTAGCTTTTCCCAGAGAAACGCTGCTGTCAGCAGAACAGCTGGAGCAGAAACAAACCCACAGTCAGCAACTTTCCCATTACTGCCCTGAGAGCTGCTTCGGCTCTGCATGTGCGCGCACAGTGGGATATTTTCATGCATTACAACAAGCGCCATGTGCTTACAGACAGTATGTACGTCAGAGCAGGAGAGGACAGTGTGTTTATGGGTAAGATGTCAGATGAATTAGTTGTTAATCGAGCGTGTAATCTGCTCTGTGTGTATGTATATTTGTGTGTCTGTGTGGCAGATGGATTAATAACATAAAAATGAGTGATTTGATTAAAAAACATTAATAAAAATCAATATGACAGTTGGTGGACAGTTCACGGCAAAAAGGCAAGTGTTGAATCAAGTGCTGAAGCTTTAGATAAACTTTCCAACACTTGTTGCACAGAATGATGCAGATTTAGTTGATTTGTGAGTGTATCCTTTCATTACCATTCATAAGCTGCACTTAGTTTGGTTCTCCTGCGCGTAACTGTTCCATTCATCCATTTTCTTCCGTCTATCTGGGGTTGGGTCATGGTAGCAGCAGGTTTAGCAGGGTGCACCAGAGTCCTTCTCCCTAGCAACACATTCTAGCTCCTCCTGGGGGATCCTGAGGCGTTCCCAAGCTTGATGGGCTATGTAGTCCGTCTAGCGGGTTCTAGGTCTTCCTCCTGCCAGTTGGACATGCCGGCGACACCTCCAAAGGAAGGCGCCCATCGTAATCAGAGGCTCAATCGATCCTTTCGACTCTATTCTGAGCTTACTTCCTTACCTCTAAGGCTCAGCTCAGCCATCCTGAAGAGGAAGCTCATTTCGGATGCTTAGATGTCTTTCTTTCGGTCACTAGCCAAAGCTCATGGCCATAGGTGAGGACTGGAACGTAGATGGACTGGGAAGTCGAGAACTTCGCCTTTGCCACAACGACGCACCATCTCGCCATCTCACTGTCTATTTTCCCGTCACTCGTGAATAAGATCTGGAGATACTTAAACTCCTTCGCTTGGGGCAGCAACTCGCTCCCAATTGTTAATATTCTCTATTTAGAAATATGATGTCCTATTTTATGAAGTCATATAAAACAGTCTGATTGAATTTGAACTGGAGGACATTTTGCTGTGTTTGACTCCAGTTTTCTCTGTAGTTCCTTCTTCCCGAAGATAAAGAAGATGTGTTAAAAACCAACTCAACAGCAGAATATGATATAACTGTTCCAGGTAGACATGCAGCAAAACTTCTGTCCATTTAATTGTAGGCACCTTTAAATTTTTCAGTTGTAATTTCAAACCGGATAAAAAGCTGCGTTTTGATGCCAAGACAGGTGGCCAAGTCAAACAATGATGTTATGTCATTTAATAATGAGAGGGAGCAGTACTAAGGGTGAAAGTAATTTCATTCAATGGCACAGGCCAAATCCGAGCTAACGAATGAAAATGAATCACTACTTTTGTAGTGTACGAATAAAACACAAACACACACACACAGCCTGCCAGTTCTCAAGATGGATACTGATATTTCATCACTGACGTCTTTTTGAATGTTTGTGTTTTTGGACTACAGTACGTACGTGCTGTTTGTGTTTGTAATGATTATACAGCCTGTCTTTGAGTGCTCAGGCTACTACCATTAATTCAGTCCACTTAGTGCTACGTGCTGAATGACTTCGCCAGCAGCAGCAAACACTTTCATTAGGCACAATTATGTCAATCGTAGATAATGATTTAAAGAAGATAAAACTAATTTTAATGATTCCCCAGAGGCAGCATGGGAGATTAAGGAGTAAAACTTACTAAAGGCTATAGAGCTGTTAGTCAACATGGTCAGTGCCAACATTAGAATAATTCTATAAGACATTATCCGGACATTGTCTCAGAGTCTACAAAATCTAAACATGGAGACCTGTTGGGAGCATGAATGTCTTCAGAGCAGCAACCTGTCATAGAAGTCTGCAGGACCCTCTACTGGAGGAATGAACACAAGTTTAAAAATGATAAAAATCTGTTGATGTGAAGTTTTGTGGTGGGTTTATCAGACCTCCATAACTTGCTGCTCATCTAGGCTAGAGGCTGCAGGCTATATTAGCTGCCACGTGCATGACACCCCCAAATCTAGTTCCCAGGTCACAAAGTTGAGTGTTGAACGCCGGACACTTCTCGCCCTCAGTGGTCACTATTTTGGCTACATAGTGTAAGGGAAGGGAACAATGGCGGCTGTGGAAGCTGCTGGAGCTAAAGGGGTTGTGGTAAATACTCCACAATACAAAAACAAGTTGTACATATGTTTTATTTTTATATTTTGGCAGTCGGATGTTGGAGAAGAAACATAATGAGCTGTAAAATGTTGCAATCGTCATTTCCAGTAAGTTCACAAGAGCCAACATTACCCTGCTGAAATTAGCACACTATGCCAGAAAGTACACAGTTTACAGTGTACTACATAGACGAGTACTAACAGAAGTATTTGAATCGAGAGCATTAGGATGAGCATAAACTGACTTTGCTGATTGACCAGTTTGAATACATGTTCAGTAATGACGTGTGCACAAACACACACATATATACTTCAAATAACACATGAACAGCCAACAACCCACCCATAAACACACAGCCATCCAAACACACACACAAACACACACATGCCCGGGTGGGATTGGAAAGCCATTATTTACCCATTACTCTGTTTTCTCTGGAGGTCTTCTGATAAACATTCTCTGCTTTCAAAATGTCTTCACCTCTCTGCTCCAAAGAAAATGTTAAGTGGAGCTGACAATGTACAGAACAAAGTTTTAAAATAAGTTTTAAAACTTGATACATAAAATAAATAAAATGTTTGGTTTGGATCTCTATAGTTCAGATTATATTAAACAATGAAATTCAACACTGAGTTCCTAAAGTAGATTAAACGGTTTTGGAGATTTACCTCATGCAGTGACACACACCAGAAACATGTTTCAGTTCCAGCTGACCTGAGACTCTAATCAGAGTTTCATCAGAGACAAAACGCAGTTATACAGGGGCGTGTGTTTGTTCCAGTACAAACTCTGTACAGACACTTTGCCTTTGGATTTACCATCCTTTACTTTGATGTGCCTCCACCCCACCGCATTCAATTACATTATTTATGTTGTTAAACTGGAAAGTGTTTCCCCCGCTGTTCCAGCTACAGAACCGTATATTTATATTGTAGTAAACATCACAGCACAGTCACATAGCAACCGATGTGGTGACATCCATCTTTTTGTCACAATCTCTGTTTGGTCTGATTAATGTGTAAGGATTCATTAGAAGACTGTGTCACCAACTGGTCACCAGTTCAGCAGGAGGTGAATTTCTCAAGGAGTCAGACATTTTTAACACCAGAAGATTCAGTTTCAGGGCACAGGAATGTTTTCTTTGTAGAAAAGTCGTCATCGATGTTGCAGCATTTATTATTGAGAACACTAATTGGTAAATTTCAGTGCCGTTTTGCTATTTAAACAACAAGTGACCGGTGACTTACATTCAGTGTCGAATTGCCAAAGGGCTGTCCAGCTACTGACGGTGAGTCTATTTGTGCTTAACATAACCGCTGTGAAACAATCAGGAAATAACTTTTTATTTAGCTGATTAACTGGCTTTACCGATGCCAGTGCTCGCTCACTCTCATTCACTGTCTAAGTCTGACTAGTGCTAGTCGCTTTCTCCCTCTCTCTCAAACCATCGGACACAAACCAAAGGAAACTTGGTCACTATTTTGCAGTGTAACAGCCAGAACACAACAGGTAGAGTATCACAGTTTAGTCCATGAATCCACCTGAATAGTCTCTGGAGTCTGGAGGTTTGATCTGTCTGATTATCTGATCGACAGCGTGACGTCGGGCTGCGTTTTTCCAAAAGTTGGATCTGGCTCAACTTGTCTGCTGCAGGTCACTGTGTTTCTTGTGTTTTCCTGACACCCCGGCGGCTGCTGCAGCTCTCACAGTTATGATGCTTTGACTTTTTCCAGGGTCCAGATTTTTTTATCTTGAGATACATGGTGCAGCTTTTCCCTTCTTTCTTTGACGTCTGCCTGAAAATTAGCTCTGTATTCTCCTTCAGTTAGTCACAGCTCTCACTCTTAACATGATTCAATGCTGGCGATGTTGGCGGGATCAATATGGACTCCTGCCACCTCCTGTCCCTGAACTCATTTGGGACTTCTCAATAATGTTGGATACTTCCACAGTTGTGGTTGGACAAGCCAAATTAACACTTTAAGATGGAAATTACAGTCAGATAAGGCAAATGTCCTCCTGCACAACATTGTCTGGTGGTGTCTGGTCTAAGTTGGCTAATATAGCAGGGATCCAATAGAGAAGAAGTCATTTATCACCATGTAAAATACTGCAGTGGTTTATCAGAAACATTTTGGACTGGAGAGCTACACTTAAAGCATTAGTATCTGGAACGTGTTGCAGCTCCAGTTGTTTTGTTGAGCTATTAAACACTCACACAGCTGGTTTTATGAACAGATTTGTCTATAAATGATCTTTGAAAGAAAGCCAGCTGATTGATATGTTATTAGGTTTTTTGTATCTCATTTCTTACACCATGGCAGCTGCTGATTTGAGACCAGTTGAGCTTTCTGTATCATAGTTGGAGGCCAAGTCCAGTGTACTGTACCAACATCAGAGACTGCACACTGTTTGTTTTTACAATTTAACACACTAAGACCTTTACGGCATCATAAATAAGCTCTGCGGCACCCAGCAAATGAGCAGGACACGGGATTCACACTGAGTAAAGCATTTCTGTTGGAGCAATGATCACACAGCTGATATACAGCAGAACTGTTGAGATTTTGTCACATTTAAGTTCTGTTGTCATCCAACATCTGGTAAAACTGATTCAGGTCAACAATGGCTGCATCTGTAAACCGGTGACTCAACACAGATTCAACTGATTATCATCAAATGTTGCACCTGAATCTGTTTTAATGGAGCAGAATATTACAGATTAATTAGGGTTTCAGTTCTGTTTAATGTAGTAAATATTTGGCATTCATAAAGTCATATGACAGTGCCGTGGGACTGAACCTCTATCAGCAAAATATTTCAAATATTAGTCAAAATTTGGGGCTGTGATAGTGAAGTGATGCTGACCAACTCTTGTGGGAAATACTTTAATAGACTTGTTGAGTTTTTTGTATGCTTAAAATACCACTTAAATACCACAAAACATGCAGTACACAACAGCTGATACTACAAGCTCCAAACCTCAAGTCAGCTGGGGTGGCATTACTTCTTACTTCTGAGTATTTTGAGTACTTCTGCTCTCTCTCACTCTGCCATTGGACATGCAATGTTTGTTTATGTGAGCCTGAGAGAGGAATCTCTCCTTTTGGCCCGGCGCTGCTCTTTCCCTCTGAGCAGCCGGGTCAAGGCACTCAGGCACAGTTTGGGGGAAGCCAGCATCATCTGAATTGCAAAGAAAACAGAAAATCCACTTCAGGCTCAGTCCCAACTTTATGATAACACGTAATTAATCGGCTGGAATCTGCTGGCGCAATCAAATGTAGCCTTAACCCCGCACCTCCATGTAATTACAACTTAAGGACAGAGAATATGAAGTGTGTTTTTGGGGGGGGGGTTGTTTTACTCAGAGTCGCTCCATGTGAACAAACAACTGAGAGGAAGTGTTTACAGCATGTCTGGGCTGAAACTGTTGACATATTTTGTGTATTGAATTTTTTGCGTATTGCAGGATGCTAAGTTTGTTGATTTGTTGACAGCGCCGTCTGTAATGAAGGTGTTTCTCTTGAGAGGAAACAAACACTGTGGAGAGGTTCGGGTTTCATTTAGGGAGTATCTCAGGGGAGGTCTTGTCTGGACAGTAAGTGTCAGTATCAAGTGGATTTTCAGCCTACAGCGATGCCTTTCAAAGCCTCTCTGTTAGTGTTTGCTGAAACTTTAAAGAGCCAGTTCACCCAAATCACAAAAATACTCTTTTTTCTGGATTACTGGTAGGGCAAACTAGGCATGTGCGCGTTTTTTTTAGAAAATAATCATGAAAGGTATTTCTGGAAAAAGTTAAGAAAAATCAGCAATTTTCAATTTTTGTATAATTTTCACCTGTCCTGTCAATCTTCACCTGTTTTCATTGGGACTATTTATTTTCAAAGTTTTAATTGATGTTTAACATACATAGTATATATAAAACAGATCAAACTTGTGAGAGCTAAATCTGAGTACAGTGGTCCCTCATTTATCGCGGGGGATACGTTCTAAAAACTAACCTGCAATAGACGAAATCCGTGAAGTAATCAGCTTTATTTTTTACATTTATTATACATGTTTTAAGGCCGTAAAACCCCTAACCACACACTTTTATACACTTTTGTCTCAGCTATTCTTTCCTTCTTTCTCTTTAGTTCAACACCTCACTAAAGTCACGTTTCGATGCCATTCCTGTCATCTGTGCTGTGAAAACATACAGATTTCCACATACAGTCAGAGGAAGTAAAAGTCCTGCTCACAGTTCAGATATAAAATTCCATCACCAGAGCAGACAGTACCACAGTTAGCTTTGTGTGAACACTCCCCTGTTCCTCTGAGCTCACAGTCTGTGCACCCGGCCAACATTAGATGACCCGGGGTCTTCTTTAGTCATATCTTGGATCATATATTTTTGGGGGAACAAGATGTGCGTTCATGCTTGTAAGTTTAAATGGAGTCTACTTCGAAGTCCAACTTTGTACTTTAGACTGACAGGTGTGTTCTTTCCCCCAAAGTCTTCCTTCCCTGCAGATCTGATAAACTTTTAGAAATCTTCGAGCGCTCTGATCGCCACAATAATTTGTTGTTTGATGTTATCAGCATCCCCGGAGCAGGTGAAGGTCCAAGAACGTCTTTCATTCATTGGCTGTAGCAGTAAAGCAAACAGAGTCATCTCTGTGACCGACAGACCACCAACATCCTACAAGTAAACAAGGAACAAACAAAATGGTTCCAAACAAACGAACAAGCACAGTGATAACAGCTACAAAGGGATACATGATTATTATAGATGTTATACTGTAACCCACGAATCATAAATAACTCTTTAAACAGTTGTTTTTATTATTCAAAAAACAGACCAACAAAAACTTTCTGAGGTTTGTTATTTCCGAATGTCCGACAGTTGTTTCCTCTGCAGGAAGGAACTTCTGTTCATTTTGTTTAAATCAAATTATAATTTCAAAAGCTCACGTTCAAACATCACAAATCACTGTTTGAATCTGAGAGATTCTTTGGCAGAAGCGTGTAAATAACTTAATAAAGTAAAAATATATAAGCATGTTGTTTAGAAAGCCAGAGTATCAATAACTGATTATCTTATATTAATAACCACGAGATCTCCCTTTTTTATAATTTGCTACATAAATTCTTCAGGACGCAGACTGAAACTAAACCAAAATACTTCTGCAGTCTGCCAGCCTTCTTGTCTTTTCTCCTCCACGTCTCTTTTTCCTCTTTGATTTTCACCTCTGCCCTCTGAATAGCTCACATTAGATCCCGCCTCCTCCTACATTCAGCAACCAATCACTATATCAAATGACGAGTTGACAATAAGCAATCAAGATGTTGCACTTTTGTATGAGGCAGCATCTCCTGTGGAGGACAGACCTGCCTTCCACAAAACGTTTGCTGCCCTAAAATCTAAATGTCTGCAGCCTCGCCAGATCTATCCTGCAGAGAGACGTCCTCCTCGCTGTGCATCATGAAAACACGGCTTCTGTTTTACATCCAAAGTGGATCAACATATGTCCAGTATTGAATGTAAGCAGTGGAAAACGCACAGCAGCTCCCAAACTGTGTGTAACTCATTTTCCATGGAGAGTTTAACGGGTAAGCTTTATGGCCATCAGTTAAAAGCTTACATTCAACAAATATTAAACACAGACATACACACACACACACACACACACACACACACAGGCTCTGGGGAATGTGGATTGCCTTCAACAAGTTTTGGACCTCACACGATTTTATGTACAGTAATCAACAAGATTTGCAAGATTTAGTTTAGAATGCCATAAAAGTAAAATTTAAAAAAATTCTCTCACATAAAACAAACAAACACTGAACGATAGAGTCTCGTTTCATTTGCTGATTTCTACGATTCAAATCTCAGTTGACGGTTTTATTTTATTTATCTTCGCTTTTACTCTGTAAAAGAAATCTGACACAGCAGGAGCTCTGCAGTCCATATGACAAAACCATCAGCCAGCACAACACTGTGTGGCCTCTACTTCTTTTATATGTAGCATTATGTTGTATATTCCACAGTAAAAACTGTTTCTATCCTTAGGCTACATAAGGTCACGTGTGGGCCTTGAGGTCCTTGGCAGTATTAGTTGTTTGGCTTTGGTTGAGAACAGTCGGTGCCAGTCTATCGCCAAGCACTAATAAATAATACAGCATTAGACATGAGAGGCTCCTGAACACTTTCTGCCTTCCTGACCTCACCATTGACCTTTGACTTCAGCAATTTCTCCACAACAAAAACTACCGTATACCTGTGTACAGTAGTTTGTACCTGTTAACCTGTGTGTGAATATGAAGATAAAAATCGTTTTTATTTTTAAGCTTGTCAGATAACTATTCTACAACTTTCATGAGTAATCAGCAAGTCAGCTGACTTAAAATCAATATTTTTATAACTGATAAATTGTTATTTATAAGAAAGAATAGCAAGTTTGGACTGCTGGTCCAACAAAACACGACACTGGAGAGCTCGTCTTGCCCATTTTTTTTTTTACATTTTCTGAGGGATGATTGGATTGAGAAGATATTTCCGCTTTTTGCTTGCTCCTCTCTCAACTGTTAAGTAGTAAAAGTCACACATGGTACTTACAAGCAAGATGTGACAAACTTATTGATTCTAAACTTCTAGTTTTGAGTTTTAAACCACACGCTATGACAAAAGAAGAACCCAAACTGAGCTTTAGTAGTAAATCTAACCAAACCGCAACCATTTAACCATTTTAACCATGTAACACAAAGGTCTCATACGCCTGATGCTGGTACTCTCCAGTGGACATATATGTTATTTTGGGTGTAGTTGGCAATCGACCTATTCAGCTGAACACCAAAATTACTACAGGAACAAACTCGGATGAGTACTTTGATTTAAAGTTTGACCTCCTCAGTCCAAATGCTTCCACTGTTAAGAGACACGTTCAGAGTCTCTAGGAGGCATTTGTGGGGCCTCTTTGACTTTGAGACATGTCACATTAGATGACCCACAGCCAAGAGGGACTGTAAGTGAGATTTATCTCCTATTCAAAAGGCCACCGAATTAGTTAGAGGAGCAGACAGGCTCTTATCAGGAGGACGGAGATAAAAAACTCCTCCTCAGTGTGTCTGTGCATGTGTGTGTGTCAGACAATGAGTCTGAATGGTGGTTCATTTTGTTTTTATATCCCAGTTTAAAGGCTCATTCATCACCCTACAGCTATGAGTTGGCATTGTGGGAGATTTTAGTTGCCACGGACGTTGACAAACCAAGGGACAAAGGGAGGAAAGACCGATAAGAGGGTAGAAGAGATGAAGGAGACCAAAATACTGTGGAGAGATGGAGAGAACTGGGCATGGATGGCGAGAAAAAGCAGAGCAGTAAGTGGAGAAGGAGTATAAAGATGGTGGGTGAGATATTAGATGAATAACAGATGAAAGTGAGGAGGTGAGAGTAATGGAAGGGGGAAGTTGGAGGGGAAGAGAGGGGGAGTGAAAGAGGGAGAGATTCCCAGTGACTTGTGGACGAATGCCAAACTGACCACAACCACGCAAAACTTCTTGGAAACTCTCTTCTTGTTCTTTCTCATTCTCCTCTCTCTCTCTCTCTCTCTCTCTCTCCCTCTCTCTCAGACACTCATAGCAAACACACACACACATGCACGCACCCTGGCGTGAGTCCAATCACCACAGCCACTGAGGGGTTCAAGCATTCCCTTTTTATCGCTCCTAAAACGAGTGAATTCAAAACTTTCTCTGCACTCTCATCTCTCCTCCCTCAGCTCTTTGGGTGATAGCAGGTAGTCTAAACCTTGATTGTAATCAGACATATGAAAGTCCTTTTGTTTTCCTTTTTACATTTTTAAGAATCTTGGGGATGCATTTGGGATTTTTTTTGCAAGTAGTCTGACGATGAGGAGGAGCAGGAAGCAGGGAGAGGATGTGAGGCAAAAGTCGCAGAGATTCAAGCTCAGGACTTTGCAGAGAATGCTCTTAATGGGAGAAGCAAACCTGTCTATGAATAAGTTCTGACATATGTGATCTGATGTGTCCTTCCTCACATTAATGAGGCAGGACTGCTAAGATGGCGGTAGCTCGAGCCACCACACTGAGCTTCTCAATGGCTCTTCATAATCCATGTTTTATACAGTTTATATTTATTTATATTTATTTATTATATACTGGAGAATTTGTGCCACCTACTGCTTATCTTGTGACCAACTCCTACAATGAGTTGGTCACAAGAAGGTAGTGGATAAAAACATTAATTCATTTACATTTTATTCAGCAAAATGACTCAAAATTTGGATGAAATGAAAGTTTACAGGTTATAAATATAACAGATTTATTTGAAAGAGAAAATGAGTTTTTTGAATACGTTGTAGGACCTTTTGCTCCCAGAACATCCTGAATTCCTGGTATCATTGATTCAACAAGCTCTGGTGAACTGTGGGTTTTAAAGTCAAGTGGAATTACAGTTAGGTGTCTAGTGTAATATAACCTTTGATGACCCCATAAATCTCAGTAATCCCTGTGGTGACACAACCCTGATGAGATTTCATATGAATAGCTGACTGCTTTTTTTAAACCTTTGGAGGTGTGTGCATTAAAATGGAAAATGTATTAAAATGGGCATCAGCAAATAAATGACACCTCAGAAGGTTTTTCATCATCAGCTCTCTAAAAATAAAAGTAGTTTCAGTTCCTTTATAAGCTGCAGTGTTATTGTCATATCACGAAGCAGCAGAAACTATGAATCTCCACCGAGAACTGAAACATCGATGACCGCAGTCACTATTTCTCCTTTTTAACCGAACTCACTTCACCCACGTTGTCTATCATCCAGACAATGACTCCATCATCGAGAGGCGTCTATCCAGCACCATCTGTTCAAACATGCTGACAGAAGAGCGCTACGTCAACGCCAGTCATTAATACTTCATAAAACACCCACTTTATTTATTGTCATAGTAAATAGATTAGGACACACAGGTGATGTTACAGACTTGTCTTTCAGCAGAGACTTTATTTCATCTCTGTATCTGTGGAGTTTATTGAGGGAACACTGCTGCAGTTCATTTATTTATCCTGCCGCCTATTCTCAAATCTAATTCAGGGCTAAATTACGTTTGTAATCCAATCAAACGATCTCTTTGTTTGCATTCTTTTACTCGATTTGAAACCTTCTTTTTACATGAGCACATATTTTCATACATTTTCATGAACCAGACGGTCATACAGCGAGACGCGAGGTTACGTCTCTAACTGTAGCAATAATTCTCAGAAACCGGTCATTACTCACTGCGCTGTCTTTCCCTTGGATGGGTCTGTCATTCAAAAAAAATGAATCATTTCCACCAAGCAGCCATTTTCTATAAGTTTGACCCCCTGTGGAGCTTTTTGTCTGGGGATCCTTTCATAAGTCCTGACAGGATGAAAAAAACAAGTCCATGTTAGTGAAGAAATTGTGAAATTTTTTGGAATACAGGACGGTAATTTGTTTTGTCTCAAGTGAAGCTGATAACAGAAAGAAGACAAATGTTGAATACCAATTCTCTCAAATGAGTCTTAAAGTGGTTTTAAAATTCCTCCTTATTTTCTCTACTTATAAAAACAAATTCGCAAGACTTCTTCACGTTTTATTCAAACATTTTCTTCCGTATTTTTTCTCTTCTCCTTGGATTACCTGACAGAACCGTTTGCCCTCATTAGACTTAGTTTATTGTCATATCAAGTGTCTTTTTGTCCTGAAACACAACAAATATTGGACGTGTGTGGCCATACGATCTGAAGTTTAAACTGATGTCGCCAAAAACTTATTATATTGTCCAGGTTATGTACATCTGCAGCTGCTTTTCTGAATCAAACAATCATACCATGCAAACACACAGCTTTATGTTCAGGGTTTTTATTAGAGGTATGTCTTAGATATGATGTGAATACATTTACGCATTCAGAACTCAAATAAAATGTTGCACAGTGAATATTGTGCACTGCACAACACACTCATATTTTTTAACCCTTAAAAACTTGCAAAAGCACACACACACACACACAAACCACTGTGTTGATTCAGCCCATCTGGTCCTGATTGTGGTGAGATGATTGAGATGTTTGTCATGGCTGTACTGGTGACCCCGCAGTCCAACCGAGACACATATTGTAGATAGTAGCCTCCACTCACTCACTCATTCATTTACTCACAAACACAGAGCTGTGACCCTTCAACACAAACTCGCTGTCAGTGTCGGAGATCTACCACACAACAGACGGTTAAAAGGTCACAAGAAACATAAAGATGTGATACATATTAAACAGAAGCAGGACGTTTTCTCACTTCTTTTCTTGTTTTTTCCCGTTATGTGCCTGTTTGTTTTAGAGCTGATGTCCCTGGTGGGAATTGAAGCAGTTATCCAGCTGGTGACTTCATCTCCATTTACGAGAATTTAACATTAATCATGTTTCACAAGACAAAAAGCTGATCAGACAGTTTCTCAGAAATTATTGCCATAGCTACATTTTTAAAACTTAACAACTAGACCTGACTTCTGACTTCATTGATTTAAAATGAATTTCAACGTGGTGGTTGGCTGTTAACACTCGTTCTGGAGCTTTAGGCTGTAACATAGTAAAGATGCAGAGAACAATGTATGAAAAATGTATTTTAAGCATCAAAAGTTAAAGTAATCATCCTGCACCTTCATCTGTGTATTATTAAATTGTTCATCAATGTGTAAGCAAATTTTTAGGTCCAGTGGTTCCCAATGAAGAGGTTTGGCCTCCTCTGATAAATCTGATGATTAGAAAGATGATTAACAGGAGAGAAAAGAAGAGTAACTTTGTGATTTAATGTAATATTCCATGTAATACTTTTTGGGCTTTTACTGATCTTTGCGTTTTGTCAAATATCGATCCAGTTTACCAGTCTGGGCCTTCAACAATGATTTAAAATTAAACCATGTGAGTTTAGAGGGGAAATGTCTCTTTGGTAAAACTCCTAATAACTCAGAAACATCTGCAACACGTGAACAGTGATTATGTTTATGTAAATGGTTTTTTGTCTGGTCCAGTGAACACTCCGACCAAACATCTGGTCAAGAGACAAATCCCGTGCCAGATTACGTGCAGTGGCTTAATCTTTTGTGTGTGATCTTTTTTGAGTTACTAGTATTACTGTGTCCCAGCGTGTTTTTGGCTGAATCCTCTGATCTGCTTTCCTTACTTCACCTGCGACGTCAGCCAGGCTTCAACCACCACCACCTGCTTTTGTGTTCCTTCTCATAATAAACTCCTTAAAACTGTATTGGCCTCCATCTCTGCGTTTTGGGTCCAAACACAAAACCAGAATCATAACAGCTGGGTCCCAGCTAGACCCAGATCAAAAAAGCAATGCACAGCATTTTATGGGAGTACTCAAGTACCTCAGTTGTACCATACTTGAATTAATGTATGTTACTGTGTTAGAGGTCACGAAAAACATATTTTTCATATTTTTCTGTTACATTCAACCACTTGCCAAACAAATTCACACAATCCCTATGAGCCTATCACCACCAGGTGAAGCTCTGTATTTCACAGTACACCAGAGTTTTTAAATCTAGTGTTTTGGCGACTGTGATCTGTGAGCTTCCAGTGGTGATACTTTTCACATCAGCCAGCTATGATTGGTTTTCCAGAGATGATAGTGGAGGAACCGAAGCCACAAGTGTGGCTGCAGTATGGCAGGGTCTGTGGTGAAGCCTCAACAGTTTTAGACATTTAGACATGTGTAGACGTGTTGATTGACACGTGAGTGCCGTTACAGGTGGCTTGCTTGAGCAACTTCATTCAGCCCACCTCAGCTCCACCTACGATCCACGTGTTTGCTGATTTTTAGGTTAGTCGGGAGGCGGCAGAAGCAGGATTGCCAAGATGGCGGTAGCCAGAGTATCACACTTACACATACGGTCTGAATATGTGAGAGTAGCAGGAAACTTGGAAGATGAGTCACTGGATACATTTTGTGTGTTTTGTTTGTTTGTTGGGGGTATTTCTCTAGTGACCACACATGAAACAATCCTCCACTTTGCTGATTAGAGATTGTTGGAGAACATGTCGTAACAGAAAGATTTGATTCAATTTGATTTTTTTTGGGGGGGAACAGCTTGTTTGTGTTTGGCCCACTTCTGATGCAGAGTCCTCATGCCGGCGTCCTGTGGGAACATGATTCAAAATAACAGGACTAACTTGGGTCCTCTCCACTACTTTCCCACTCCTACCTCTTTCACAAATTTAGTTTTCCCATAAAAAGCATTAAAAGTTACTTTAGCACAAAAGGAAAATGAAAGTTAAAACGGCATCTGTTCTTTGTTTGATTCGCCTCTCTGCAAGAATTATACACAGCCTTAATTTGATCTAAATGAAGGTTGAGACAGAACAGGAAATAGTTTACAGGCTTTGTATTTTTAAAACACTTCAAACCTCAATGTGTACATCATTACACTCATGTCAATAACATTTATACACTCTTTGAAGGTGTGACAGTTTTTGCAGGCAGCAAATGAACGCATAACATCTTGGGAGAGAGTGCGGACTCCCTGCATGGTGTACCAAGGCAAGCAACTGTAGGATGTCATGCACGTAGGATTTCAAAGACACAAGAGTGTTTGTGACTGACAGAAGGGGCTCTGCAGAGTAACTGTTCTTCTACTTAACTCTGTTTCTTTGCTTGTTTTTTTTTTTTTTTTTTTTTTTTTTTTGAAGAGTAACTTGTGTAACTAGTGTGTAGGATTTAGTGATGCAAAAAAACCTCTTGATTTGTATTAATTATAATACAACAAAAAAATGTAATATGGTAGATCTTCAGATTGCAGCCTGGGATTGGTGGGTCGCGGCAGGTGCTGATGGTAACTAAGCCTCCTCAGCGGGGACCAATCAGGGCAGGGCAACCACACACTTAGATTTGCATACATCAAAAACGTTTCACACAAAGTCATACCCAAGCAGCGTCGGCGGGTCTCCCAACAACAGTGAAGTTTTCCCAAAGTACTATATCTCTGATCAACAGTGTTAAAAGCCCTCTCAACATTAAGCTAACAGGGCTTGTGGGGACTGAAGTCACAGCTTTACATGATGTTGATGTTAAAACAAAAGTTATATGCATAGCTATGGTTCTATGAATTCTGGATGACCTGCAGATTTAATACCAAAGTGTTAAAACAACAGAAAATGACTATGACATGTTGGTTTCAACTGGACTGGAGCAACAATCTGACAAAACTCTGAGCAGGTTGGGAGGTGTCAGGGTTCAACTGGTCCAGCCTGAGGTAAAAATCACACTTGCTGCACCCACCTACGCTGACAGCATAACCGTGATGTTATTATTTTATATTCCCCAGGAGGAACATGTGTAAAGCATCTCCGCAGCGGTTTGGTGTTTCAGAAAACACCTGTCAGGAGATGTGCTAATGTTGGAGTATATGAAGCGCGAGGAATGAAAACAGCAGGTCAGTTTTATGATATAAGCTAAGAAAGGAATGTACGAGTTAACCCTGACAGGTGAAAAAACACGGCACGGCTTACATACGATCAGTATCTGCCCTGTGTGATAGACATGAAGTGAGGAAAGTTTTAAAACACGCTATGTGTGGTTAGGAGACATGTATGATTTAGAGATATGAGACGTTAAAAGGACATAACATTAATGTATTCTGTAGTGAGTTTCACAACTCAGCACAAAAAAAAATCTTGGCCAGAAGAAATACTGAGATCCTTTAGGTAAGTAAAGGTTCTGCATTTAAAGTTTGCTTTAGTAAAAGTACAATGGTAACTCAACAACTTTGTGAACAGCCAAACATAACGCAAGAACACAAGACAACAGCCAGCTAATATTACTTATTTTATTCTTTGTTCATACAAACAGATACAGAAAGAGAGAGTTAATAGATGTTGTTGAGGGTATTGGACAGAGGACAAGTCAGGCACCATACAGAGAGACATTTCTTTACTCTATGTCAAGTGGAGCGCTGCTCAGAAACGAAGCCTGAGGCTGTTGGCTTGTTCTGCTCCTTCATACTCAGATTCAGCCAAAACATTGACGCTAGAGACACACTGAAATAATACAACAAGCTCTGCAAGTATGCACGTGCATTTTTTGTCAAAACTCAAATTATATGATTGCATAAGCTGACGGCTGTCAAGAGATGTACTGTAATAAAAAGATGAACTTGAACTGAGCAGGTTCACTGTCGCTCATTGGTTACTCACTAAACTTATATCTATAAACAGGGTTTGCTGACACATGATTCAGATATTAGGAGCTTCTATGTGGTATGATAGATCTGTTATAGCTAAATGACTGCTGATGTAGTTCCCCCGTTGGGATAAGGGCACTAATACCTCATTATTTCACGTTTGACCAACTAAAACTATCCGGTTGAGTTACATGACTTCCTTTTGCTGTGCTGCGAGTAATTTTAAGCCAGTCGAACAAGCGATTCTGATGTTTTTCTGGAAGGGACACACATTATTTTCATCATTAATGTTGATTCTCTAAACTGTGGCCAATGTGACAACGTCACAACAGATGTTTTTCATTTATGTTTTATTTCAGGCATCAACTCAATTTCCTTCTGTTGCCATAGAGCACAGTAATATATGAAACAGTAAAGTGGAGCTTCATCGATTTGACACATCAGAGTTTGTTTGCTGGTGTTGGAGAGCACAGCTGTGAGTTGGATCATGTGGGCGCCAGGTTTTTGACAAAGATATTAGATTACATTTATTTACTGATGATTTTATCCAACAATTGCATTCAACCGTGACAATACAACCGAACGAATCATGCAAGGACAACATCTTTATCAAATGTGCTGAATGAGATTAAAATTTGAAGTATTTAATGGAAGATCTGTGAAGTTTGTGCTGTACAAACATGGCGATGGGTGAGGTATATGGTTTGACCATTTCCTGGATGTAGAATGAGGCTGAGCTGTTCAGATTCAAGCAGCTACCCAGTGCAGTGTGGAGGAGCGGTGCAGTATAGGAGAACCAACCGGGCTGTGTTATTCTGGATGAGCTGCAGGTCAGATGACACTTCCAGGCACATCAGCCAGAAACAAGTTGCAGTAGTCTTGTTGTGAGATGACAGGGCCCTGGACCAGAACCAGCTCTAGCTTCTGAGTGAGGAACAGATGAATCATTGTGATGTTGTAAAGGATGAATCTGCAGATGAAAACTGGTCATCCAGCATCACACCCTGATTCCTCTTCACCGGTTCTCAATGGGATGAGGTCCTGGATGGGAGACGACTTGATCTTGTGTCAAAAAAGGATTTATATCACTGATGGTTGTGGTTGGAAATGTGCTCTGTGGTCTTGTAACAGCACCCAACAGTGTGTCACGAGTTCCTGGAGTGCACCAGTGAATCACTGCAGCGGGGACAGACATTTGACAGTGGAGGTCAGCAAAAACAAGATTTTCAAAGGGGTGCTAAGTTAACTTTTAAGCCTATGAAAAGATTGTGGCAATGGGACAACAATCTGTTACAGACAGGATGAGAAACTTGCCCAAACTACCACCACTGGTCTGGTGAGTTCAGTCTCATACCGACACACTTCAGCGATCGACAGCGCACTTGTTACCCGAGATTCCTATCGGTGCTACTTGCCTGTGCGTCAGTCTTGTTATCGGGGTTGTTTGGTGACCCAGTCCCCCCTCCTGCCTCCCTCCCTGTGTTCACTCTGTGAAGTCACCCACAGGGCCAGATCACAGCGAAGCCAACATGTGGTTTGAGTTAGCATCTCAGAAACAAGCCCTCCATACGTGGGGTTGTCTGCGTGGTCCCACAGCTCGTTGGTCGCCTTGTGTAGCTTATAGTCGTGAGTGTGTGTGTGTGTGTGTGTGTGTGTGTGTGTGTAGAGCTTATTGCGTTTGTGTGGGTGCAGGCTTGTATGAATGTATGCCAGTTGCTGTGTGTCTGTGTGAAGAGGTTTTATGTCATGTGTGTGTGTGTGTGTAGTTCTAATCCTACAGCAGGAAGTAAGGGTCAATTAAAAAGTCAGCACACTGCGCCTCGAGAGACTCAACAAAAAAATAACAAAAGAAAGACCAAAAAAGAACCTGCTGAACTTTGGTTTTCTTGTTTGGTTCAGTTATAGTCAATTCTAAGCTCTCTAACAACATATTTGTGTTCATGCCGTATATCCAATTCAGTGCTTGTGCTTCTATTTCCCCCTTTGACTCTCTGCTGGTTGAACCGTGCAGCAGCCAGGTGGAGATTTTGGCTTTCGTCAAAGTTTATCAGTGCAGCATCTCAGGAAGCAGAGCAGCTCGTTCCAGCTATTTTCTCCTTGTTTGATTGTGTGATTTCCCTTCTTGTTCCAGGTGAGCCCAATTTACTCACACAAAAGCGCCACTTCGGTTTGTGACCGCCACGATACGCATCTCGCCACTTGTAAAATCATTTTCTGATTGAAGAGAGCGATGCTTGTTTAATCTAAAGCTGAATTGAAGCAGACTAAACATAATAACTCTTGAGTAACTTTAATCGGGTCGTGAAAGTGAGTTATAGTGCCGTCAGCGCGCATGAAGAATGATGACTATGATAAAGTCAATCAGCGTGGATAAGATCAGCAGTTGAAAGGAATTAAACCATGAAAACATATCAGAGGATTAGTCAGCACTTATGAAAAATGAGTCAGCTGTCAGCCTTCAGCAGTCATAACAAACACTTTAAACTGAAACGGCTTTCTTGATGTTTTTTAAAACACTTCATTACTGAAACTTGTTAAACTAATTTACAGATTTCATTGAAATCTTTATTTTTTCAAACATCGTGAGATGTTTCACTTGTTTGGACATTTTCCCTCTTTTCTCATGAGCTGCTGCTGATCCAGGATGATCATTTTTCTTTCAGCTGTAGATACTAAATCTGACACACTTTATTTTTCTTAAGCTTCTTGATCCGGTACTGAAGGTGTAACGTTTAAAATCATAAATTATTGATTTTATATGAATGAAAGTTTGGAGACTGGAAGAATGTGACACGCGATGTGATTTGCTGGGGGGAAAACGTCACTTTGTTGGATTTGAAGATCTCTGACTGAATACACGCACAGATGTTGTGTTGAAGTCTGTTTCCCTGAAGAAAAGTGGGCCTCCTTTACCTAATCTCTATAAACAGATATGTGCCTATAAATCTGCAGACGAGGGACCAAGTTTGAGTTTGGGGACTTTGGTTGCAACACAGTGTGCAAATGCAACATTGTAACCCATCGGCTATCGTCCAATAACGATAACTTTTTTCTAGCTTTTATTGAAGTTTATAAAATTTGTCTTTCTCGTCATTATTGCTTATCAAGTTCTTAATTGAGCTGCAGAAGAGATCTTCAGAAAACGGACATCCTCTGGCTACACCAGAAGCCCAGACACATTAGCCGTTGCCCCCAGAGGCTAAATCGTTGTAAGAGGATAGCCTGTGGTTTCCAAGATTGGCCCATTCCTTACTCTGCTACACCTAACCATAACTTAACCCCAACCCCAACCACAGAGGGCACCACTGCAGGAAACACTAACTGACGGGGGACCAGACTTGCAAAAAGCACTCTAACCAAACAACTTTCATTTTGGCCTGCCTGCATGAAGTGACTCATGGAAGCAACACTGATTAGTAACAGCTGATATGACCTGCCTCCAGCTACAAATGAGAAGCTGCTACCTGAATGTTTGCACAATGCTCTTTACTGATAATAATTAGAGAATTCGTGCTCGTTGTCTGAACTCAGGAATGGCCCAAATAACATGCAGATTAATGCTGAACTGTCGAGTCTGGCTGTGATAAACACGAGCAGTGCTGCAACACCAGCAGGCTGAGACGGATGAAACAGATTTATGTGACCTGATGTCTCTGAATATCCACGATTCATCAAAATAACAGGACAGTTTAATGTTTTTAGTAAGTCTCTTTCACAAAATTTTCAGACCAGGCCAGATAACATTTATTATTACTCACCTTGGAGAGAACACACTGTTCTGAGAACACAGTGATGATTTTGGCGCCTCCGTTTTTTATCACTTGATTTAATGAAGTGATACATTCCCTCCATAACTTCTTCTTCTGCTCCTCATAGTGAAAATGACTGTGATGATTAAATAGAGTTGGGACTCATTTGAATCTCAAATGTGACTTCCCCTCCCAGTGACTCATCAAACAGTCTCAATGGTAACTAGCCGTCCCACTGGGACCAATCTGTTTGTTGGTGCAGCGGTATATTTATCAACTCCCTGAACTTCTCAGTGGCACTGATATCCTGAATACGTGGAGTCCGAGGGGTTGAATAGACGGCCGGGTGGATGGATTATTTATTTGTCAGGGGTTAAAGGTCACAGCATGGCAGTGCGAGTTGGCATCAGTTGATATTCCCAGAGATGGAGAAACCTGCGTCTTTATATACCGGACCTCTTGACATGTTTAATTTGGTGAACTTGATGCACTGAGTGGGTGGTTTCAGGGCTCAGAAAACATATTGCACCCATATTGTAACGCAGAGTTTCTGGAAAGACTCAACACAGCTCACCTCTCCCATTTGAAACTGATGAAAATTACTGTACGCTTTGGAAAGAAATGTCAATATGTGGAGGCAGTTTGACTTTCTGTTGTTTTGATCTATTCCATTCACAGCTGGAGAACGTGATTCAGAAGAGAATTAAGCCGGACATCACTAACATACCGCCGCATGTCGTTCACAACCAAACGGCCGCCATGTTGGAGATCGGAACAAACCTCCTCACGCACACAGCGGAGCAGACGCGCAAACTCAACGTGGTCGAAGCAAAGGTAACAGTTTTCTGATCTCTACACTTGAAAGCAGACTTCCTGGATTTAACGCTGTGTCTTCCATCAGGTGCTGAACCAAACATCTCGAATGGAGATCCAGCTTCTGGAGAACTCTCTGTCGACCAACAAGCTGGAGAAGGAGCTGCTGCTGCAGACGTCTGAGATCAGTCAGCTGCGAGCCAAGAACAGGTAGAAATGTTTCTGCCTCAGGTCTGAATGTGCGAGTCTAGAGCCCTGCTGGATGTGAGACATGATAAGACCATTAAGAAGAATAAACCCCAAGAGTGACCTTTAACAGCGGCTCTCAAGTGATCACATAGCTTACGTTTATGCTGTATGTTGATCTATATATACACATAGACAACAGTAACATTTGTAGACAGAATAAGACAATAGTGCAAAAGATGCTGAAATAAATCTGGTTTATGTAGAAGGTTTCCTTATGTGAATGAGGGAGGTGTATATGACACTATATACAGTATGAATATCATGTGTAGAGTGTGTATGACTGATAATATTAACAAGTTTAAAGAATATAGATAGAAAGGTGCCATCAAGGAGAATTTAATTCCACCTTGATGCGTGCACCACGTATCGAGGCGCTCTCGTACTTTGGAGGTTGTGGTGTCGAAACATACCCAGGTATGTTGACATAGTCTCCAATAAAAGATGTTAATACTCAGATACTCAGACATTTGAGAAATAAATAAAAAATAATGTTCATCGTGATCAGCAGTACAGTATGAGCTGTCCAAAACGTGTCTCTGAGCATCCGAGGTCTCAACGATTCGAGGGGGTTTTCAAGTTGAAAGAAGTTTGATAAATAGCTTTTAATGATAAAATTCTCTCCGGACATGTTTTGAGACATTTACAAATACAATCATTGTGTCTGATGAAAAATTACCACAAAAAAAAATATGAACTACTTTCTAGGAAATCCACTCTCCTCTGTTCAAAATATGACTTGACCCCCCCCCTCGAGAAACAAGGCTTATCAGCGATTTCACAACTAACAAGTGAGAGTATTTGAAATACGAGCAAAGTCACTAGAGATGATGGAAATACGTCCACAGCTGTTGCTGTGAGACACGTCGATATTTGCAATCACAATATTTTCACTATTTTTCATTGTGAGGTGAACTTGGACGGTGAAACACGCAGAGTAATTATCAAGCATGTTCTTTGTTTACAGTGACTGATATAATACAAACAGTGTGTGTGTGTGTGTGTGTGTATGTGTGTGTGTGTGTGTGTGAGGGAAGGAGGAAACATTATTACTTTAGTTTGTAGGAGTGTGTCGTCTCTGTGTCAGTGGATATAAACATACTTGTCTCAGAGTGTGTTTATCTTCATATACAGCAGCTACAGTGAATTTCAGGGGATGTTTTAGCCTCACGCTACTCACTCGACTTCACGCTTGAGTTTCTGTCTGTGTGTTCAGTTTGTTCCCATCATATCTCAGTTTAACCTGTTCACACTTGTATCTTTTGAAAACTCCTCTTTGGCATCAACAGTAAATCACTCTCACACCTCCATCTAGTCCAGAACGCAGCAGCTCGACGTCTAACTAGTTTTAACAGATGACTCCCTGTGCATTTCAGGATTGATTTTAAGGTTTTACTAGTCAAGTTTAAGCCTATGCAGGTCTGGCTCCTAACTATATTGCCAATATGTTGCCTCCATACGAGCCAGTTTGCAGCCTTAGCTCCTCAGGCAAGCCACTATTAGAAGTGATTGGGCTTCTCCATCAGGACCTGTTGACTAAGAAGATGATGCCTGAGAAGATGAGGTATTGTAGTAGATGTTGTTGTTATTATTATTAAGCTCATGAGCAGACGTGTGCGTTAATGTCTAGAGTGCAGAACAACAGTTATTTTGGTGACAGAGCATTTTTCAGATAATCCTGTGTGACTTTGCCCAATTTCTCTCTTTGCTTTATCACTGTGGCAGTGTTGCCTTTCTTTTGAATTATGTCTTTTACCTCTTCGTATGCCTCCATGACGATTTCTGCCTCCGACGGAGAAAAGTAAGCCGCTCTCCTTGCCATGGTGAATCAGTGAATCTGTGATCGGTGGCAGGGTCTATTTGAGGAAGCCACAAGCGCACACTTATCCAGGATAGGTTTCACCTGGCTTGATGAATCTGCGTCTGCTAATCCTGGCTTGGTCTTTGTGGAACCAATTAAGCCTGGATGCTCTTGTTTTGGATTCACTGAGCTCGGCTCAGTCTCTTATCCTGGATGTCCTAATCCTAGTTTTCACAATAGCAACGGGCCTCTGGTTCTGATTATTTTGTGTACATAACACCAGAATTTCATTTGGCTTAATAAACTGTTGCTACAATAAAATCATCTCTTTGTACTGATGACATATTAAAATGATTGAGGCTGCTATAGTGTCGGATAATTTCACCAAAGACTAAAACTAATAAAACATGAGTGCTGTGAGGTTTAATTCTTTCCGGATAAAATGGGACAAAGACTACAAGTTACACTTCAGCTAGTTTGGTTCAGTTCCCGTAAGCAGACATTACACTGTGTACATACAGTACATGTCCAACACACTCAGTCTTTACAAAGTCTTTACCTCACCTTCTCCTTCCTAGTGGGATGAGGAAAATACATTGGCTACAAAACATGCAAGAATTGCAGAAGGCCTTATCTAGAGCCAGTGTTTGATTTGTCCGTTCTGGGCTACACTCCATGGAAACGTCTGTAGATATAAAAGTCTCTTTCTAAGGTAACAAAAACACTGTACACTAATGAAAACATAGTTATGCATATAATATTCAATATCTGCCATATTCTTTAAATTGAGGCCTCTAAATCTGACACACTGGACCTTTAAAGTAACTCAGATTAATATATATACATCATCATAAATACAGAGCGAGCGGCACAGCAAGACGTTTTCTTCCTATGTGGAGTTTGTATGTTCTCCCCACATGTGCGTAGGCTCACTTCAGGTACTCCGACTTCCTCCCACGCTCATGCGAGTTAACTGATGACTCTAAACTGGACGTAGGTGTGAATGGGAATGTTTGTTTGTCTGTATGTAGTCCTGTGATGAAGCACCATGACCCTGATGAGGATAAACGGTTACAGACATAGTTGGACAGAGCTCATAAGTCAAATCTATTTCACTGTGCAGTTTTTCTTGCAGTCTTGACGTACTACAAAAAAGTTAGATGCTTTATTAAACACACTGGACTCATAAATTAAAATGTTTAGAAATATTCTTTTTTTTTTTACTTTCTTTTTTGTGGTTTTAAACAGCTACGCACTGTGATGCATAAATCTTAAAAAGTTATGATTTAAGATATCTGAAATCCTAATATGAAACACACGCTACACAAACCGCAGCGATCATTGACTCCCCATCAATCTACATCTCAGTAAATTAAGTTTCCTCATTCATGTGCAGGTCAGCATATTGAAGTGATCAGAACCAGAAGCTGATAATGTGTTTCAGCTCTTAATATGACCAAAGTCTCGCCTACCGATGTGAAATAATATACTCATAGGTGTAAAGGAGCTACATGATACAGCTGCACACATTAGGGGATGATGGAGGATCGTGTCTGACTCTTGTCAGCTACACGTCAGCACAAACTGGACTTCACGTCGTACAGTTTGGTTAGAAAAGCCGCAGATGTTCTATTTAACACATCTCACATTACTTCTCTGGATGTTAATGTACTCATATTCATTCTTTACGGAACTAAGGGAGAATAGAGGAGCCTGAATTAATCTGATGTCAGTTTACTTATTTTACTTATCAGTGTATTTATTAAAGAAACACTAGATATCTTGGAAAATGCTCAGTGGCGCATAAAGCCAAAAAAGTTGAACTTCTAGACATAAAATAACTCGGATCTCCTGCACGCACTTCCAAAGCTGCAGCCCTCCATGAAGTGAAACACTGTAAACTGCTGAGAAGACGCCTACATATAGGTAATGAGATATTTGATTCTGGATAATGTATTCTCCTGATGATGGCCACCAGCAGATAGTGTGTGTTTGACACCTTTTCACCACTGTAAACTAATTTAAAACGCACACATGGATCATGACTTATTCTGGGAAACTTTAGAAAAGATACATTTTCCCACCCGACTCCTGCAGACCCCCCACCACACGTTCTGTTCTCTGCTCTGCACTCAGCCAGAAAAGTGAGCGTGAACTGGACATTCAGTCACTTTCAGTGTCCCACATTTCCCTCTGAAGCCGCTGCCACTCCTTCATCAAGTTTCATTCATTTGGCTCGTACGTTGTTGATCTAACTGTGGGTCAGAGTCTATTTTCAGCAGCTGTACTGATGGTTCAGCTGCAGAGATAACGTGGACTGCGGTCCGCTCTGGCAGAAAGAATGATGACTGGGTAATTAATCTTTATTTCGCTGTTTTACGGCTTCTTTAACAAGAGGGAGAAACTCCGGAGTTGCAACCTCTGGTCCATTACGGACAGATTTTTTGTATGAATAGTTTTGATTTGTTTCTTCTCTCTGGCAAACACATGCATCGTTAATATGATGCACTCCAGGAGTTATTTTGTGATGACATGCATGGTGAACACAATTTCCATTAACCTGCCTCCTCTTTGTAATTTAGTCATTTCCTACATGTCCCAGAATGTCTTATAGGCATTATTTACGTAAAAACAAGTATCTCTGCCTCTTCTATCTTTGTGCAGTTTAACCTGAAGGATTGTTTAACAGCGGACTTGCTTTTAAAGGACTGAAACTAAATTTTAACAAGATGTATGTTTACATGTAAGTGTCAAACCCCCCTGTCATTACGGCTGCCGCCGACTCGCCCATTGTTAGTTTTCCAATCCCATGCATCGTTATTTAAACTAGACAGCCCGACAGTCAAGGCAGCTTGGTTTGTTTGTGGTGAGCTCGCCTCGGTGTTACACTTGTGTGTGGATTGTGAATGCTAACCTTTATGTTAACTTGTATTTTTGGTTTTATGTTGCTTCCTTTCACCTCACAAGCTGGGACGTAACACCTGACTGAAGCAAGGAAGGGGGGGAAGTCAGTTGATGGTTGTTGGAAAGGCCTGGCCAGAGTGGCTGAAGTAGAAGACCGACTCGAGGAAATTTGTTGAAATAAAGCTGTAGTGGGTTTATTAACAAAAAGTGCTACCATAACACATGTAATGATAAAATATGCACAAAAGAAACAAACAGTCAGTTAAGATGGAAGAACTCAACAAAACTTAACTCAAATTACATCCACTTATCATTTGCACTTCACTACACCTGACTCTTCTGAGCAGGCACCACCTCAGACTCAGACACTGGTCGAGGTCACAGCGCTGCTTGTTCTGATACTGCGACTTTACAACAAACCTCACAATAGAAACACTTTGACCTGATTTATCATGACCTACAACATTGTAACCAAACTTAAATCAGATCATGAATAAACCTAAATTACACTTAAACTAGTTTACCTTCACCCCCACATACTTGGGCTAACCGAGTGACATCACTAATGATGTCATCCAGGGTATAAATATAGGAAGTGGTAGGGGTGCCTCCTCCTTTTGTCCCTGGACCACATGGTGGGTATGCTAATTGAATTAACTGACACCAGAAACAAACCAATAAACTGAATTTAACAATACTTGCTTGTGTTTTTATTTTAACGAAAGATTTAACCAAACATAATACGAAACACAAACAAACCCAGGACAGTCTGCATAATGATTACTGATGGTTAAAACAAACAATTGTGTCGTCTCCACCTGTTGACCAGACGAACAGTTCTCGTTTTCTTCCAACAATCAATGTTGTTATGTCAAAGCACAATGGTTTCCAAACGGTGTTTTGCTGTCCTCTATGGCTGAAAGTTTCAAGCCTGTTTCACCTTTGAGATGTCAGTGTCCTGGAGTACACTTGTACATCACTGCAGCAAGGTTAGAAGTTAAACCACTGGAGGTCAGCAAAGACGACTCTTTAATCACGTGCTTGTTTTTGTTAGAATGAATCTGCCACAACTTTGACAAGAACCAAAACCAAAAACTCAGTGTTTCCCCAAACAGAGTTGTCTTTGTGCCTAAAAATAACCAAACCTTTGGCATTGAATTTGTAGAACTTGTTGCCCCTAAAGTCTGGACGTCAGGCCCTACACATTTTTATTCTCTTATTCTATATTATTATCCTTTTGTCTTTTAAACTGGTATTTGTGTTTTTTACTGTCGTTTTCTTCTCTTTTGACCTTTGTGTTTGTTTTTATGGTTTTCATGATTTTACTGTGTTGCTTTATGGTTTTTGCTCCATTGTGATTGTACAGCACTTTGGTCAACTGTCTGTGTTTTAGATCTGTCTTATGAATAAAGTTGGATTGGATTTTAAAAACACCAAATTCTTGCCAGGCTCCAGACCTTGAAACACGTTGTTCTGGTATCGGGCAAACCAAACAACTCTGCAGCTTGTTTGGAAATATCTTGATCATCATAAGAAATAAATGAATTTATTTGATTTACAGTGGAAAACAGCTCAATCACGTATCGTGCAAATCTGTGTTTTCTCTGTGGAGGCAATCCAATGACAAAAAAGAAACAACCTGAGGGAACTTGAAGACATTTCGATCACGCGGGGGTTGCAAAAAAGGGGGGCGTTCGTTGAAGTGGTTAGCTCTGTCTCCTCACAGTAAGGATGTTCCTCATTCGACCTTCGGCTGGGCCTCTGTGTGGAGTTTGCAGTTACAGAAAATGGACAGATAGATTTATATGCATATTAAAAAAGACCTACAAAGGCCTGGTACAATATCCACCAGCTGTTCCCCTTCCTGTGTGGTCAGGTGTGCAGGTGACTCCAACACTCTCCTCCTCTCTCTGTTTTTTCTCGTTCAGTCGTTTGGAGAGTAAAGTTCAGAAGCTGGAGTCTCAGCAGAAAGGAGAGCTGGAGGACATGAGGGAGGAGAAGAACAGACTGCAGGTACAGCCAATAAAAAAATCACATTTGTATGTTTTACAGTGGCTGTTTGGACAGCTGTCTGCGTACATATGAACTTTATTATGTCACATATATATATATATAATAAATATTGTGAGGATTACTTTAGGGGTGTTTTTATGTGAATCAAGTCAGCATGTTTCACATTTATGAGGCCACGCTTTCAGTTCACAAGATGAAGACCGAGTGTCTGACCTCATAAATGTAAATTATACAGATCTAAGTGTGCAGAAGATTTATTTATTTATTCATATTTATTCATTCAAACCGCTTCAGTCTCAGCTGGCTGACGTAAACATAAAAAATCTAATTCAAACAAAACATAAAATCTATAATTAGAAAGAAAAAGAGAAAGAATAATCAGGACTCTCCGTTCATTGATGGATGAACACACACATGGAGAAACAGGAGGTGCATTATAGTTATAAATCTGATGTATGTAGCTCAGGCTGGCGGTAACAGGAGTAAATCTTTGTCTCGCAGGCTGTCGTCAGGACTCAGATGACGGCCATCGAGGCTTTAGAGAGGCAGCTGAGAGTCGCCAGCAGCAACAACACGGCTCTGCAGAGGCAGCAGGTTCAGCTGATGGAGTCTGTCCACACACTCATTAACATGGTGGCTACGACTACAGGTACACACACACACACACACACACACACACAGCCAATAGGAGCAATCGGATTTTACTGCATTAGTCCATATATAATATACTGTTCTGTCTGTGTGTGTGTGTGTGTGTGTGTGTGTGTTCAGGGTCACCTCCCAGAACAAAGCTGTGGAGAGACTGTGCAGATGCTTACCGGGCCGGTCACTCCGTCAGTGGTCTGTATCACATCTACATCAGCAACAGGTCTGAACCTGTGCAGGTACGACGACCCGCGACCAGTCACGTCTTCTTTAACACACTGACACTCTGAGATGAGACGTGACTGATAAATATTTCATTTTATAACAGTTTGTATAACATTTTGTTTTGATTTGTTAAGATTGAAAATGCATGTTATACACAACAAAGCTGAAACAAGTAGACGATTAATCGATGAGTCGATCAACAGAAAAACTATTTTTAAAATGAGTCAGTTATTTATCGAGTAATAACTGAAAGCAATGCCAAAAATCTCTTTTTGTCAGCTTCTCAAGTGAGAGAATTATATTCAGTAGAATACATTTCAGTCATATGTATGATTTGTTTATTCTTGATTTATCTCTTGAAGGTGTACTGTGACATGGACACGGCTGGTGGAGGCTGGACAGTCTTCCAGCGGCGGTTTAACGGCAGCGTGGACTTCCAGAGAAGCTGGAGGGAATACAAGATGGTCAGTGTGTGTCTTTAGAGCGCTTGGAATAACAAATTAATACAAATAATTAAAATCTTTTCTCTCACCTCCTCTTTACCTCCTGCAGGGTTTCGGGGACGTGTTAGGAGAGCACTGGCTGGGTAATGAAGCTCTGCACCTGATGACCAGTCAGGGTCAGTACTCTCTGAGGGTGGAGCTGAACGATTGGGAGGGAAACTCCGCCTACTCCCACTACGACCGGTTTACACTGGCCAATGAGAGACAGCAGTACAGGTGCACACTGACTCAGACATGTCATCATACACACCAGTGGAAAAGTATATTTACTCAAGTACTGCACAATGTTGGACTTTGTACCTCAATACATGAACCTGTCATCTATAGATTCAGTGATATAGAGCACAACAGCGCTGTGACTTTGAACTACAGATGTTCACTAACGGTCGTCATCTGTCTCACTCGGCCTGCTCTGACCTTACTCCTCATCAGTGTATTATGTAATGTTAATTACTATAATGGTTATTATTAAAGAATGTTGACCTAAGATGATGATTGTTTATCAAAAATGTGATTTATTTTTCAGTTAATGGATTAATCCTCGCAGCTCTGCTGACATAAACACATAAATACACACAGTCACTAACACAGTTATGCATGCACACACACATATGTGAACATGTGGTATACACACAGTCACATACACATCATACACATGTACGCACAGTAACTCCACATATACATCTACAGCACTGAAAGGTCTCCTCTCATTCAGTCAGTCCATAACTCATCTTGTCTCCTTGTCTCCTCTCGCTCAGGTTGTATCTGAGAGGTTACAGCGGCACAGCGGGGAAGCAGAGCAGCCTGAGCACCCATGGGACCGGATTCAGCACCCGAGATCAGGACAACGACAACTGTGACCACTGCAAATGTGCCCTGATGCTCACTGGAGGTACTCTCCTTTCCTCTCCTCTCCTCTCCTCTCCTCTCCTCTCCTCTCCTCTACACCTGGATCCTGAGCTGGGGCAGGATAGCATTTTCTGGTTTATTTGTTCAGTGTCCTCGGCTGTCAGCACCGTTTAAACTTTGGTTTCAGGGTCTTAGGGAGGATTTTTCTTTTGGTTTGTTTGTTTTGGTCCAAAGTATGGTGCAAAAAGGAATACTGTGCACACATCAGTGAACTTTTTATCTGGTTCTGCCAAGTAAGGAGCCAGGAGCATTGTAACTCTTCTGAGAGGAGCATTTAGTTCACGTGTTAGTAGGGAGAGGCCTGGTGTTGGATGATCTGTTTGTTGTCCTCTACACAGATCACACATTTGCAATGAGTTGTTGGAAAGAAAACTGTCTCTCCTCAGGATTTAAACATTTCTTCTCAGGTGTAAAGCACCAAACTTCAGGACATTCAGTCTCTGCACAGACAGGTGCATCTGAACGAACAAATCTCAGAAGCGTCTTTCAAAGACACGAAAATGGTTTCCCGAGCTCAGCAGCAGTAGAGGTGAGCAACCACGTAGAAAAGAACTGAATCTGACACTTCACAAACCTCCGTTTTTTTATGTCAATGCCCGGAGAACTGTTCGAAATGCTCAGAGTGACTCAGCTGTAATGTGAGGGAGGAGGAGACTGCCGCCAGATTCAGCCAGGAAACTGGGCTTAAGTCTCTGCAATGTATCGAGAAGTTGTTGGAGGAGGTGAAGGGCGATGGTTTGTTTAGGTAGGTGCTGGGGACAGGCTTTGAATGAAAGAGGAGCCCAATAAAGGTTTGGTTAAAAGTCTAAGGTCTCCTCTCCTTTCTTTCTTCCTCTCCTCCTCTCCTCTTCTCTCCTCTCTGGGGTTTGCTCCATCGTCCAAGTCAAATACATTTTAGAAATCAGAAGACATTTTTGGAAAGCAAACTTCTTTTCTGGTGAATATCGTGTTCACCTGTGATTTCATCGGGTGGAAACTCAGAAATGATGTGTTTAATATTCGGGCTTTAAGAGTCATTAAATATCACATCTCTGTCATAAATCACACCTAATAAGAAAATAGGCAATGGCTCCAAAAATACATTTTTTATTGTTGGATGATCCAAATAAATGGTATTTTCCCCAAAAAGCTCTGTCAAACATCTGACTCCGTCACCCTTCACCTTGTGTCAACGCCAAGACATACAGCTCTTTAGTTCTGCTCAGGCTCCCCTCGACGGGCCGCGATCGACCATTAAGTTAATCATTCCAGCAAAATGTGGAGCTCTCTGAGGAAAAGACTCGAGTGGTCACCATTAGTCATTCAATAAGAAAGAGAAAGAACGAGTGGCAGAGGTGAAAAAAGAAATTAACAAAGAGGAATAAAAGAAAAGATCAGGACAGAGAACTAAAGAGGTAATGTGACTGAAATACACATGTACAGTTTTCCCTCAATTCTAACAAAAAATTACACCCACGTTTAAAAAATAATGAAGAACTGAATGTAAAATCTTGTTGTGTTCGAGAATATTAGAATCATTTTCAGCCACATGTGACAGCTTTTTTGGAAAACACACAAAATAAACAGATCTCTGGACGTCACATATTTTGTGTCATGGAGGATTTATTACATTTATTATTTGTTCTTTATTTTGTCAAGAATCCAACATTTTGTCTGCTGATGTTTAAAACACAGCTGATGTCAGGAGACGGACACGTTTAGAACCTGTGGCTAATAATGTCGGCTTCTTTAAAGCGTGACCACAGCACGTCCCTGTCGATGCTCATTTGGTTCGTTATGAAAGGCCTTGACATAGGATCTGTTTTATTGTTTAGAAATGAAGATTTGTTGGTTTGTCGTGCAGAGGAGAGGAGAGGAGAGGAGAGGAAAGGAGAGGAGAGGAGAGGAGGAACATGAGAGGGGAGGAGAGAAAGGAGACAACAGCAAAAAGTAGAAAGGGTGAAATGAGAGGATAGGAGAGAGGGAATCAGAAGGAGAGGAGAGGAGGAAACGAGATAGATTAATTTTACACCTCACCTTTTCCTCCCTAAGACTGCTTCCTCTCCTTCATCCTCCTTCTCCTGTTTTCCACCTCTTCTCCCTCACTCCTCCTCTTGTTCTTCTCCTTCCTCGTCCTTTCTCCCTCTCTCTTCTTCCCTCCTTGTCTCGCACTCATCTTCCTCTTTGTCCTCTCTCTCCATCAGGTTGGTGGTTTGACGCTTGTGGTTTCTCCAACCTGAACGGTATTTACTACACCATCGGCCACAACATCAGGAAGCTCAACGGCATCAAGTGGCATCACTTCAGGGGCCCCAGCTACTCCCTGCGCTCCACCTCCATGATGATACGACCCTATGACTTCTAACAACACCCCTCCACCTCCATGATGGTACATCCCTCAAGCCTTAGGACCCTCCTGGATCATGATGGTACAACCCTATGGCAAAATGCAGCTGTCCTGATGAAGTGCAACACCCAATGAGCTCTGGCACCACGATGGTACGACCCGAAAAGGCTGCACCACGTAAAACCCTTCAACTTTAACTATTTTAGTGGATTTCTCCAGTTTTGACGTCAGAAACAAAACAAAGCTGTTTGACCATCCGACAAGCGACAGCCTTTTATGACTTTGAAGCACCTCTCGGATTAAACATGGTATGATCCACAGACTTCAAAGTGCCTCTGCAGTTAGTGGCCATGAAGTTAATCTCCAGTGGCATGAGAACATTCTTCCTTTGGTCTTTGTATTGGGAATCAAGAGCTAGTTCTTCTCCGACATGTTGTGATGAGTGCTTTCCCTGGAAAATGTCTTTAAATACACTTTCTGTTGGCAGAACATCGCCGCATTAAATCCTCTGTCTGCCGTGTCGACACTTTAGGAGTGAAAATCGCCATGACCAGTTTAGGCAAAAAAACGCTTCAGGGTCAAGTGATGTTACGTTTTGTGTCACCGTCAGCTTATAGACAGTGATATCTGACAATACGCCAACAGAGGAAGAGATGATACAGGTAATGGCACCAGGCTGTAAACATGATTATTTTTTCTGTGAAGGACATTTGAACATGGGGACTTATGGAGACTGACTCGTTCTGCAGCCAGCCTAAAGTGGACATTGAGGAACTGCAGTTTTTGGCACTTCCACATTGACTTCACAGACACAGAGGTTGTGAAGTGAATAAGAAGGTCAGCTCGATTTAAAATGCTCGATACTTTTAATTTAACTTCTTTGAATGGTCGAACTTCTCAAGTTCAAACATGTGGATGAACATTTTTACGTGTTTGAGGTGGAAGCAGTGTGACTCCCTTCTGATCTCACATCTGAGCGATGTGATGGAGAAGTTGAAGCCACACTGACGATCGATGAGCTACGATGTTTTCTCCTTCAAACTCACAGACTGTTGAGAAACGCAAAGATGACTGTGGCTTGATGTGTGCCAAGTGGACCAACGACGGCTCATGTTAATGAAAGCAGACTTGTATATAATAAATGGAACCTGATGAAACGACGTGCAGATGGAGAAACTTTGGACGGTGAGCAGACTGAATTTTTCTGATCAAAAAGTAATTACATTACATTAGTATGCCAAAGTTTGGACACTTAAACAAACTGTAGCCTCCGCTCTGAAGCAAGGAAACAACTAAGGAAGAAAATGACACATAGAAAAGTCTCTGTCAGTCTTTGATTAGTTGTTTCATGTTGGACAAAGTCTGGACATCGAACAAGAACAAAACAAAAGCAGAAATCAAAGCAGTCCAGTTTCTGAGAGAGAAATATTTCTTTAATTATCACTGATTCAAACAGCCTGATGATTTCTTTTCTGCTTGCTGGACTCGACGTCTCGTCTTGGCAAACACTCTCATGGCTCTCATACAGACAATAAATGAGTTACAGGACATTTTATATTATTCATCGGATTACATCGTGCTTGTTATCGTCTGAACTGTGTGTTTTCTGTCTCATACACACACATATAATACAGACACATACATATATGACATGCCCAGATAAAGGACAAGTATCGTGTTATAGCTCATGTCTCATTAACAAGTTACTGGTAACATCAACAGCTGGGATGGATGTGTCTTTAGAGAGTGATAGAGGTGAATAACAGTCAGTCTTCAATAATAAACACTTCATATAATTTATCAACCTGCTTCGAAAAATGTGCTTTCTTAGTGTAACAAAAGCTGAAGAACCAGGAGCAGAGCACAGATATTTATGCTCTAAAAACAGATAACCAATAACTTCAGCATGACTGATTTTTTATAGAAAAGTGTTAACACAACATGTCATTGGAGGCAGAACCACCGGTGACGACAATTAATCCAACTTTCTGCTTTATCGAGGCCGGCGCTCGCTCAGAGAACAAATTAAACTTCTGTGTGTCTCTGTTCTGCAGGCATAAACAAAGCCAGAACACAACACATACTAAATACGTTACTGCAAAAAAATAAAATCTAAAGTGTCTACGTAATATGTAACAGGTATGTGTTGGCACAAAAACCTGACGTGCATTTTGAAGTGTTGTTTCAGTCGTCTGGGTCGTCTTTCTTTGAGAACAGTTCAATCTGGACCAACTGGACTTGGCTGTAGATCTATGAAGACGTTCTTCAGTTCTGACCTGAGAAACCAAAAGCAACACTTTCAGTTCATTGGGGTCTTAAGATGAATGTATGAAACTAAATTTCACATGAATCCATCCGGTAGTTGTTGAGATATTTCTCTCAAATGAATGTCTGTGCATGGTTGCAGTCATCATATCAGGTTCAGAGAAGTAGATTTTTCTATGGGGCTCAGAAAAATTAAGAAATATTTAAGTTCCTCTTTGGGGTTGAGATACAAACCACCACTAATCACAATCAGACGATCTCAACCATGCACGGTGGTTAACCCAGAAAAATAAATGGTTGTCAGTTCCCTCTGAAGCTGCCGCTCTGGTTTTTCATGTGACACTCGTGACTGATTATCATCCTGCAGCCGTCGATACAGTAAATTGTTTGCAGGTTCTTTGTCGGAATAAATACGCCTGTACTTCACCGTGTTAAAATGCACTTTATGGAGGAGGAGGAGGCCGTGAAGCTGAGGACGGATGCAGTGTAAGCTTTGCTCTTGTTGTTAGAATGTATTGTTCTGTTTCAGATACTGCGAACATTAACGGTAACAATGTAACAGATTACATTAACAAACTTCACTTTTTCAGGTGTTTTTTAAATCTACTGCGTGTGTGTAGAAAAGCTTTTTCCACTCTGCAGTACTTTGTACAATAAACATGTTAAAGTCAGTCTGAGCTGATGTGTGTGTGTGTGTGTGTGTGTGTGTGTGTGTTTCTGATGAACAAACTTTCACCTTCACGAAACATTGATAAAGAAACCGAGAGGAGAGACGGTGTGTTCTTTATCTGGACCGTTAACATCATCACAGAACACACACGTGCATTCTGCAGGGCACTACCACCTGTTTCAGGTGTGATCATGTGACGTCATCGTGATAATTGGTCGACGTTCTTAAAAATATTGATTAATTATTTGCAAGGAATGTAAATACATTTTCAATATGTATGAAATCAACCTCCTTTAAAAAAAAAAGTCACCTCCCCGTCGGGGAATCGAACCCCGGTCTTCCGCGTGACAGGCGGAGATACTGTCCACTATACTAACGAGGAAAGCCGTGATCGACCATGTGACCATATTCAGCCAATCAGTGAGCTCAGTATCAGTTTTCAAATTTAAATTTTATTTTTATCTTTTCAAGTTTTTATTTTCACATCAGATATTATTTAAGAAGTGTTACACAGAAGCGTTGCGGTCACTGAAGTGTCTAATAATAAGTTAAGCACACTGTTCCAGATACTGCGAACATAACTGACCATATGCAGCGAATAATATGTAACAGGTATGCGTTGGCACAAAAACCTGACGTGCATTTTGAAGTGTTGTTTCAGTCGTCTGGGGCGTCTTTCTTTGAGAACAGTTCAATCTGGACCAACTGGACTTGGCTGTAGATCTATGAAGACGTTCTTCAGTTCTGACCTGAGGAACCAAAAGCAACACTTTCAGTTCATTGGGGTCTTAAGATGAATGTATGAAACTAAATTTCACATGAATCCATCCGGTAGTTGTTGAGATATTTCTCTCAAATGAATGTCTGTGCATGGTTGCAGTCATCATATCAGGTTCAGAGAAGTAGATTTTTCTATGGGGCTCAGAATCAGAATCAGTGAGCTCAGACCTTTGAGCCTCGACATCTCATTAATACAGGTGTGCACCTCATTAACAGGTGTGCACCTCATTAACAGGTGTGCACCTCATTAACAGGCGTGTACCTCATTAACAGGCGTGTACCTGACTGATTCTTGTTCTACATGTTCCCAGCTACTTCTGACTTGATTTTAAAGTTCTTTTACTGCACCATTTTGTAATAAAGTGATGCTGAAATCATACACAATGTATGGTGACATATGCAGATTTAGAAAATTCTTTTAAAAAGCAAATGAAATTGTTTTCTGACAACTCCAGTGCATTGTCCAGTGACATTCCCTCATCTCTGTCTCTCACTCTCCTTCTTTCCTTTTTTAGAATGGGGTTTGTGGAGTTGTCATTAAACAATTTCATTTGTTTTTTTAAATGAATTTTCTAATCTGACTATGTCGCCATACATTTGTATGATTTCAGCATGAGACTATTCGAAAATGGTACAGTC
>NC_040016.1:19721334-19729075 GCF_000972845.2 Larimichthys crocea | reverse complement strand
ATCTATGAATGGCCTTGATTAGTATAAATGACAAACAACAATATAATATCCATTAGGATGGTTTCATTGGTGTGTAATCACCTGAAAAGATGAGGACAGAGGACAAACTAAACTCAGACACTAGTCTGGCTGCGATTCATACTTTCTGCTACAACCAGGTCCGAAGCAGCAGGTTGCAAATCTGCGCTCGCCACTAGATTTCACTAAATCCTTCACATCGGCCCTTTAACTGAAGTAAATCAGTTTAATTCTGCAGGGACTTTGGCAGAGGGCGGTTACCGTGGTTAGCACTATTGCCTCACAGCAGTAAGGATCCTGGTGGGAGTTCTCATGAGTGTGATGGTTGTTGTTCTCTTGTGTCAGGCCCTGTGAAGAAATAGCAGTTTGTCTAGGGTGTACCCGCCTCTCGCCACTAAATGTCAGCGGGGATCGGTTCCAGCCCCCCTGAGCAGTTATGGAAATGGATGTTGGTGTGGAGGAGAACATGAATGTAAAATAATACATATTATTAGTTTGTTAGTTATAATTTGTATTATTAATCTTGCTTAAAGTCATCAGATAAATAAAACAAGTACTGAGACACCGGGTAATTTCAAAATTGTACTTCAGGACATTCAACCACTGGGGAGTCAACAACATATTTCATTTCCTAAAGGTTGATCCAGTCTGGATATTTGTGTTAAAGGTTACAAGCCCTGCTCTGGTTTATTCTATGAAGGTTTCTGCCAACACACTGTGCAGTACTTGACCTTTGACTCTCACCCACAGACTATCTGTAACTTTATGGCTCTCTATGTGACTCTTTACACGCCTGCATGTAAATCCACTTGTGTGTGCATGTTGTGTGTGTGTGTGTTGCAGCAGTGTGAGTTTCAGATAGATGTTGGTTGGTCATGCTGGATCCGGGAGCTGGGCTGAAACAACCGCCCACAAGCGACTTCCTGTCTTCACAATAAAAGCCCAAAATAATTAAAACACTCAGTGGAACTTTTAGTCTGTAATTAAACACCAGCTATTAATAAAACTGTTCCAATAATGTTTGTTAAAGTCAGACATTGTGTAACTGTGCACTGAATTTGTTTTGCAGTTTGGTTTTGCCCCCACTATGAAGTATTAGCAGCGTAGCTCCGTTTATGACTCTGTTTTATTGCCCTTACTCACGTTACATATTGATAATGTGTTCTTTACAATGAGCAGAGATGTATGAAGAATTCAAATTATTCCGCAAACGTTTAGCTCTGTCTTTTTATATTTTGATGTTTTTATGTTTTCATTTCATTTTCCTTGTTTAGTCATGCATCCATACATCCGTGCTCCATAACCATTACCTTCTTCAGGGTCGTGGGGGGCTGGAGCCAATCCTAGCTGACACTGGGTGAGAGGTGGGGTCACCCGGACAAGTTGCCAGTTCATCACAGGGCTGACACCATCAACAACAACCAGCAACCCACAATCACCCTACGGCAAAAGTCACCCAATTAACCCTGCATGTCTTTAGGACTGTGGGAGAAAGCCCGCAGAGAACTCAGACAAACATCACCGTCGGCTGGAGGTGCTAACCATTGCACCACCACGCCCAAAATCTCTAAGACCAGCTCCACCTTATCAGTTGCAACATTGAATGATTTACTCAATTAGGACCACTGTGTAGGATTAATGACGTCTGTGATTGAGGTTGCAGATGTAGTGAATCTTGGATGCCTATCTAGAGTCGTGTTTAGTTTGTCTGTCATGGGCTTACTGTAGGAACATGGTGATTCAACAAGGTGGACTCTGTCTCATTGCAAGTCAACACAGATTTACACTAATGAAAACATATATATTGAATTTCTGCCACATTCTTAAACAGGCCCCTAAATCTGACACATGGACTTTAATGCATCGCTAATCTTAATTCATAATATATAATATACAGCATTTTGAAATAGGTCAGCATGGTGGTGCAGTGGTTAGTTAAACCCCCATAAAATCCAACCTCCTGACCTGCTCCATCACCACAATCCATCCTGCAGCCTCGTTCAACCGACGCTGACCTCCTGACTCAAGTATGTAGGCGTTCACCACCTGGGCACTGCCGCGGCGCTTTGAGGCAAGGACAAAAACCCCCATCCAGTCCCACCACATCTTCACATTTGCATGTCCATGTGTTTGGTTGTATTTCAGGTCTATGTATGTAAAAACTTGAGTGATCAATCAAATCAAAATAAATCAACAACAGAAAAATAGATATTTTCTAAAAAATATATATTATATTATATTATATTATTATATTATATTATATTATTTATATTATATATAATGTTTTTTAAATGTTGTTTCTCGTGTTCTAGTTATTCTTAGTGACTTCACTTTGAAATTGCCCACCTCACCACTGAAGACTTTTATTTTGAAGGCCTTAAACGGAACTCCAGTGCGTTCCTGTGTGTGTGTAGTGTAGCTGTATGTGTATGAGTGTGTTGTGTGTGTGTATGCGTGTGTGTGTGGTTGGAGGCGCCACGTCGGCAGAACCAGCAGGCTGAAAAAGAGAGCTGCGTAGCTCTGCGTGTGTGTGTGTGCATGCATGTGTGTGTGTGTGTGAGGAGAAGTTAGAAAGCTGCCGATTTATCCGGTAAAAAACGAGAAAACCGAGGAGGAGACAGAAACAGACCGACCATAGTGAGAGGCAGCCGGGTTAGACACACTCCGACAACCCGATAATCTCAATCAGAGTGTTAGGTTCAGAGGCTGAAAACACAAAGCTGCTCCTGTCTCAAGTTCTCTGCCAGGTGTGTTTGTGGGGAGAAACACTGCAAACAATGGTGAAGGTAAGGACCAGCAAACCAGCATCCTCATTTAATGTGTATATGTGAGATTATAATCCACAGACTGCCTCAGATTGGAGTTTTAAGTGTAGTGCCTGAATGCTACATGAGTGATGATGTGGAATTTGGATATAATAACAGGTTTGTTTTTTTAAATTTAACCTAGATTAAATAGAAGTTTCCTGTTGTGTTCTCTGAAGGGGGGGGAGGGGAAGCTTTTTTTTTTGTCTTGTAGCATTAAAGGAAGGCGTCACAGCTTCCTGCAAAATGTTGCACAACTCTTATCCAGCTGTGCCAAATCCTGATATGAAAAAAAAAAAACTCACATTAGATTCAGTTTCCAGTCAAACTGTGGAGATATTCATCAGTACTTGGTTCATTAACTCCGGGATCTGGCCTGTTGTGTCACAAGAGGAGGAAAAAAAAAGAAAAAATAGGGGGTGGGTGTTATTTTGCAAGATGATTTTGCTATTTTTATTTAATCCGAGGCCTCTGCGTGTCATATAATAATCAAAGAGTCGTGGTTTAGTTGCTGTACTCACCTGTAAAAGAGGGAGATCACATTGACGTGGATCGCCCATCGTCCTCAGTTTTTAACGTTATTATTTACCAAATAAAAACATCAGTGACTTAAAGGTCCCAGTGTGTCAGATTTAAGGCCCTTTTTATTTACAGATATGGCATATAATACTCAGAATTATGTTTTCATAAGTGTATAATCACTGCAACACCTTATTTTTCAGCCTTTAACTCAGGTTTTAACTGCTCTGAACTTTAAACTATATTTAATATATATTTAGATTTTTTTTTCTATTATTGTGTTGTGTGTTTTGTTTTCCTGTTGTTGTTGTTGTGTGTAAAGGGAGACGGCAAAATAAGAATTTCATCGCTTCTATCGCTTTCTATCTATCTATCTATCTATCTATCTATCTATCTATCTATCTATCTATCTATCTATCTATCTATCTATCTATCTATCTATCTATCTATGAATGGCTGATATAGTATATAAATGACAAACAACAATATAATATCCATTAGGATGGTTCTCATTGGTGTGTAATCACCTGAAAAGATGAGAGACAGAGGACAGACTAAACTCAGACACTAGTCTGGCTTGAGTTTCATACTTTCTGCTACATACCAGGTCAGAAGCAGCAGGTTGCAAATCTGCAGCCTCGCCACTAGATTTCACTAAATCCTTCACATCGGCCCTTTAACTAAAGTAAATCAGTTTAATTCTGCAGGGACTTTGAGCAGAGGCGGTTACCGTGGTTAGCACTATTGCCTCACAGCAGTAAGGATCCTGGTGTGGAGTTCTCATGAGTGTGAATGGTTGTTTGTCTCTCTGTGTCAGGCCCTGTGAAGAAATAGCAGTTTGTCTAGGGTGTACCCCGCCTCTCGCCACTAAATGTCAGCGGGGATCGGTTCCAGCCCCCCTGAGCAGTTATGGAAAATGGATGGTTGGATGTGGAGAACATGAATGTAAAATAATACATCATAATTTACTTTGTTAGTTATAATTTGTATTATTAATCTTGCTTAAAGTCATCAAATAAATAAACAAAGTACTGAGACACCCAGGTAATTTCAAAATTGTACTTCAGGACATTTCACCACTGGGGAGTCAACAACATATTTCACTTCCTAACAGGTTGATCCAGTCTGGATATTTGTGTGTTAAAGGTTACAAGCCTGCTCTGGTTTATTCTCTGAAGGTTTCTGCCAACATCACTGTGCAGTACTTGACCTTTGACTCTCACCCACAGACTATCTGTAACTTTATGGCTCTCTATGTGACTCTTTACACGCCTGCATGTAAATCCATTGCGTGTGTGCATGTGTGTGTGTGCAGCAGTGTGAGTTTCAGATAGATGTTGGTTGGTCATGCTGGATCCGGAGCTGGGGCTGAAACAACCGCCCACAAGCGACTTCCTGTCTTCACAATAAAAGCCCAAAATAAATTAAAAACACTCAGTGGTAACTTTTTGTCTGTAATTAAACACCAGCTATTAATAAAACTGTTCCAATAATGTTTGTTAAAGTCAAGACATTGTGTAACTGTGCACTGAATTTGTCTTTGCAGTTTAGTTTGCCCCACATATGAAGTATTACGCAGCGTAGCTCCAGTTTATGACTCTGTTTTATTGCCCTTACATCCAAGTTACAGTGCTGATAATGTGTTCTTTACAATGAGCAGGGGATGTATGAAGAATTCAAATATATTCCGCAAGATTTAGTTTTTTTTCTAATTTCATTTTCCTTGTTAGTCATGCATCCATACATCCGTGTTCCATAACCATTACCTTTATCAGGGTCGTGGAGGGCTGGAGCCAATCCTAGCTGACACTGGGTGAGAGGTGGGGTACACCCTGGACCAGCTGCCAGTTCATCACAGGGCTGACACCAACAACCAACAACCAGCAACCCACAATCACACCTACGGGCAATTTAAAGTCACCAATTAACCTGCATGTCTTTGGACTGTGGGAGAAAGCCGCAGAGAACTCAGACAACATCACAGTTGGCTGGAGGTGCTAACCACTGCACCACCACCGCCCAAAATCTCTAAGACAAGCTCCACCTTTATCAGGTGCAACATTGAACTGGACAGATACAGGAAATCTTTCCTGCCACATGCTATTATTATAATAACAGCTAGGTCATAATCTACAATCTACAGTCACCTCACATTTCTCCCTACTTTGTACATATCAACACTGCCAACTTGCTGTATATACCTCTGTACAATATATTTTATTTTATTGACTCACATTACAGTCACACATGTTATGGCTCTTTTTAACTGTGAATGTGGAGGCACAGAGGCCACCTTATTAAAATTTCATGCCTTTAACCATACAGAGTTTTAACAATGCTCTAGAACTTTAAACGTAGATTATAACATAGATAATTTTAGAGTTGGTTTAATTTTTCACTGATTATAAAAAAATATGGGTGTTTGTGTGTGTTTTTGTGTGTTCCATGTATGTAGTTGATTAATGTTGTGTGTAGAAGTGGAGACGGGCAAAAATAAGATATAAAATCAATCGCGTTCCGTATCGCTTGTCTATCCCTATCAATCTTATGCTATATCTATCTATAACTTATCTATCGAATCTATCTATCTAAAGTCTATCATATCTATCCTAATCTATCCTATCTAGTCTTATCATCCTATCTATGATGCTGATATAGTGAATAGGATGACAATGACAAACAACAAATATAATATCCCGATTAGGAACCTAGGTTTCGTCAGTGGTGTGGTACTACACCTTGAAAGATGAGAGACAGAAGACAACACTAAACGCAGACACGAGTCCTTGGACGCGAAGATTGGTCAGGTACCTCAGCCTAACAGGTGAAACCAGGTCAGAGAAGCAAGCAGGGGGGTTGCAAGATCTGCCAGACCAAGGTCCAGCCGGACGAAAGGATTTCACAAAATCCTTCAAAACAATTCGGCCATTGAATAACTAAAGTAAAATCGAGTTTAATTCTGCAGGGAAACGTTTTGAGCAGAAAGAGGGCGGGTTTTACCAGGATGGTTTAGGCAACTATTTGCACTCACAGCAGGAAAGGATCCTGGGGGTGGAGTTAAATAAGGTGTCTCCAGTGAGTGGGACATTGTTGTTGAAATAAATGTCTCTCTGTGGTCAGGGCGCTGTGGAAGGAAAATAGCAGTGGTGGTTGGGTCTAGGGTGTACCCGCATCGGTCAAGGGCCACTAAATGTGCGCCAAGGGGGGGAACGGTTGTATTTCCCAATAACCCCCTGACAGTTAGGGTGGGAAAGATGGGTTGGTTGGGGAGTGTGGAGAACAATGAAGTGATAAAAATAATAATCAGAATGGTTAAACTGTTTGGTTAGTATAATAAATTTTGTTATTATTAACAGGAGACGGTGTAATGCAATTAAAGTAATCAAAAATAGAATAGACAGGAAAGTACGTGAAATACAAACCCAAGGGTAATGTTCAAAAATTTTAGTAAAGAAACTGGGTATATCAGGACATTCCAAACACAACCACTGGGTAGAAGTCAACAACATAATTGTCAGATTGCAAACTAAGAACAGGATTGGTTTATGGGACATCCGGAGAATGTCTGAGGGAGGATAGTGGGTGGTGGGAAAATGTGGTTTAGAAGGAAAATAAAATGGTATTACAAGCCGGGGGTGCTCTGAAGTTGGTGTACGGTGTCGTACAAATAGAGGGAGATAATGATACTGGTTAGCCAACGGGATACAAGGCTGGGTGAGTTCCAGTAAAGGCGTTGAGCCAAAGTGATATAGGGACTGCTGCACACCCGCAACAGAGATTATCTTGTAACTGGGTGATAGTGGGTGACTACAAATACCAATATGTGACTCTTTACACGCCTGCATGTAAATCCATTGTGTGTGTGCATGTGTGTGTTGTTGTGTGTGCAGCAGTGTGAGTTTCAGATAGATGTTGGTTGGTCATGCTGGATCCGGAGCTGGGGCTGAAAACAACCGCCCACAAGCGACTTCCTGTCTTCACAATAAAAGCCCAAAATAAATTAAAAACACTCAGTGGTAACTTTTGTCTGTAATTAAACACCAGCTATAATAAACTGTTCCAATAATGTTTGTTAAAGTCAAGACATTGTGTAACTGTGCACTGAATTTGCTTTTGCAGTTGTTTTTGCCCCCACATGAGAGTATTACGCAGCGTAGCTCCAGTTTATGACTCTGTTTTATTGCCCTTACATCCAAGTTACAGTGCGATAATGTGTTCTTTACAATGAGCAGGGGTGTATGAAAATTCAAAATATTCCGCAAAAAGTTTTTTTTTTTTATATTTCATTTTCCTTGTTTAGTCATGCATCCATACATCCGTGTTCCATAACCATTACCTTTATCAGGGTCGTGGGCTGGAGCCAATCCTAGCTGACACTGGGGAGAGGTGGGTACACCCCT
>NC_040016.1:19689055-19721324 GCF_000972845.2 Larimichthys crocea | reverse complement strand
CGTAGTTACATGCTTTTTGATATTTTATTATGTATAGTTGCTTTATAGTGTATTTTATTCTTATGTTGTCACTTGTCACTTTATGTATGCGCTGCTGCACTATAATTTCCAGCTTGGGTAAATAAGTATATCTATCTATCTATCTGTGATGAGGTTGCAGACTTAGCTGAATCTTGGATGCTATCTAGAGTCAGTGTTTAGTTTGTCTGTCATGGGTTCTGTAGGAACATGGTGATTCAACAAGGTGGACTCTGTCTCATTACAAGTCAACACAGATTATACACTAATGAAAACATATTATATTGAATTCTGCCCACATTCTTTAAACAGAGACCCCTAATCTGACCACACTGGACATTTATGCATCATAATTTATTCAATAATATAATATACAGCATTTGAAATAGTGCAGCATGGTGGTGCAGTGGTTAGTTAAAGCCCTCCATAACATCCAACCTCATCACCACAATCCTCCTGCCGCCTCCGTTCACCGACGCTGACCTCCTGACTCAAGTATGTAGGGCGTTCACCACCTGGGCACTGCCGAGGCGCCTTTGAGCAAAGTACAAACCTCCATCCAGTCCACCACATCTTCACATTGCATGTCATGTGTTTGGTTGTATTTCAGGTCTATGTATGTAAAAACTTGATGAATCCATCAAAATCAAAATACTAAACAACAGAAAAATAGATATTTTCAAAAAAATATATTTATATTATTATTATATTATATTATTTATATTATATATATTATATATGTTTTAATGTTGTTTCTCGTGTTCTAGTTATTCTTAGTGACTTCACTTTGAAATTGCCCACCCTCACCACTGAGAGCTTTTATTTTGAAGGCCTAAACGGAACTCCAGGGCGTTCCTGTGTGTGTGTGTGTAGCTGTATGTGTATGAGTGTGTGTGTGTGTGGTGTGTGTGTGTATGCGTGTGTGTGTGGTTGGAGGCGCCACGTCGGCAGAACCAGCAGGCTGAAAAGAGAGCTGCGTAGCTCTGCGTGTGTGTGTGTGTGCATGATGGTGTGTGTGTGTGGAGAAGAGTTAGAAAGCTGCGATTTATCCGGTAAAACGAGAAAACCGAGGAGGAGACAGAAACAGACCGACCACAGTGAGAGGCAGCCGGGTTAGAACACTCCGACAACCCGATAATCTACATCAGAGTTTGGTTAGCAGGGCTGAAAACACCAAAGCTGCTCCTGTCTCAGTTTCTCTGCCAGGTGTGTTTGTGGGAGAAACACTGCAGAACAATGGTGAAGGTAAGGACCAGCAAACCAGCATCTCCATTTTAATGTGTAAATATGTGAGATTATAATCCACAGACTGCCTCAGATTGGAGTTTTAGTGTAGTGCATGAATGCTACATGAGTGATGATGTGAATTTGGATATAATAACAGGTTGTTTTTTATAAATTTAACCTAGATTAAAAAGAAGTTTCCTGTTTGTGTCTTCTCTGAAGGGGGGGGAAGCTTTTTTTTTGTCTTGTAGCATTTAAAGGAAGGCGTCACAGCTTCCTGCAAATGTTGCACAAACTCTTATCCAGCTGTGCCAATCCTGATATGAAAAAAAAAAACTCACATTAGATTCAGTTTCCAGATCAAAACTGTGGAGATATTCATCAGATACTTTGGTTCATAGGACAAGTTGCCAGTTCATCACAGGGCTGACACCATCAACCAACAACCGGCAACCCACAATCACACCTACGGGCAATTTAAAGTCACCAATTAACCTGCATGTCTTTGGACTGTGGAAGAAAGCCACAGAGAACTCAGACAACATCACATACAGAGTGGGTCCAGTCGGCTGGAGGTGCTAACCACTGCACCACCACCGCCCAAAATCTCCATATATATATATAGAATAATTAAAACAAGCTCCACCTTTATCAGTTGCAACATTGAACTGATTTACTCAATTAAGGACCACTGTGTAGGATTTAATGACATCTAGTGATGAGGTTGCAGACTTAGCTGAATCTTGGATGCCTAGGATCTAGAGTCAGTGTTTAGTTTGTCTGTCATGGGCTACTGTAGGAACATGGTGATTCAACAAGGTGGACTCTGTCTCATTACAAGTCAACACAGATTATACACTAATGACAACATATTATATTGAATTTCTGCCACATTCTTTAAACAGAGACCCCTAAATCTGACACACTGGACATTTAACGCATCGATAATTATAATTCAATAATATATAATACATCCAAAACATCCAACCTCACTGACCTGCTCCATCACCACAATCCAACCTGCAGCCTCCGTTCAACCGACGCTGACCTCCTGACTCAAGTATGTAGGGCGTTCACCACCTGGGCACTGCCGAGGCGCCTTTGAGCAAGGTACAAAACCTCCATCCAGTCTACCACATCTTCACATTTGCATGTCAATGTGTTTGGTTGTATTTCAGGTCTATGTATGTAAAAACTTGAGTGAATCAATCAAAATCAAAATAAATCAACAACAGAAAAATAGATATTTTCTAAAAGAATATATTATATTATATTATATTATAATTATATTATATTATATTATATTATGTTTTTAAATGTTGTTTCTCGTGTTCTAGTTATTCTTAGTGACTTCACTTTGAAATTGCCCACCTCACCACTAAGAAGACTTTTATTTTGAAGGCCTTAAACGGAACTCCAGTGCGTTCCTGTGTGTGTGTAGTGTAGCTGTATGTGTATGAGTGTGTGTGTGCGTGTGTGTGTGTGTGTGTGGTTGGAGGCGCCACGTCGGCAGAACCAGCAGGCTGAAAAAGAGAGCTGCGTAGCTCTGCGTGTGTGTGTGTGCATGCATGTGTGTGTGTGTGTGAGGAGAAGTTAGAAAGCTGCAGATTTATCCGGTAAAAACGAGAAAACCGAGGAGGAGACAGAAACAGACCGACCACAGTGAGAGGCAGCCGGGTTAAACACACTCCGACAACCCGATAATCTACATCAGAGTTTGGTTCAGAGGCTGAAAACACCAAAGCTGCTCCTGTCTCAAGTTTCTCTGCCAGGTGTGTTTGTGGGAGAAACACTGCAGAACAATGGTGAAGGTAAGGACCAGCAAACCAGCATCCTCATTTAATGTTAAATATGTGAGGTTATAATCCACAGACTGCCTCAGATTGGAGTTTTAAGTGTAGTGCATGAATGCTACATGAGTGATGATGTGGAATTTGGATATAATAACAGGTTGTTTTTTATAAATTTAACCTAGATTAAATAGAAGTTTCCTGTTTGTGTCTTCTCTGAAGGGGGGGGAAGCTTTTTTTTTTGTCTTGTAGCATTTAAAGGAAGGCGTCACAGCTTCCTGCAAAATGTTGCACAAACTCTTATCCAGCTGTGCCAAATCCTGATATGAAAAAAAAAAACCTCACATTAGATTCAGTTTCCAGATCAAACTGTGGAGATATTCATCAGATACTTTGGTTCATAACTCCGGGATCTGGGCCTGTGTGTGTCACAAGAGGAGGAAAAAAGAGAAAAAATAGGGGGGTGGGGTGTTATTTTGCAAGATGATTTTGCTATTTTTATTTAATCCGAGGCCTCTGCGTGTCATATAATAATCAAAGAGTGGTGGTTTAGTTGCTGTACTCACCTGTAAAAAGAGGGAGATCACATTGACGTGGATCGCCCACTCGTCCTCAGTTTTAATGTTATATTTTACCAAATAAAACATCAGTGACTTAAAGGTCCCCGTGTGTCAGATTTAAGGCCCTTTTATTTACAGAACATGGCATATAATACTCAGAAGTATGTTTTCATTAGTGTATAATCGCCTGAAAATAAGAATAATTCTTTTTAGAATGAGACTTTTATATCTACAGGCACCATGAGTCAGCCACGTTGAACCACCGTGCCACACGTGTGTTTCACGTGTAATTTCTCCCTCATGCTATGAAGGGTAAGGCGAGGTGAGAGGGTACAAAATATGCGTCGTCTTTGGAGTGCAGCATGTTGGATAATTACACGTTTGACTCTGAGCTGGCTAGACCGAGCTTCATATCTGTAATTCAGCCGAAATAAATAGATTTGTTTGCACAGAATGACAGGGTGTATGACACACCGAGCAGCAGGAATAGAAGATTCAACCCAACATCAACACCCACAACATTCATGAATCCCTGCGAGACATGAGCACAGTGTGAGGTTTGCAGTCTGTAGTTTATGTTCAGGAGTTCATTAAAAGGAGTTTGACTTCGACGTACAGCACTAACTAAAATACAGAGAGTATTGAGACAGTGAAGCCTTACATCTTAATGTAAGTAGGTTTTACATTGATTCCAAACATGTTCTCTGCTTTCGCTTAACAAACAACACTCAAGTGACTTAGTCTTTAGAGTTTAGGGCAAAATTCAGATTTTTAAGCTTAAAAACGCAGGATACCACATTTCTCATAATGCAGCTGACTGCAGTTCTTTTATTAGCCCCTCACTGCCTGGTTAAAACCAATGACAGCGAAAAGAACGGACCAAGCATGAGTGACGTCACCCACAGGTTTTCGAAGCCCCTTAAAATATGTGCCACTGGCCACCACCATGTTTGTAGTCCAAATGACGCCTAGGTGCTCAAATAATCTATCTGTAAAGGCACCCACCTGTCAATGTCAAAGTGTCCACGCTGTTAATTCTGCATAACTTTAAGCCTTAATATAATCTGAACAGGTGAGTTGTATATAAATTCACCCTCAGTACAGTTGTCATGAACGGGAAAATTAACTACAAAGACCAAAACTGTTTTTTGTACCAGGCTGTAAACATGTTTATTTCTGCTGTGAAGTTGGACATTTGAACATGGGGACTTATGGAGACTGACTCACTTCTGGAGCCAGCCTCAAGTGGACGTTTGAGGAACTGCAGTTTTTGGTACTTCCGCATTGGCTTGAGTTCGCCGCTTGGTTAAAACCTCACGGCTGTCAACGTCCACATGTGTATAACGCCGGCTTTCTGTTATAAACTTGTTGTCTCTTAGCTTAAGCTGAGATAACCCCAATGACATCACTTTGACATCATTTGGGTTATTTTAAAGACTTGACAACGCTCCTCGAAAAACCACGAAAGACATTATACAATGTGTTATTGCGGCCTGACTAGTCCTAACCACAATGAGGTGACCATAAAACTGTGAAATCAGGGAGTGCCCCTTTTAAATGCGTGAAACAAAGTCCAAAATTTGCAAAATTATGATTTAAATCAGGAAATATCTGACCAAAAAAGGCAACAAGAATATGATTAAGAGCACATATTGGTTACACGCTTGCGTATTAATGTTCGATAGCCACCCATGTAGGTTTTTAAAGTAGAGATGTGCTGTATATTTACAGTAAAGGTAATGCGTATATCCTGTGTTTTCCAGAACGTGAACAGCGTTAACGTGGAGCCTCAGCCTGGGACCAGCATGGCATCAGACGAAGCTGAACCCACCGAGATCCAATCTACAGAGGGTAAGCAGGGAGAGCTCCCCCCCGGGCTGCGGTAGAGACATCAGCAGGGGAATATGGTGCAATCTGTGCTCGCGTGTTGAACGCTGCTATTTCAGAAACAGTTGGTTTGTCAGGGGAGTATGAGATGTTTGTGCAACAGCGGCTTCAGCTCCAACCTGCTATTTGTGTCCCAACACTCAGACACTTTGCACCAGTTTGATCCCCCTGCTGCCGCTCTTGGTAAACATCACTGTTGTTGTTGGATGAAGCATAACTCTTGTTTTCAACATATCAGTCCTAATGACCGTTCACTCGCCAGATGAATGATAGAGATCAGGCCAGCAGAGGGTTTAAAGATACAGTTATGTAGCCATGGCTCTACATCACTCCGCCTCTTTGATCCTGAAATATCTCAACAGATATTGGGTGGATGCCATGAAAGTTGGTGCATATATTTATAGTGGTCAGAGAATGAATCCTAGTTCTTTGATGGTCCCCTGACTTTCCCTTCCATCCAGTTTTAATATTTCTGTTAGTGTTGGTACACGACGTCCCTTTTGTGGTACATGGAAGAATCTCTAAAATATGACTTATTACTATAATTTAAAGACATACTTGTACTGTCTAAATACCCCACAATACTGCATGTCCTGTGATATGTTTCAGCCTGCTGCGTAGTCACGTTCATGCATGTTTGGTTACAAGTTAAAATGCAAATCAGGAGTGACCATTTTCCACCAGATTAGATCTGGTTCTCCGAGTTTTTCTGTCTGTGAGGCATGCTTGAAGTTTAGCTAACTGGTTTTATCTGGCTTGATCGATAAATATAATCGGGTATCATCTGCATAACAATGAAAGTTAATGCAGTGAATCCTGATAACGCTGCCGAAGGGAAGCTTATATAAGTTGAATAGAAGTGGTCCGAGCACAGAACCTTGTGGAACTCCATGACTAAGTTTGGTGTGCATGAATCATCATTAACACCTGAGATCGATCTGAAAAATAAGTCTTAAACCAGCTTAGTGTGGCTCCTTTTTATGCTATTTAGACGTTCAATTCTCTGTAATAGGATGTCGTTTCCAGTCCTTTATCTGACTCAGACTAGTGCTGTCTCTCTGCTGTGATCTTTGCTAACATGCAAAACCGAGATGGTGAACAGGATAAGCACGTTAACATGCTGATGTTAGTCTGCAAATATCAAGAGATGGACTAACACATTGTTGAACTGGGTCTTGCAGTGTATACAGGAACAGCACACACATATAGAAAGTATTTGTAGGCATGTAAATGCGGAGAGATGTTGGAGTGATTAGCAGCCACATAACGCCGCCCAGGACGTGAACTGGCACCTCTCCAGCTACCAGTCCTCACTCGGTCACACGCCATCCTCCACCTCCACATGGTTCTTTATAAACATGCATGCAGTGCAGGAGAATAACTGACTATATTGATGTTTCCTGTGTGTATATGTTTGTTTTTCAGACTCTGGTAAGGACCACGTGGCACCTGCCCCTGGCATGATGTGGCGGGTGACCGGAGGCCTCTTCAACGTAACCAAGGGAGTCGTGGGCGCCGCAGTGGGCGGGGTGGCCTGGGTGGGCGGCAAGAGCCTGGAGATCACCAAATCTGCCGTGACCACGGTGCCCTCGGTTGGGGTTGGGCTGGTGAAGGGCGGGGTGTCCGCCGTGGCAGGCGGCGTCTCTTCGGTGGGCTCGACGGTGGCCAGCAAAGTCCCATTCACGGCCAAGAGGAAAGATAAAGCCGAGTGAAGAGGAAGGGGAGGAGGATGGTTGTGACGATGATGATGATTGATGATTGATGATGATGATGGACTTGCCCCGCCCTGAGCCAACAGAGAGAGGCTGCCAGCTGATCTCTGTCTGCCAATCAAAACTCCACAGTGCCTTCTGACGCCTCTCTTGGTCTTGAACGTGGTAGTCTTGTCACCATAAAGAGATCTTTAGACTTTGACACCAATACTACACTCAGTACCGAAAAATTCAGTAGTACTACGATACCATGACAACCCAGAAATACGACAGACTTTGTCACTGAAACGCTTCATATATAAATGACTTGGAGCGGGTTTGCATGTCTGGAAGTGAATATCTGGCTCCAGACAGATCACATAGACTGTGATCCACTTCAGCACGTGGTGGGTGACCTCATGAATATTTTTATCTGTTTACAGTCCAGACTGATGCTGTTCCATTTCTCTCTCTTCTCTTCACTCTTTACAAACTACACACATTTGGTGAAATGTTTCTAAAATAAGATGCTGTTTTTTGTTTTTTTTTGTTTTTTGGAAGTGAAAGGATTCTTCAGTCTGCAGACTTCTTCTGTGTCTGACCTCCTTTTTAAAAATAAAAAATAAAAACTTTGGAAGAGCCCGGGGGGTCGGTGTTTTACCCAGCAGCCTTGGATCTGCATGTCTGGATGACACAATCACACACACCAACACTGGGCTCAGGCCTTTTACACAGCGATATTGTTGAAATGTTTTGAGTGAAATGTTAAAAATGCTGCGTTGGACCTTGACAAGTTGACTAAAGATATAAGAAAACAAAACATCAGCAGCATTCGTTACGTCGACTGACTGGTTGCTTGAGAGGAAAAGTGCCCGATGTTGTCTGAACTGGTCAGTCGGTCAAGTAAAGGTTTTGAACTGTACCTTTTTTAATCAGAAGGCAAACGCTGTACTGTAGTGCAGGCAACATTCGTGAACGTCTATATGCAAATCAGCATTTCAATGCAACATTTGGAGTGAGTGGGAGCTGTTGCTGGTGGGACTAAACTATGTGAATGTCTTGTATGTGTTGTTTTTTTGTTTTTGTTTTGTTTTTGGATATATCAATAAAGTAGTTTGGAAGGTTAAAGGTGCCTTGTGGAGTTTCCTTATAAATAAAGTTATTGTGTATTTCCTCCTCATAAATCCTACATCGTTTAGATCTTAGATCTGTTCTTCTTCCCTGCGTTTGCTGGCACATTACAGCATATCTTGGTGTGTTCCACCTGTTGATCAGTGGAATAGTTTGACACTCTTGGCTCTCAGGGACCCAACTAGAGGTCAGGTTTCTGCTATGAAGCTCAGAGTGTGATGGCTTCTGCCACTTTCCGGCTAACCTATGGGAAAAGATGAGGATCGTCGGTGGACCTGTGGTCTGGCTGCTTAAACAAACCATCTTTTAACAACACCTATCTGTCAATCAAAGCTAACTTTAAGCCTTAATATAATGTGAACAGGTGAGTTGTATATAAATTCACCCTCAGTACAGTTGTCATGAACGGGGAAATTAGCTACAGAGACCAAAACTGTTTTTTGTACCAGGCTGTAAACATGTTTATTTCTGCTGTGAAGTTGGACATTTGGACATGGGGACTTATGGAGACTGACTCACTTCTGGAGCCAGCCTCAAGTGGACGATTGAGGAACTGCAGCCAGTTTTTGTCACTCCCGCATTGCCTTCGCATCACAGCTTAACAATTTGGGATATATGCATATTTGTAAATGCAAAGCTGCAGCAGTATTACACCATATTCTGTGACCAACGCTTTGTATAATTAATTGTTGCTCTTAACGTTATTCGGTTTTTAAACACTTTATTCTGGCGTGCTTCTGTTGAGCCCTGAGGGATTTTTCTTTTAGTGTTACCCAGTCTTTAAAGACAGTCAGAGAAATGTTGAGACTCGATGCCTCGATACTGGATGCAGAATTTTTTCAAGATAGATTATTGATCCCACACTGGGGAAACTCACTTGTTGCAGTGACTCACAGTATACAAGGTGGATCGGAAACATACTCATAAATAATCGTGGCTGCTGCTGTGGTCCTGCCCGACGTCCGCTACACATATTACTACTGTCATTATTGTTACCATATCTACAGTTTATAGTTAGTTGATGATTTGCTGCTGCTGTGGATCTGTGTCTCTCTATCTCTATCACAGGTTCCACTGCTACTGTAATCATTTTATCATTCATTGTATTTGTACAATATGTTTCTGTTGATTTGTTCTGTACACGTCCTGGGAGAGGGATCCCTCCTCTGTGGCTCTTCCACCTTTTTTCCCTGTTAAAGGTTTTTTGTGGGCAAGTTTTTCCTCACTCGAACTGAGGGTCTAAGGACAGAGGGTGTCACTCCCTGTACAGAGGCAAAAGCCATCCTGGTGGCTCAACTGGTCAAGCGGGCTCCACAAGTCCTTCCTGCAGCCAACCAGTTCTGACTCTGGCTTCTGGCTGAAAAAATAAGGCCTTGAAACATGTATGGAGCATATAAAAAATAGACTTTTGGGCAAACAGACTCTGGCTGACTCATATTTATAAAAAAAAATGGGTGTGTTGTACATTCGCTGACATTTAAATGAACATTTAACAGTGTTTCTTTGTTAGTTTCTCTGCCTTGGACAAAATGTCCTTAAAGTTTGGGAAGTCCTCCAGCTGCAATGAGATCCAGCTGTTTGTAACCAGAGAGACCGACACACGTGGCGACCACCAGGGGGCAGCAGCGGCGGAAGCTGAGCCGGAAGAGAGGCGGCGTGTAGTCCACATGTGCGCACTGTGTTTATGTCAGATAAACAGCACACACGACCTGTGAGCTCGTTAAAGGTGAGATCTCGTTAATAAAACAGCGGTCAGACTCCGAGCTGTCATTTTGTTTGTTTGTCTGTTTGTTGTCAGAAACTTTCACGTCAGTCTGAGCTGATGTAATCGAGTAATTTCACTTTTCATTGTATGTAATCCAGGAAAGTAGCTCTGATGATGTAAACAACAGCCTGGATGTCACTTTGTTAAACCTTAAAAACTAATTATTATTTACAATATTGTCTTTTTATTAAGACATTGTGTCTTGATAGGCAAATAATTATGTACATGTTGCTGTGCACAGCATGTTTATGTCAGCATCCTTTCCACTGTTTATTTATATGTGCATAGTTTTCCTGTCATGTTTATGTTTACCTTTCCAAGCTCCTTGTTTATATTTCATGTTTATATCTGTATGCACATCCACTGCAATGTGTTAAATTCACTCTCGTGTGCACACACCTGAAATGATTACACAAATCTAGATGTATCAAATCAAATCAAGTTTATTTATATAGGCCTTTACAATAGCCAGATGGTACCCAAAGTGCTTTACAGCAAAGCCGTAGAAACAAAAACATAACAGGTACATAGATAAATAAATACAAATTAAAATTAAAATACAGTTAAAATACAGTTAAAGAATAAAAGTGCTGTAGTGTAAAAAAAAAACATGTGTGCCGTCGTCGGAATAAAACGCTAATCTAAAAAACAAGTGTTGTCTTGATATATTAGATTAATATATATTTTATTTATAGTTTACAAGTTTTTTTTAAATTTAGTAACAGTAACATACAAGAAAAAACAACAACAACAAAAAAAAAGAGGGAGGGCTGCCAGACAGTTCACAAGATAGTTAGTTATAGTCACCGTGCTACATAGTTTCATAGCCCGATAAGTCAGAGTCCCTGTGGTTGTCAGGTGATGTGACACCGTGCCAAGAAAGGTCCCCATGTTTTCTCAAACCTCTTCTGTGTATTGGGTTTGAACATACAGAGTTTTTCCATCTGTATAATGGACAGCATTTCTTTCAGCCAGTGTGCAAAATAAGGTCAGGAGAATGAGTTTCTTAGCCACCACCATTCCTATCCGCCAAGCCATCTGCACGTTGCGTGGTAGCTCAATAGACGTTACAGAGCATCCAAAGATGGCCAGGTCATGGTTAGGCTGAATGTCTTTGGAATAAACTGGCCACTCAAAGATTGCAGTCCAAAACTATGCAGAGTCGGGCAGAACCAGAATAAAACCACACTTGTCGTGTATAAAATAAAGTTAATCAGAGCCTAAACATGCTGAAGAAAAACACCAAGTCTGTACTTAAATATATTTTTAAAATCCCTGTTCAGATAATGTATCATAACAGCTTCAAATCACTGTAGATTGTTTTAAATCTGCGTTTTAAAGTCTCATAACAGCTGCTTATGATGGTGAGAATGATTAAAATACACTTCCCATCTTTACTCTTGTTGCTCTCTAACGTTGTAGATTGACACCGAAGATTCAGCACGATGAAGTAACATTGTTTACTCTTCTCTCAGTCAGCTTCATTCTTCAGTCTTGAATCAGTTCAGACTCATCCCAAACCACTTCAGCTGGGTTTAAGTCAGGTGATCATAGAGGCCGGGTTATCTGCTGCAGCACTCCGTCACTGTCCTTCTTCTTGGTCAAATAGACCTAACGTAGCCTGGAGGGTGTGTTTTTGGGGTCATTGTCCTCGACAGTGGGATGGCACGTCGCTGCAGGAAGCTGTGGTAGCCATCGCTGGTTACATGTGCCTTTTTGAATTTGGAATAAATCACCAACAGTGTCGCCAGCAAAACACCTTCACATCATCACACCTCCTCCTCAATGCTTCACGTGGGAACCACACATGCAGATACCATCCATTCACCTTCTTTACATCTCACATAGACACAGCGGTCTGAACCAAAAACCTCAATTTGGACTCAAAGTACAGATTTCCACAGGTCTAACCTCCATTTCTTGTGTTTGTTGAACTAAGTTTGGTCTAACTTTTAGCATGGTGCACCTTTTTGAATGAAGGTGTGTCCAAACCTTTGACTGGCACAGTATATCAGTGCTGATGTCTGAGCTGATGGTTGGTTGTGCTTTTATTTCTGTTTTCTCAGACATTGTTTCAAGATGCTGAGTGATTCTGAGGCTGCGGAGCTGCTCTCCTTCCTCTCCCCCGGTACTCGTGCTGACGTCAAAGCTCAGGCCACAGAGTACTTCCTGGGGCTGTCTGGACACAGGTAGGAGGTCGATCGTTTTACTGTTAATTATATGGCTCTTTAGACTGTCATCAGATGTGATGAATGTGCTCCAAGGATGTGTGTCTTCACACTGATTCATTTACGTGTTCGTTCTCCGTCACTCAGCTCAATGTTTGCTAACTTAAAGTCACCATTTGTGTTTGTTTTCAGGGATGGCTGCCGCTTCCTCCGCTCTAAACCTGACATACTTGCTGGCCTCTTTGCTCTGACTTCTGACATCTCTATTGCCATAGTAAAGGACTGTTACTACATCTTCATCAACCTGTCAGCTGACGAGACTCTGCACCAGGTGATCAGTCTTGACTGAGTAAAAAAATAAAGCCGTCAGAGATATTGTAGATTCAGTGTTGAAGATGTTACAGGTGTCTGTTCTTCTTTCAGGTTTTAGTCGGAGATGTCAAAGTTCTCCCAGTGTTGTTGAAGAAACTTCTGGATCCAGAGTTCATGTTCTCTGATCAGATCTGCACCATCCTGTCGAACCTGACCCGCCACGAGAAAACCTGCAAGACTGTGTTCAAGGTGATTGATTTAGAAATCATCCCAGGGAGGGGAAGTGTTTCTTGTTGGCTTGCACAGTTTGTTGTTCAGCTCATCAGAACCAAAGAACTCCAGGTTGAGTCCGGATCGTGAGGGATGAAGTGTTTCCTCTCTTGTTTCAGGTCATCCAGGAAGAGGTTGGTCTGGCTCAGGTGGTGGAGATCTTCTGTACTGAAGGTTACAATAAGAACGCCAAGCTCCACTATCTCGGCCCTCTGCTGTCCAACCTGACACAGCTGCCTGAGGCCAGAAACTACATCCTGGACAAGGACAGGTGAGCGATTCCACTAACTGATGGTCCCACCGAGGGGAGGTGGGCCTGAACTCAGGATGAATATGAACTGATTCCACCGCTGGTTTCTCTTTTGTGTTCACTGTACTAACAACCATACTCTGCAACAATCGAAGACACTCAAAGCACATTTTTCTTCTTTAAGTTAGTTGTGAATACAGCCCCAGAGGACTGACGCTGCTCTTCTAATGTGCTGCGTTTTTTTTAGGCTGCGTTCAGACAGGATCCGATGTTCCGAGGCAAACACGCAGGTTTTTCCATTCATTTGAGTGGCGGGTCATCTGTTTTGGCTGCAGCTTCTGGAAAAATACAGTCCGACGTCACGCTGCAGTCACCAATCAGATTATCAGATCGAACAAACTCCTCCACAGTCAGCCTGAAATGTCAAATGTCATCAAATGAAACTGAGACTGTCCAGGTGGATTCATGGACTAAACTCTGATACTCTACCTGTTGTGTTCTGGCTTCGTTTCTTCATTTGTACCTGAGTCTGGCTCGTAGTTTAGGCTGTAAAATAATGAAACACATACATTTTAATTTGGTTTGTGGTCAAGAGACATAGATTGATTCCTGATTGTTTTACAGCAGACATACAGCAGCCGCCCTCACCCTCCCACTGCCACACAACCCTGCAGCGATTCACGATAGCGCTGGCTTACATCTGAATGCACCCTTAGCCATGCAGGCTGTGTAGAGAAAATCTAAATCAGTAGCATTATTTGGAGCTCGAATATTCTGAACACATTCAGCTGAAATCTGGACGTTGACGTGTCTTAAATTATCTGTGTTGCAGGTGTGTAGTCCAGAGGTTGTTGTCCTTCACTCAGTTCCAGGCGTCGGCTGTGAGGAGAGGTGGAGTCATCGGCACCCTCCGCAACTGTTGCTTTGACCACGGTGAGACACACACACAGACCTCGTTCACACTTAAACTTGGACAGACATCTGATATCAAAGGAGGCGATCCTGAAATCTGAACTCCGCTCAGACCTCAGAAGGTTGCTTAAGATGCATTCTAGCCAGATGTTGAAAAGGTGTAAATGCATCTGTTTGTTCAAGACACATCTGTAATCTTCACACCTCCCAACTGTAACGAAAGTCAAGATATCTGAGGAAGTAGCCTCTGCAGGGAAAATCAGTAAAGCCGGGGATGTTTAAAGGAAATGTGAGGGATGCTGTTCCAGGTATGTCCCCACTGAACTGTAATCCAACAGTCCTCTGATCCAAACTTCTCCTCAATCCATCTAGCCCATCACGAGTGGTTGCTAAGCGATGCTGTGGACATCCTGCCCTTCCTCCTGCTGCCGCTGGCCGGTCCAGAGGAGCTGACAGAGGAAGAAAATGATGGTGAGAGTGAGTGTGTGTGTGTGTGTGTGTAATCCTTTAGTTTAAATATGAAGCTTTAAATTTGTTAAAGATGTCTTCATGAGTGGATGACGTGCACATAGTTGATGTTCACAGATTTCTATGTGATGTTCAGGTCTGCCTGTGGACCTGCAGTACCTCCCAGAGGACAAGAAGAGAGAAGAAGACCCCGACATCAGAAAGATGCTGCTGGAAACACTTTTACTGGTACGACACAGACACACATGTAGACTCGTGTGTGTTTGCATGTTCCGCTCTTTACTGTTTGTTTCTCTCGCACAGCTGACGGCGACCAAAGCCGGCCGGCAGACTCTGAAAGACAAGAACGTTTATCCGATCATGAGGGAGTTCCACAACTGGGAGAAGGACGTCCACGTTACAGCAGCCTGTGAGAAACTGGTCCAGGTAGGAAAGACTGAAAGTTTACTGTTTACTGAGTCTCCATTAATGTTTTTAGTAACCGCTGTGCTTTAGCACTGATAACATGTCAGCTGGAAAAAACAACTGCAGAACAAACATCCTCCAAAGTTTACCGTAAAACTGAATCAACGCCTCTCTGATCGTATCTCACTGCAGGACTGTTGCATTAGACTTCACGTGTCATGTACCGTACTCGTCTTTCCCTTTTCTAGGTGCTGATAGGAGACGAGCCGGAGGAGGGGATGGAGAACCTGATGGAGTTGGAGATTCCCGAAGACGTGGAGGAGAAACTGAAGGTGGCCGATGCCAAAGAAGAGCAGGAGCTGGAGAAAGAGCAGGAGAGGTTGAGACAGGAGGAGGAGGAGGAGGAGAAGAAGAAGAAGAGTGATGCAGAGGGGACGGACAAAGAACAGGAGGATGGACTGATACGATAAATCCTGTTTTTTAATTGTCGGCTTTTTATCATTCAGACGGGCGTCAGTTAAATGTTCATTAAGACTTCATTCAGACGTGGCAGGGCATTTACAGAAGGAGGCGCAGCGCTCTGCAGATCGAGCTGTAAGTCTGCTGGAGGAGTTAAAGTAAGCACTGATATGAAGGGAGAGTTTGTGTTCTGTCAAGCTGCAGCAACGATGAGTTTTAAAACTTTAATCAGTGATGTGAGTGTGAGGGGAAACTCACGCAACCTCTCACGGTGATAAATTTACTCACCTGCTTCGTCATCTATCACTGAAGTCTGACGCCTGACGATGCATTCGACGTCAACATTCACAACATTAAACTGATTTTATTATTATTGTGTCAACACTTACAAATGACAAATTTAACAGGGGTCTAAAAAAAAAGAGGTTAAGTAATCTTCATGACTTGTTTTTATTCTTTTCTAATCACCGACGCTGTACAGTAATGACGTCCGACCTGCTGTGGAGTGATCGTCTTCATGGGATTGATTATTGCGATCTCATCCTCTGGTGAGGCTGTTTTCGAGGGCGAGGTTCACTCCTAACACCCAGCTTCAAGGACCAGTGTGTAGGATTTAGTGACATCTAGCTGTGTAGTTGCTGATTGTTTCACCCTCTTCTTCTTAGTATAAAGGAGAAACAGCGGTGGCTGCCAAATGCACACAAACCATGAAACGCTCTCCCTAAAAGACAGAAACGTTAAACATGTCATAAGATCCTTATTTTCAGGTGATTATACACAAATGAAAACATATTTCTGAATATTATGTTACATTTCTGTCAACAGAGATCCTAAATCTGACACACTGGACCTTTGAAAGTCAGTTTAAGGTTGGACAAGTTGTTTTATTCCACACTGTCTGAGAGTATCGTGTTATTCCACCTCTTCATTAAAATTATATGATGTTTACACAGTGTGAAATATTCAAACCTGAGACGTTTTTTTATGGTTTGCATCAAACAGAAATGTTCTGCTGCATCGTTTCAGACCCACGTCTTCCCGACAGATTTTGAATCTTTGGAAACTTTAAAACCTCTGCAAGAATTTAAGATGAAATTCTGTGAGTCTGAAAAGTGTTTGGCTGCACAGCTTGAGACTAAATAAGAAAAGTTCCACCTTAAAACACACAAACATTCTTAAAAACTCTCTGCTGATGATTGATCTGTCACAGTATATTCTGATTTCATTAGGCTGTCACGAGGACAAATAGGGGGATGTAATTGTTACGGGAATTTTAAAGAAAAACCCTTAAATAAGGAGGATCGGATTCAAAACATCGAAGTTTATGTTGAATTTATTGTTTCACAGTGCAACACACTAAAGAGGTTACAGAGAAAAAGGCTCCCTGAGGAGCTCTAACTGTTGGTTCTTAAACATTTTCCTAAAGATGGGCTGTGCCAACCCCTGTAAATTGTTAACAGACAATTTGCACATATGGCATCTAAACAGTTTTCTTCAACATATCCCCTAATGAGTAGCCAGTATGTCCCCAATCTAGATGTCACCTCTCTGGCCTGGTTCTGGAATCCTTCTATTTATACATTAACCTGAACTTTACCTTACCCTGCCAGTCTCAGTATAACAGCAATAAAGGGAAGTGCCTTTAAGACATGTAATAAATAGGAACAAACATCGTATAAGTTGAAAACATCTAAATAGCAGTGTAACCCTAATAAAACAGTAATAAAATAAAATAAGTGTTAGCACTCGTATTGTTTAGAATATAATCCTCAGTGCTATAAAATGAACTATAAGTGACCATTTTATTATTTTATTAATCTTCAGTTCCTCACAGATCAGAGCGGAAGAAGCCGCCTAGCTGAGAGATGAAATGTTCCCTGTTCCCTCACGCTCACTAAGTTATTGAGTAAACTGAAACAAAGTCTGAGCTCTGGTCACAGCTGAGGAGCGTCCATGTGTAATCATACTGTATTGTGACCTTTCCAGATGTCATGTACTGTTTAGATACACATGTTGGAGATGTCAGCTGATGCTCCTCTGGGGCAGTTTTTAAGTGGCGCTGGCCGTCCAGCAGGCGGTGTCAGAGCGTTTCCACTTTGTGTTGTCGTCGCTGGTGTTGAACTGCTGCTCTCTCCTCTGCGGAAGTTCATTCTTAACATGAAAATAAACAGAAGAGAATTTAACTCATGCACTCAGCACTCATGTGTCTCACGACATGACTCAACAGCAGGCACGTTAAACACTTTAAAACTGAATCATTGTGACTGAAAAAGTGACAATTAAAGTCTAAATTTAGTCGTTTGTGTTCCAGAGTTCTGATAATCTGAGATAAATTTAGATAAATTGAGATAATCTGACTGATTAAAACCTGAAGTAATCTTTAATCTTTTCATGATCGAGACTCACAAGATGAAACCAGGAAATACAAACACAACTGTGTGTGTGTGTGTGTGGTGTGTGTGTGTGTGTGTGTGTGTGTCCTTTGTTCTTCTGCCTTTGTGGGGACTGCTTTGAGTTTAAACACCTTAGACTGAAGGCATTTTCAAAAGTAAAGCTGTGTTTAAGACACATTTTGAGACGTTGAAACGTTACGGCATCATTTTTGGGGGGGGAATTTTTGGACATTTATAGTGAAGTGAGGACCGTTTTAAAAGGTCAGGGTGTTTTTTCTTTTGGACATTTTGTCCGGTCCTCACTTCTTCAAAGGTTTTTTTTTTTCAGTTTCAAATCCGAGACCATGCAGCGTACACGGTACACATCTTTTCGTGTCTGTCAGCAGATTTGCATTAGTGTAGCTGAGTAGAGGAAGTGTTTGCAGTCTCTGATCTACTTTTTATGTGAGGTTAAAATCTTGAGGAATACACTCTCATTTCAAATAGGGGCCCTGTGTGTGTGTGTGCGCGCTGACCAGGTGTTTCTTTATCAGCCTCTGTGAGTTTTTCCACCTCGACACAAGGTCAGATCCAAGCTGTGTGTGGGAAATCGTCTCATTTCACACTGAAACATTTAAGTTATCCCTCTTAGTTCTGTAGTTTGAAGTGGATTTGGACTTTCTGAAGTTTAGAGTTGTAAGAAACAGAGCTCAGTTCACCCTAGATCAGCCAGAGGGTGTTACATAACTCAGTGTTCCCTTTCATGTGAGGTCAGGCCACATCATCCTATACATATACACTGCTGGAAGTATGCCAGCTGCTTGGTTCAGTTGTTTTGTGTCACTTCTGATCAAGACTTCCATCTATAATGAAGCTGATTTTGAGTTTTTTAGTTCAGTGGTTTGAGTCGAGCCGTCGCCTGAAGATCTGAATGGGAGTGCATGTTGAGACTGAACACACTGCTGCATTTTTGTTCATCGGAGGGTGAATACAGGAAGGAAAAGAAAGAAGACTTGTGTTGAACGGAGACGGAGGAGGAGGAGGAGGAGGAGGTGGAGGAGGAGGAGGTGGAGGTGGGTGTGTTCAGCGTCACTGAGCTGTTTAGTAACTAGGCAGGTCTGTGTGTCCCAACCAGCCAATTGGACGAGGACGTTTCCTGTTTCACTTCCTTGTTTGTATCCTCGGGGCACACACACATGGGTTACGTGTCAGACGTGTCCTATACGCCAGCGATTGTGTCGGTCTGTGTTGTCAGACTGACACACATTCAAGATGTATCACTCCCGTGCCGTCCCTACACATGTACCTCACAGCTGGGTGTTACTTTACATGCAGAGCGTGATAAGCTCAGGAGATGTGATGCAAATTGTATTTCATTTCATAACTTATCACCGACTGCGCCTTCACTACTGACAGCACTACTGTCTTAAAGAATGACGCACTTTGTTTTGCTGCTACAAGTGCGGTAACTTCATTTGCATGCTGCTAACACTGATATATGCACACACTTTGACATAAAGTCACAGTTGTATTGCTATTGAGTTCACGTCATTTGTGATTTTGTGCCTCAGCAATGCACTTTAATAGTAACTTTAGTTTTTTTGTATGTTGTACCTCTATTATCTTTAAATCATGACACATAACTTACAGTGTTATTCCTCTTAATTTATAGGTAGGCACAAGTAAACAAGGTGAGAGGTCAGGGCAGTTGTGGAGAATAAAATAAAATTGCTGCTCTCAGCGTTATCGACCCTTAAATAATATTTAACACAGGGGACAAGAACTCAAAATCAAACTTTACTTTAGGCTAAATATTGTTTTTATACATGTTAACAAGCCCAGTTACCTCAGTAATATGAGATGCATTTCTATCTATTAAAGTTCTTTTAGGACTAAAGCAGAAATGTTGCCTGGTGATCTAAAGCATTTGTTGGTAGCTCCCATGTGTTGCACCATAGTAATCCCTGACCGCTCTCGGGTAGACGAAGTGTGGGGGGTGGGGAGGTTATGAACACCAACCTGATTATGCTGGGGGGTCGCTACAATGAAAGGCTGAAAGAAGCAGACCCCACCTCCTAAGTCAGCTGGGATTTGCTCCAGCCCCCCGCGACCCTGATGAGGATAAGCGGTCACAGAAAATAGATGGATGGATGATATGTGTGCAGTATGACCTACCGAGCAGCAGAACTCGGTAGGTCAAAGTTTGGGGGAAGAACCTAAACTGAACCTAAAAGCACCTTAAACTACAAAAAGTACACAGTTCCCTTTTTATAAGGTACTTTCTAACTTTGGCACAAAGGTCCAATGAAAAGAGTATTGTCAGAAACATACTGCTGACCTATAGCCCACGTGTTCCAGTGTAAAGAAGACAGTATAACAACAGTGTACTTTTACTTCAGGAGGATTGATACAGTTCAATGTTGTGATGGGGTACAGAAATTTAAAAAATCACAGACAAAGGACCAGTATGGATTTAAATTCAGACAGGTTTATTGCATGTTATGGATAGAAGTGCACAGAGGATGTGAGGAGGCGTTGTATGAAGGAGAAGGAGTTGGATATCGACTGGTGCTGGCTGGTGATGGTGGGGCAGAAGGGAATATCAAAGTTTACTACCTGCAGAGCCCTGGTAGCTCACCTGGTGGAGTGTGAACCCCATATAATCCAAAATAAATGCACACATGCTCCAAACCTTTTATTTCAAAGCCCAAACTTGGGCAGGCTTAATACCAAACCCACAGCATGTGTACAAACATCTTTATAATGTCACTCCACCACCAAATGTTGATGACTGAAGCTCATTTGTGACCTGTGAGGAATCCTGACCTGTGAGTTTCAAACATGCCCGTATAAAGTTCACACATTCTTACCTACGTGTATGAACAGATGCGTACTGTATGCTGCTACACTTCTACTCTTCGTAGATGTCAGAGTTCTGGACTGAAACTTGAGTCACATTTCCGTCATGAGTGTGTTGATAATGAATTCACTTGAACTTCGATCCACGAAATGAAACAACAGATCTTCTTCTCTTCATATGAGGCTCTCTTGCTCGGCTCTTTCAGTCTGAACTAATCACACACAGCCAGTGGAATGTGTGTTTGTGTGGGTGTGTGTGTATGTGTGTGTGTGTGTGTGTGTGTGTGTGTGTGTGTGTGTGTGTGCGCGCGCGCCTGTGTGTGTGCGTGTGTGTGTGCGTGTGTTTGTGTACCTTGAGCAGATTGTCAGTGCTGTGAAACATTCACCACAATGCTGAGAGGATGTCAACTCCGTTACTTTCTCTCTCTTTTCTTGAGCTGAGCTCCTCTGTGTGTGTGTGTGTGTGTGTGTGTGTGTGTGTGTGTGTGTGTGTGTGTGTCAGTACAGTGGAGTATCAGGAAACAGATCACACACACACACTAGTCAGCCTCACAGACGATAAAAGTGACTGCCATGCTGAAGCCAACACGATAATAAACTGCCTCAAACATTCACTGTACCTCTAAATGATTTAATCTCACTGTTTAAATTCAGTTTTTGTTCTTGAAACACATAAATATCATCACTCATACACAGTCTACTCATGCTGTTCATGCTGTATACACTGTCACCCACCTACCTCATGTAGATAAAACAACCTGCTACATAAACCACATTTATCTCAGCATCTTTTACACCATCTCAGGCTTGTTGTCCTTGTTATCAGCTGTATTTATATTAATAATAATATTTTTACTTATATAGAACCTTTTAAATAATAGAGTTTACAAAGTGGTTTACAGAGCAGAGGACATAAAAGAAGGCCACAGAGAGAGGCAGAACAATGAAGAGAAAGCAATAATATGATAAAAAGAATAAATAACAATAAAAGATAAAGAGATAAATAAATAAATAGACGTCATCACAAAAAGTTAGCTCTGTAAAAATGAGGGATCAGGAATCAGGGAGCCTCGTCTTCTCAGGTGGGTCGTTCCAAAGTTGAGGGGTCCCACCTGGGGATCTTCGGCTGCAGACTGGCCTGTACTGACCCTGATGTGATTTAAAAGTGATAAATAAAATCTTAAATTCAATCTTAAAACGCACAGGGAGCTGATGGAGGGGAGCCAAAGTCTGTAAAATGTGATGTCGTCTGTTAAAACCGGATTTATGTCTATACCTGAGTGTGTGCATGGGGAACACATACCTGGTCACTAAAACTGATTCTGGTTCTGATAGTCACGATTCTTTCTGGTTAAAGAGACGAACATCCATCAGTACAATGAAATGAAGCTGTAATAGTCAGTGTACTGTAACTGTGTACTACTAAGGCTGTGTACGTGTGTGCTGATCCACCTGTGTTTCACCATCTATCTAATCATTTTCTATAACCGCTTATCCCGGCATTGGGCAACACCCATGCCACCCTAAGAGTCACCAATTTACCTGCACGTCTTTGGACTGTGGGAGGAAGCCGGACACGAAGACACGGGGTTCAAACCAGAAAACTTCTTGCCGCGAGCACCTTGTATTTGAACTATTAAGTCTTTAACCAGCAGCTACATGCTGAATATTTAATAAAACACACACACAGTAAGAAGTGTGTCAAAGACAATGCGCGTTCTGGTGCGTATAATCATCACCTCTGTGATGATGTGTGAGGGTGTGTGTGTTTTAACTATCAACACAATGATTACCACTGTTGTCTGTTCACTGTGACACACTTTAGTGACAAATCAACCACAGACACAGATTTTAGAGGCAGAGTGTGATCATCCTGTGCTCTGTGCTGAAAAACACCCGACCACACATGCCTGTTAACAACAGCAGTAACACACCGGTTTATATTTGCATCAATGGTGCTGTGATTTGAACACTGTTTTATTTGTGTAGTGGAGTTCATTGTGTCCAATATAAGAGAGCTCTGTTTACTGAACATGGCATAAATGTAAATATAATATGCATAACTATGTTTTAATTATCTGAAAATAAGAATTATGTTATCTTAGAATCAAGCAGCAATCTCTCCAACAGAAGTGCTGAAATCTGCAGTTCCTCAAACGTCCACTTGAGGCCGCCTCCAGAAGTGAGTCAGTCTCCATAAGTCCCCATGTCCAAATGTCCAACTTCACAGCAGAAATAAACATGTTTACAGCCTGGTACAAAAAACAGTTTTGGTCTCTGTAGCTAATTTCCCCGTTCATGACAACTGTACTGAGGGTGAATTTATATACAACTCACCTGTTCACATTATATTAAGGCTTAAAGTTATGCTGGATTAAGAGCGTGGACGCTTTGATTGACAGGTAGATGCCATTACAGATGTCTCAATGGTCAGAATGAGCTTTTTCTACAGGTGCCATGTTGAACCGTCATGTTTCTACAGTAGCCCAGAACGGACAAACTAAACACTGGTTCTACAGAGGGCCTTTCGCATTTTTATAACACTTTGCAGCCACCGTAATTTCTCAGGAACGGGAGGGCAGCTGCACCGCTAGATGCCACCACTGACCCTTTAACACTGAATATTTTATTTTTCACACAGGAAGATTCCTGCTTTGAACCTCGGCCTTTCTGTGTGGAGTTTGCATGTTCTCCCCGTGTCGGCGTTAGTTCTCTCCCTCCCACAGTCCAAAGTCACGCAGGTTAATTGGTGACCGTAAAGGTGTGAATGAGAGTGTGAATGGTTGCTGGGATCAGTTCCAGCCTCCTGCGACCTTGATAAAGATTACTGAAAAAGGATGGATGGATATATTGAAACATGCTTAATGCTTAAGTGCTTGTATCTGGGCATGCTAATGTTGGTGGCAGTGTTTAATATATTCTTTTTGGTTTTGGAAATATGATTTAAAAAAAGACCCTTTACATTGCATTGCCTCATTTTACAAAGTATCTGTGTTACTTGAGATCCATGTACAGGACTTCATCATGTGAAGGAAGCCAAAGTTTGACGTACCTATGACTGGATGGGTCAGTAACGTTTCATCTGTGTTTTGCCTCCTCAAAATGTGAGAAAACTTTCACTACATATCACAAAAATCCCTGTAAATGTCAAATTAACCTTTTCAACTCTTTCAAAGTTGCTTTAATCTTCACAGTTCATCTCAGTCGCTTCCAGAAATGTAAAATCCTTTCCACATGATCTGCCATTTCACCTCAGTGTGCAATCTCTGAGCCTGCAGCTTCTCATTAAAAACACAAAACTTAAAGTTTATATGAAGGCCCGAGTTCAGAATTGGAGCCTCGCTGCTGGTTTGTCATTCCGCTGTGCACGGCTGTCAATCATTGTGTTTTTCTGTCCTCTCATTGGCTGGCTTGTGTACTCAACAGAGAAGTCTCCGCCTCCGGAGCGGAGAGCTGTACTTTTCCACTCCAAAGTAAGATAGACCAACTCCATCCACTCCTCCTCCTCCTCCTCCTCCTCCTCCCTCCATTACTTCATGTATTCATAACACACACACCCCCCTTCCCAGTCACACACACACTGAGCTAACAGAGGTTTCTTCCAGGATTTTTCGGTTGTATACAGAACCACAGCGACTGAGGTCACTCTCTGATTGGTTACTAGTTCTGGTTGAAAAACACAAACCGGTATGCTCGGTCTGATTTCACTGCAGATGTTCTGAAACGTGACAATAATGTCATCATGTGACCTGTGAGGAAACACCAGGAGTCTAAAAAAACCTTATAGAGATCATGATTTTCATCCTGTTTCCCCTGCAAGTATCATTTCCCACAACACACAGCACCACAGTCAAAATAATATCCAGGATAACCAGATCCGGTACAGCCCTGTCTCAAGTCAATATGCCGAGCTCCACAGTGGATCCGGCCCTGAGCACTCAGTGTATCATCATCATCATTATTACAGGACATTGATTTCATCATTTTGCCTTTATCGAGCAGCTGAAAGTCGAGACAAGACGAGAGAGACGGACTAAAGTGTGTCGAGAGCCGAAGTCCTGGTGTCGTGTCCGAGCTTCTGTAACTCAATGCAGTGTTTCATTCAGCAGTTTTTTCAGAAGCGTGTCTCTGTGCTGCTGTTATCACAGTCTGAACTAACAGCGTCCTCTCACCTCTTTTGACGAGCTGTGACTTTAATCAGCAAAAACCCTGGGCTTTGTGGGACGTGGTGCTAAAAGGCCATTAAAACCAGAAATACTGAACAATATTACATAAAAACTGGAATGCTAAATGACTCTCCTAGCCTTATTTTTGATAGAAATATTCTGTTATAGATGTCTTCTAGCCACAGCTTATTGCACGTTCAGCCAAACAAACCACTCCCTGCAGAGTGGACACTAATGTTCCCCATCAGGATGCTCTCAATTCTTCAGTATCTGAACGGATATCTTGAATTTCCTCAAGCATCTAAGGTGAAACAGTCTCTGCCTCGCCTTCCTCACCACAGAGTCAGTTATGCAGAGACTACGTCAGGCCCTCTGCATTGTGGACATACTTGAAGCTGTCCACTCTCTTCCTAAAGTCCACTATGATCTCTTTAGCCTTCGCTGAAGTTCAGGAGGAGGTTTCTGTCTTGACATTAACATTGACATTTACCTTCTTTGCTGTGTCGTCAGCAAACTGGCTTTGATGGTGTGTGTACATGAAGTACAGGAGAGTACTCAAAATGCAGCCTTGGGGTGCTCCAATATTAAGTCAGTCACTGACAAATTTCATCGTGGGTAGGGCACCATGCCAGTTGAAAGTTTAATTCAACTATTCTGCAGTATATATCCTCAACAAATTACAGAGGAAGACAACACAAGACATAGCAGCCAGCTAATATTACTTACTAGACCAACAGCAGTCATCTTTCCTCTTCTTCACCCTCCGTGAACTTCCCCTTTTGATTTCTGTTATTATGTCAATAGAGGCTGTTGCACACTACCTGCTTCCCCAGCTCCAGTTCTGGCACAACACCGGCTTCACAGGCCTTTAAAAACCTCCTGTTATTCCTGGTGGTCCCTGTAGTAGTAGTTGGTGGTGTGTGACTTAGTGCCGTGAAGCATTACATACTTCTCATTGGTGATCGTACCCAGAGCACGAAGTGACATGGTGTGATACTTTTTTACTTTTGAACTGTTTTTAATTTAATCATCACTAACCTGTAAAAAAGTTTCACACATAGAGACGTGATTATAAAGACAGAAGGAAATCATTAACACCTTAAATATTAAACTTTAAACTCACAACATGGCTCACAGATTTCAGATTTCAGCAACTAGCACCACAGGGTGTGTGTGTGTGTGTGTGTCTGTGTCTGTGTGTGTGTGTGTGCGTGTGTGTGTGCGTGTGTGTGTGTGTGGGTGTGTCGCTGATCTTTCTAACCGTTGTTCATACTACAACTCTGTCTCTACTTGTTGTTGAATGGCTCACTCTCTCTTCCTGTGTTTGGCCGTGTCAGCTGACCAATCAGAGGCAGCATTGCGAAACAGCATCTCTTTAAAGGCTTTAAAGTAGAAGCTGATGACAGCAGCAGAAAAAGTAGAAACATGAGCCTCAGTAGATACAACGCAGACAGTGGAGACTAAACAGCTGTGTCCCCGAGCACTGAGTCCTCTGATAAGATAAGAAACAGTGCAAACACATCGTAGGTCAGTGTGTTTGTCTGTGTGTGTGTGTTCTTGGTTAACACACCCTCGGTACCTGAGCTGATCAGCTGATCTACAGGTCAAAGGTCAGCCTGAGGAGGTTAGATCTGCTGCTGGCATGAAGTCACTTGGTGCCACCTTTGTCTCCTGTCAGGCAGGTTTTCTTTGCGGCACACAGGATCTTTATTTGAATTGCTGTTGTGATCTGAGATGATTAAATCATCCCAAACTGACAAAACCGGACTAAGAAGGTTCCTGATCCAGCACTCTGAAAGGTTAACATGATATAAACATCATAAAATCTGCAGCAAATCTTAAATAATGTCAAAAAATTTAAGGGAAAGGCTCTTAAAAGCTTAAATTAAAACACTATCACACCACCAAATTGAGCATTTATGGATGACAATACACAGGTCTGCACCTTGCATTACACTGTGAGTTATTATCTTTTTGGTTTTTATAATCACTGAAGGACTGGGCTCAGATAGCAATAATAAGCAGGCTATCTGGTTGCTTAGAGCCACAATTAACAGGAAAGGGTTGGGGCACATATTAACTTGGACTTATGTTGCTCATTCCTCACTTTACACGGTGTTAAGTTGACTGACTCGCTGAGGGGCTGCCAACTTTCACGCAATGACTGTGAGACTCACACAATTAACTCTTCACATGCTCTCACACCACATGTTCATTAACCTGCAGATTCAGATTTGTCGCTTTCCTCCTGATCCAAACAGAACAGTTCAGCTAACTCTTTCTAGTTTAATAACAGCTGGTTTCTTTGCTCCTGCAGGATTCACAGAGCTTTGAACAATTTGTTCTCCTTCATTTACTTTTCACATCACGTTTCTGTTTGTTAATTAATTGGTTCATCTCTATTGTCTGCTTGGGCGTGTTCAATTTGTTGATTGCACCTGGAGTTTTTTGGGGCCATAAACAAAATCTTGTTTAGGGCCACTAAAAGCCTAAAAGCCTAGGGCCGGCCCTGATAATTAACAAGAGGCACACAGAGAGAGCCTCTGTTTCAGGACTGGATGAGTTAGGAGTGGATGATATAAAAGAATGTCTTACATTATGTGGAAAGGTTGAAAAATATTTCTTTAAGTACAGCACATATTTCTTTTAAAGGTGTTTAATCGCAACAATACAATCTCAAGGTCCTGTCTTGTAGTCCCTCAAAGTACAAAATACTTTCATCATCTTTATTATTTATTATTCCGGTTTATATTACAAGATGTGTAGTCCTAATATTGCACAGATATTTGGAGAAACGGGGTTATGGGGAGGCTCACAGCTCCATTTTGCCCCAGGGTCCCCAAGCAGGTTCTTCCAGACCCAGTTTACCTACTTACCTTGAACAGGTTTTCACACTTTCAGAATCAAGTATTCTTGTACACTACAGGTCTAAATCCTCGTATCTGTGTAAATCTGGTTTAGAGGATGAAAAAATGACTCAACTGTCCAATAAAAACAGAGAAATATGATATAATAATCCTGCATTACATAGCCAAGCACCATCAGTAAATTTTTGACAATCTGTGTTACTGTGTAAGAAATTAAAAATGAAATAAATAATTGTATAATTCTAATAAAACAAAAAAAGCATGTAAAACCTTACAGTAAGTGCTTTGGGTTAAAAAACCCACAAACTACTGCTCTGCTACAAATAAACAGACAGCTACACCAAGAGATCCATGTCATATTAAAGCTAACTGGAGAGCTACTTATCTGAACCTAAAGCTGAATGTACACGTCCACACTCATCCAAAATATAACCACAACATCGTGGCAATTCAGTTGATTGTACATTAATAAAGGAGATAGTTGCTAAAATGGAGAAAAACACTATGTAACTCTAAAGCACATAACCCAAAGTATTAAATTGTTCTTTAATTTGTTAGATTGAATTCAGTAATTAAAATAAAGTTAACTTTCTCATATAGGTCAAAGGGAGGAGAACATTTTGTTTGTAGGCTGAAGACAGAGTACAGTATGTGCATTATGTAGGCTGCAGGCCTCTGGAGGGGTAAAATAATCAGACTGAAAGGGGCATTAAAATGAGGGCATAACTTAACATAACTCTCTTTATTATACAGTTATTATACAGCCAGCTTGCTGTCTCACTTTGAAGGGCAGAATAATGAATCTTAAAAAATCAGAGAACCTTGCCTGTTCCTTACACTTTGACCCGCTACCATTATTAGTTTATGACACATGAACACAAAGAGGCTTACACCTCCCTACCCGTCCTATAAGTGGGTGTGACCAGCCCACTTCACTTTATGTAATCCCCTCCGACTGCTCTGGAACGCAGTGTTTCTCCCGCCTTCCTGCTCCAAAGCCCATCTAAAGTTTCATAATGCTTAAATGTTGGTTTAACATTGTTGATAAGGTTATACTCGCAGGGCAAGTGTATAAATATCTAACAGACTACTAAGAGATCAACGTTGGTTTTATAACAAAATGTCTCTGGTTCATTCATAAATCTAGTTTTAACTGGGACTAGCTGAGCAGATGGTGTCAGATACTGAGAGCACATTAGAGTTTTTAGAAACAGAGTAGAGATTTATGTACGCCTGAATATTTCAGTGCCTTAGTACACCAGACACCAGCCGTCTTTGTTGATATGCTTTATTTCCACTATGGAAATAAGTTACATCTTGTGTCATGCTTCAGTTTTATTATTATGTATTATTATTTGTTTCTGTTACATGCATTATATAGTTGTTTTGTCTATGTGTCCATGTCCCATCTTGGATTAAAGCAGTTTTTTCATCATCAACTGTGCTACGTGTGCATTGGTTGTTGGTTGGTTTCATCTATTTCTTCATCATGCACCCCTCCCTCCCCCTGAAAAAGTTTTTAAATTCTTATTTCTGCACTTTTTTTTGTATTTTAACTAATGTTGAATGTGTTTTTTCTTCGCTGCTCTCGTCTGAACTTCTGATCTTGATGCTCCTCTCACACATTGCCATGGGAGTGTTTGTTTTTACAAGGTTTTAACTGTGCGTTATTCACTCCAAGCAGCCTGGATGACTCACTGACACACTGGCCTTGTTAACTCTACGCACTTGAATATGACACTTGACATAAAAAAAATAAAAACACTCATTTAAATCCACAAAGAACACCAATCAGCACGTGTTACATCAATCATTTATTTATATATATTTTTTTTAGGTTTTATCTTTTTATTTTGTACAGTAAAGGGCTTTTGTGTTAATGACAGTCTGCATCGGCCAATCAGCTGCAGCGTAATGTAGCCAGCTTGATGCCGATTGGCTGTTTGGGCTCACTCCCACCACCCAGCCCATTTCCCTTTGTGTGCAACAACAACAACAAAACAAAAAAAAAGGCAGCACTTTACAGCATCAGACACACTCTACCAAACATGAACTGTTTAAAAAAAACATCCTTCTTATAATAATGTCATTTAATCTTACATTCAATAAATCTAGAAAAATACCAACAGGGTGAGATAATTTCACTTTCCTCACTGAACAATCAATGCCAGTATCTTGAAAAAAGACAAAGTAAGGCAGATCACATCAAAATTCTGGAGTATTAAGAAAACACTTTTTTAAAAAAATGTGTTTAAAAAGTTGATTTCTGCAAGAAACTGGTGCAATCATCTCACCCTGCGAGCATGTTTGTAAGACTTTAAGGCTAAATGACTTGATAAGACGGAGATTTCTTTCAGTTTTCTTCCGTGAACATGAAGCAGAACAAACCTGGTTCAGTCTGAGGTTTGAGTTTCACGCTGCCCAGAACAAAACGGCACCCTGAAAGTTTCAGGACGTCAGGATGTCACAGAACTCAACAAAGTCCCTCTGCATGAAGTTCTGGCTCTGAATCAGGTCGTCCTCAGAGGGGAAATACTGCATGCTGTCCTCCTGCAGACGCAGGCTGTCCTCCTGCAGACGCAGACTGTCCTCCTGCAGACGCAGACTGTCTTCGTGCAGTACCAGGATCTGCCCCGGGGGCGTCGTTGAGCCGTGTGGGTTGGGACTGTCCAAGAGGGCTCCCCTGGCATTCTCCAGGACGCCCAGGTACGAGTCCATGTCTGTGAGCTCCATGTCGCTGTCGGAGCTGCTGCCACTGTCGCTCCCCACTGAATCGGAGCGCATGTGCAGCATCTGGTACTTTTCGTGCATTAGAAACTGGTTGGTGTTCTTGGGCGCTCGCATCCCCCTCGCTCTGTTCCCTTTGACGTTGACAGGCCGGAGGGACATCGCCGGCCTCTGGAGGTGAAGGGGATGATGGTAATGAGGATGATGACGCTGAGCGTGTTGGTGGTGTTGGTGGTGATTTCGCCCTCTTGGCCACCCTCCCCCTCCTGTCCTCCGTCCCTGCAGGCGCCCCCTGCAGCTCTTGGACCAGCCGTGCTTTCTGCGGCTGGAGGGGTCCCTCTGTGGAGCCCCTTTTCCATCCTGCTGCTGCTGCTGCTGCTGCTGCTGCTGGCAGCTCCTCCTGCACATCATCTCTGAGAGCATTTTTCTTGTCTTTCTTGCAGTCGCCTCCCTTCCTCCTCGCTGCTCTCCTTCACATCCTCCTCCCTTTGCTCAGTGGCCCAAACAATAACAAAGAGAGGCTGGTTTCTGATTTTTTTTCCCCCCTCCAGATCACAAAATGACCCTCCTCTCGCTCTGAGTCTACCTTTTCACTATTCTTGCACGTTTTTTCTTGACCTCTGCCTTTGGCTGATGCATAGCCTGCTCTTCCTCCCCTTGCAGCAGCAGCTTGCCTGCTGGGCTTTTCTTCCCTGTCACGCCCTCCTCTTGTCTCTCTTAATCTCTCTTCTTCACCTCTCTAAAAAGTCAAATCAGCTCTTTTACAGCTCTGATCAGTGAACTGAAATGAGCTACTGAGGGGTTTTTGAAGCGTCTTCTGGCTGATTTAAAGCAGTTATTTCTCAGTATCAGGCCGACAACTGTGTTGCACTCAGCTCTGACCAGCTCTGACTGTGGCTCTGCCTTCTCCTCACAGCCTGGATAAAGAGCTGGAAGGATCCACTCATGGGTTTAACACAGGAAGGGGTGCAGGATGTGCAGGTTTATCCTCTGCATTAAAAAAAACCATCATAATATGAGAGATTTCTGTCGGTTATGACTTTTACATGCATGCATAAGATATCATAAGACATATAAGAGGCTGCAGGTGCCTCAGGTTGTAAGCTGTCGCTGTGATCACCAGAATCAACCCCCCCGTTGCTGCAGGATGGTTCATTCCTCTTCAGTTTTAGTAGCTGAAATCTGACCCACAGCTGCTGCCTTCAGCCCGCCCCTCTGACAACAGACAGCAACAACAACCAGCAGCACAGCCACAGTACTGTAATACCACTGACAGCAGTTAGTTATTGTGTCATGCACATACAAGTACCCAACCCACATGGACCCAAGACAACACAAGTACTGCAGCAGGGGTGAAACATGTGTATAAAAACCTTGCAAACAAACAAATTTCTCTTCCGTACCAAACGTTACAAATAAAATCTGCCACAAGTTCTTCTGGCAAACTCACATGGTAGCCATCTTACCAACGTGGCTCTAGGGTTACTCAATGTGTGCGTTGGACTGAAAAAACTTCAACAAATATCAGATGGATAAAGTTGAAATTCATGCTACCCCAAAAAATTCACCACTGACAGTATAATATTGTCATATCTCCCGGGTAATATATAAAAAAAACCCTGGCAAAGACGTGGACCTGACGCCTGAGTGCTTAAACATGCAACCTGTAATGCCAACATGGCAGCAAAACTTGACAAAACTACCAAAATAAGACCCAAAAAAACAGAAAAACAGAATTCAGAAGTCTCAGAGAGTCCACTGAAGGTCAAATATTCATCAACACCTGTCAGTCAAAGCGTCCATGCTGTTAATCCTGCATAACTTTAAGCCTTAATATAATGTGAACAGGTGAGTTGTATATAAATTCACCCTCAGTACAGTTGTCATGAACGGGGAAATTAGCTACAGAGACCAAAACTGTTTTTTGTACCAGGCTGTAAACATGTTTATTTCTGCTGTGAAGTTGGA
>NC_040016.1:19577801-19689045 GCF_000972845.2 Larimichthys crocea | reverse complement strand
CACATGGTAGCCATCTTACCAACGTGGCTCTAGGGTTACTCAATGTGTGCGTTGGACTGAAAAAACTTCCACAAATATCAGATGGATAAAGTTGAAATTCATGCTCCCCCCAGAAAATTCACCACTGACAGTATAATATTGTCATATTAGTAGTCCTGCCTCCTCCATCTCCCGGGTAATCTAAAAAAAAAAACCCTGGTAAAGACGTGGACCTGACGCCTGAGTGCTTAAACATACAACCTGTATGCCAACATGGCAGCGATGACTTGTCAAACTTGACAAAACTACCAAAATAAGACCCAAAAAAACAGAATTCAGAAGTCTCAGAGAGTCCACTGATGGTCAAATATTCATCAACACCTGTCAGTCAAAGCGTCCACGCTCTTAATCCTGCATAACTTTAAGCCTTAATATAATGTGAACAGGTGAGTTGTATATAAATTCACCCTCAGTACAGTTGTCATGAACGGGGAAATTAGCTACAGAGACCAAAACTGTTTTTTGTACCAGGCTGTAAACATGTTTATTTCTGCTGTGAAGTTGGATATTTCAACATGGGGACTTATGGAGACTGACTCACTTCTGGAGCCAGCCTCAGGTGGACGTTTGAGGATCTACTACAACTATTGGATATACCATAAAATTTGGTTCTCTAGTTTCTAAACTCTGCTGCCGAGCCTGAACCTGCTGAGCTAATGACATTCAGCCTCAGCTGTACTCTGTTTAATGCTAATTAGCAAATGTTTGCATGGTAGTATTTAACATTGTCTTTGTTTGCTGACGCTGACGTGTCTAAGTACAGCCCTGACAAAGCTGCTTAGCTGTATAGACTCTTTATTGTTCATAATCATCCATTAGCAGAAGTCATTAGAAATTAATGACATTATACTAAGTACAGCTTACTTAAATAAACAATATTAAGTGAAATTAACTAAACATATTTCAGGGTGACTTCCAGCACAACTTTCCTTTTGGCTTCAATCCTGTTCAAACATATTTAGATCAATACAGTTTAACTGTCAGACCATGAGATTACACAAAGCTGCACGAGTGACCCCGTGTGGCTGAGATGTATGTTACACAGCTAGAGGCAGAAGAAGGGGAGGTCAGTGTTTGCTGGGATGCATCCAGTGAAATTGTTGGATGGATTACGAGAGACTGACTTGCTATACTTAGACTCTTAGCACCAGCGTGTCGTGGTGACAATGTTAAATTTGTGCTGAGATAGATTCACCGATGTGTGCTGAGTTAACAGCCTTCAACAGGACAGTGTGAGTTTAGAAAGCTGGTTACATTTGTTGTGAAATTGGATTTTGATTTGATTGATTCTTGTGACGGAGTCCTGAATTATGTGACAATTAACTACTGTGATGACAGATACAGTACACCGCCCATTTAGATACAACAAATCACCACCATCTGTCCTCATAATCCAGCTAATATGTGACATTTTGTCATGTATTTTGGACTCAATTTGCACTTTGTGACTTTCATTTATTGTCTACAGCCTTACTGTAATTGTGTTTTGTTCTTTTTAAATCTCTATTTGTAGTTCTATGTTTTATTTCTTTAAGAATTAGAAGTACTATGTTCTATAGTTTTCTATTTAAAAACAATCTTAGCTCACGTTTAATTTTTTTGCACAGGTTTAATTTAAATCTTCAGTGTTCATTTGTTTATCTTGTGGGACAATAAATGAACTGAAAGTTATACACACTGTGTACACAGACATGAGATGAAATCACAATCAACATCTTTCCCAAAATAAGTGACAATTTCTTTTTTTTTCTCAACTGATTTTTTATTTTTGTCATATAAAATAAAAACATATACAACAAAAACACACAAGGAGGAGATGCTTGGCCAAATATACTTAGTATCAAGTGTAAAATAAAACTAAATTACAATAATAAACAAAAAAAGAGACATTTCGGGGATTGATTAAATTAATGCTGGGCTGTTTTTTAAGCTGTAATTGTTTTATTTGTGTAAAAAAATATTTAGTAAGGAAATGAAGTCCCTGTCTGTCAATGTATCAGGTGTTATACTCAGTGTGTATAATAAAGTTAATACACAAAACATGAAATCTGAGATCACTGGGCAATTGACAATTTCTATATTATTTATTTTTCTAATTCCAAGTGTTTTGCTTTGTTTTAAAGAGTGTCTATCTATCTATCTATCTATCTATCTATCTATCTATCTATCTAGCACCTCGTCGTTACTGAGCTGTTGTCATTAAATCTCAATGCTATTTTCAAAGATGAGACGTGTTCCTATTTTCGGACAACAGCGGTTGTGAAATAACGGTCGTGTTTGGGGCCGTTTTTATTCCTTATTTCAGTTTTTATCTCTGTCTTTATTGTGACAGTACTTTATTTACCTTTCTGTGTGTCATATTAAATATAAATACTACATATTTTCACGGGTTGTAACAGAACAATTGTAAATAAAGTTTTTTTTAAAGTCAGTCAGCTGCTTCTTCACTCAGCAGCATCACAACAAACATGGCGTCCTGAGGAGAAACCGTCTACAGCCGTTATCACAGTTTATTTTTTTTTTAAAAACTCCATAACAAGTCCACATTTTTCACTCGGGATGGAGTCCAGTCCGTTTCCAGAGGAGGTTCCGGACAGGAGAGTGTGTGTCGTCGGGTCGGAGCTGGTGGAAAACTACACTGTAAGCCAGCTGCTTCCTTTAGCTTAGCATGTAGCCACGGTAGCTCAACGTCTGTCTCAGAGCGGCGGTTAGAAAATGTTTAATTAATCTGTTATTAGAGATTAAATGAGCTTTTTATGTGTCAGTGTGCTTGTTGTTTTTGGACACTCTTTGTCTTTAATCATCCTCCAGCTTAACCGTTAGGCTGGACTGAAATTAACCCGAGTTAAGGGCTAACTGCCGGGCTAACTGCCGGGCTAACTGCCGGGCTAACTGCCGGGCTAACTGTCAGCCGGTGTCACAGAGAGCCGACAGACAAAGCTCGTTTCTCTCTGTCAGTGATGATGTTTTATGTCTTTTATGTCTTTGTGCTGTGTTTTAAATATAACAGACAAAAAGCAGCTCCTCTACTTAGAATAGAATAGAATAGATCTTTATTGTCATTGTCACAGGTACAACGAGATTGAAAGTGCTTCTAGTCAGTGCAATAAAATCCTAGCATTAAAGTGACTAGTGACTGTTAAAATAACTAGAATAAATAAGAATAAAAATACCTGAGACATTAAAATGTACTAAAATAAATAAAATTAAACATATGCTAAAATCAAAATAAATACTAAATATGCTAAAGGGAGCATACACCCATAACATAAAACATTAAAACATTGTGCACATAATTTTTTAGCAGCATTCACAGTGGCTATTGCAGTTGGATAAAAACTGTGTTTGAGTCTATTTGTTCTAGTACTTTCGTTTTCGTTCCTCACGTTAAAATAAAGACAGAGAAAAAAAATGTTATTCTGTCTGAAAAGATGTGGAGCTCTTTCTTCGTCCTTACTACCATCAATACATGGTGTTACGAGAATTTTTAAAAAGAAGAACCCTTGAATAAGGAGGACTGGATTCAAAGTATCAAACTTTAAGTTGAATTTATTATTCTTGTACAAGAAGCAGCGTTTAACAGTTACAAGAGTTACAGGGAAAAGGCTCCTCGAGGAGCTCTAACCGTTGGTTCTTTACACAGTTTTCTTAAAATGGGCTCCCCAATAACACTTTCCTTTTTTGGGTTTCCGCTTAGTAATGAACATTGTGTTTCTTGTCCAAAATGACCCTTCCCCTAACCTGTCTCTCTTTTCCTTTAACTATTTCTTTAATTATCTATCCCTGCCAGCCTCAGTAAACACAGGCCGGATAAGGGGAGTGGACGAGACGTGCAAAAGACAGAAAACACACTGTCTATAAGAGTTAAAACATCTGCACCCCAAAATACTCCTAATTTTTATAACACATCGGTTTAACTAGTATGTCAGTATATAACCTGCTCCCCTTTACTACTTTAGATTAGATTAGATAATACTTTATTCATCCCACAACGGGGAAATTCACTTGTTCACAGCAGCGAAAAATAGTCAAGGAGGGAAAACACAAGTGTACATATTTACATAAAGTACTAAAGTAGAATGTGCTAAAACAAGTACTAAGGTAGAACATAAACTTAAAAAAACAACAAAACAAAAAAAAACAAAAAAAAAAACAAACAAGAACAAAAAATAGCAATGGTTGACATGAACAAGAGACTACAACATGATCAGGTGTCTTTGTCTACTTCTATGATTTTGACTGTTTGATTTGATTGTATTTTATTTTGCCTTTCAGATGTAAACAAAGATGAACTCATGCTATCTTATTGTTTTACTGTACCAGGGTTGAGGGTGGGAGTAGATGAGGGGTTCTGGTTTTAAATGTCTGTTCCTTTGTGTGTCTTGTTTGTGAATGTATTCATATAAAAATATCTTTAAAAATGAGGACACAGACGATCTTAGCACATGGTCCACTTAATGGAACTGTTGGGGAGCGTTCAGTCGTGTCATAGAGGTGGTTCAGGTGTTATTAGTCAGACTTTGTTCACCTGATAACAGGAGGCTGTATACACGGAGGGACTTTATCTGTGCAAACATGATTTTTCTTCCTGTAATTATCGGAGGAGCCAAGTAGCTTTTAATTCAGGCAGATCAGGTCAGGTTAGGTGGTTTTTATTAATAGATAGATAGATAGATAGATACTTTATTGATCCAGAGGGAAATTCAAGCATCCAGTAGCAGCATGAGACACATTAAACACACATTAAAATGAACCTTCACTGCAGTAAACACACATTAAAGTTAACCTATAAGATAAATTCATGCATATTCATGCATTTAAATTAAATTCCTGTGCAAAGAAATGAAACATGTGCTAAGATCTTTACAAATAGAAAACTGTATAAAAGTAAAAAATGATTAAAAAAGAAAATCAAATAAGAGATTTAAAAAAAAAAACTATATACAGTTAAATTAAGCTGTAGACACTGAATGAAAGTCACAGCATTAAGCACAGTAAAATTAAACACTGTCTAGGTGCTACATGAGACAGAAGATAACACATAATGCAGACAGGTCTACATTAAGGTGCACACACACGTTACAACACAAAGTACAAAAAGGCTACACAAAGTGCAGTAACGGTTTGGCAACAGAGACACAGTGTGTAACAAACTGCTGTGTTTCAGGTCTATATCATCGATGTGACGGATGGAGATCACAAGTGGACTGTGAAGCACCGATACAGTGACTTCCATGACCTCCACGAGAAGGTAAGACACCAGAGCAGCTCAGCTGAGGGATGTTTGCCCCTCAGTAACTAATCTGCTCAGTATGAGAGGTGCGATTGTTTCTTTTTTTGTATGTCTATCCTGGTAAACTAATGAAACAATATTTCTTACTGATTGACTGGTTAATGTCTAGTTTTTATGCTGCAAAGGTCCACGGCTTCATAATCAACCAGATCAAGTTTGAAATTTTAAGGCCAGTGACTTAAATCGTCTGTCTCACACTGCCGAACTTTTCTCATTCACCAGTTTGTTTTTTTACTGACGCTTTTTGTTGTCGTGCAGTTGCTAAGAAGCAGCCGTGTAACTGATATAAATGAAGTTAGTCATTCGCCTGTGTGTCTTAAACTACTGTAATTACACTTGTGGTGTTTACTGACAATCACACCCACAGAAGAGGCTTCATGTTATCAGAACAGATCTAAATATCCCAACCACAGATGTATTATTCATCCCCACTCATTAATAACCATAATGCGTTCCGTTAATTATGCACTAAATCTATTCCTGCAGTGCATTACAGTAAAGTTCTGATGTGCGTTTCCCTTCAGCTGGTGGCCGAGAAGAAGGTGGACCGAGGGCTGCTTCCTCCAAAGAAGATGTTGGGGAAGAACTCCAAGAGTCTGGTGGAGCGGCGGCAGAAGGAGCTGGAACTCTACCTGCAGACGCTGCTGCTGCAGTTCCCGCAGGCCACGCCCGCTCCGCTCGCCTGCTTCCTGCACTTTCACCTCTACGTGAGTATACCTGAAGCGACTACAACCCTACAACCTCTGTACATGTGCAGTAATCTGTCCTCCAAGCACAACAATAAAATGCTGGTAAATCTTAAGTATATTTATAGTTTATAGTTGTTCTATAAAGCTTGAGGATTATAAAGTAAAAATGCCAACTCCAGTGTGAGGATTTACAGCTCTTCTCTTTTTTAAATAATTATAAACTTAATATTTTTTTGGAGTGTTGGTCAGAGAAAAGAGGAACCTGAAGTCGTTAGCTCTGATGCAAGTGCGATTTCTTCACTTCCTTCAGATATTTTGCAGGTGAAAAAATTATTAATTATTACAAGTAAACAACAAAGACAGTTAAAAGATGAATTCAACTTTTGTATTTAAATAAATGTTGCAAATTAGACAGACCTTTTAATTATTACAACCTGAGTTACTCTCAAACCAGCTCAGACACATTTTGTTTCAGTTTTGTGTTACGTTTTTTGGGTTCTGGTTTTCAAGTTGCTGATAGGCAGAAATATAAAGATAGAAAGACTTCTTGTTTTTCTATCCAGTGAATGATTTCTCAGATTAAGAAGCGCTGCTCCAGGCTGGTGTTAGTAGTAGTGTACGGCTTTGTGATGTCGGTGACTGTGATCACATGATGATGTCAGTCCAACAACAGACCAGTGTTGTCTGAGTCCTCCGGACTCTGCAGAGTAAACAGCCGATAGAAAAATCCTCTCATGTGACACGAAGTGATCAACACATGACTGTTGCAGAAGAGTTTAAATGATCATCAGAAAACAGCTTTGTTGTTGTTTATTATTCAGCACATAACTACTGTACTATGTAACTGTGAGGAAAACAGCGTGAGGCGAGGTCAAACATCACTAGAGAGCTGAAACCATGACCAGCTGTCCACAGAGAGATGCTGACATAAAATCATTTAACTCTATAAGCTTAAATGTTTGTTAATTTGATGTGATTCGAGTTTTAAACAAACTTTTTTTTGTCTCTTTCAGGAGATTAACGGCATCACAGCAGCACTGGCCGAGGACTTGTTCCATAAAGGTTTGCTTCCTGTCTGAGGACAGGACTTCCTGTCCTGTTCTCTCTCTTCTCTAATCTAATCTAATGTTTCTACAACTTCGTTAACAATTAATAAGACTCCTTCAGTGAGCTTGTGTGTTTCCGCTCTATGTAGCTGCTCAGGCTTTCACACTGAAGTTGATACAATACTCATCAGTTTAGGAGACAAAGTGCAGTGAGCCAGAATAAATCTACTTTACAAACATTCATTAACATCATAAAGATGTGGAGGTTGAAGGTTTTGTCGACATCTGGTTTGTCATGTAAAACGACTAACTGTTGTGAGTATCAACACACTGCGTGTTTGTGTGTTTGTGTTGTAGGTGAGCAGTTGCTGCAGGTGGGCGAGGTCTTCTCTCTACATCCTCTGCAGCTTTACTCCGTCTCCCAGCAGCTACGTCTGGCCAAACCGACCTGCTGTAATGGAGACGCCAAGACCGACCTGGGACACATCCTCGACTTCACCTGCAGGCTGAAATACCTCAAGGTCACACACCTCTTTATTGAACTCAAATCCCCATCATGCAATTTCAGCATTGTCTCCTGACCTCCCTTTGAGGTGGTGATTGTTCTCACTTGTTTTGTCTCTGTTGGTCAGATGTCTGGTACCAGAGGTCCAGTAGGAACCAGTAACATCCAGGAGAGCAGTCTCCCCTTCGACCTGTCTGTTTTCAAATCACTGCTGCAGATAGAGGTAACTGTCTGTCTGTTGCTCCTCAAAGCACTCCTGTTTTGTACAGTGTCTGCTCATTCATATCACACAGAAACCTCATATTTGATAATGGGACAATGAACACCAGCATTTCACCCATTTATACCAGACTGTGGTCCAGGGTTAGTGCCTGGTAAGTAACACACACTTTATGGATGGATACGAAGAGGAAAGCTCTGCTGAGGTCGCTTCTCATTAGACAGAGCAGCAATTGGATGTTGTCATGCAGCTAATATGATAATTTACTAAATTTCAGACTCACATGGTCTTCATTACCTCAAAGATTGGAGCTGGCGACCTGTTTGTAGTTAATAAATAAGCATGTCAAAGTTCGCCAACACTGAACTCGTTGTGACGGCTCGGTTTGGATCTCCTTCGCCTTCACAAATAAATCTGCTGCTGTTGAAATTACCTCAGTAAACTCTGCAGCTTTGCCACATCGCTGTAAATCGTTAAGTTAATCCACCTGGTAAAATCTACTCGAGGTGTGCAGCAGGAACTGGGGACAGGACATCGCACAAGAAGGGTTATAGACATACAGTGCTGGAGACAGCAGCCATTTTGACGTGTTTATTTTGATGATCTGGGAAATGAGTTGGCAAAATGTGGATGATTACTTCCCTCTCTCCGTCTGTCTTCAGATCAGTGAGTGCAGCTCTCAGCAGATTCGAGGTCTGTCGTCTCTGAGGTCGAGTCTGGCAACTCTGAGTATCCACTACTCCACAGAAACTATGATGGTACAGTTCAGACTAACCACAACTCTAGTATACATGTTCCTGGATGTATATTGTGTACTGATGTGTGTTCTGGCTTCCTCCAGGCGATCCTGGTCCCAGAGGCGAGCGAGTTCTCACAGTGGGAGCCTGAGGGGGTGGAGTCTGGCTGTCCCGTCACCGCTGTCATCCCCGTGTGGAGAAACCTGACCACGCTGGACATGAGCCACAACTGCATCAGCACCATAGACAGCTCTGTGGTGAGACACGCCCACCAAACCTCAACGCAGACATGTGCTGCCTTTCTGCCTGCACTGATTGGTCAGCTAGCTGTTGTATCAGGATGTGATACGACCATCTTTGTCTTAACACGGCTAAAAAAAAAAAGTGTGTGACTAAAGGAAGGTTTAGGCTCCATACATCTGTTTCTATGTGCTGACACTGAGATTTTTCTCTGTCGTAGAAACTGATTCCAAAGGTGGAGTTTCTGGATCTGAGCTACAACCAGCTGTCCACAGTGGAAAACCTCCAGGTATGTGTGTGTATGCACGTGATGAACATAAGAAAATATTGTTAATGTTGACAATGTAATTAATTAATTAATTAATTAGACTTTTTTTCACTGTCAGAAAACAGAGAAAAATGTGACTTTACTGTCTGGACCAGCAGACTCAAACGCATTCAGCTTACGATGATACAAAACAGAGAAAAGAGGCAAATCCTCACAGTCGAGATGCTGCAACAAAGAAACATCCGCTCGATGCATGACTGAAACTATTACCGATTAATTTCCAATATGTTCTCTGTTAATTAACTTGTCTAACTGTTTCGGCTCTTGTTGTTTCTGTGAGATTCCTTTTCTCTCTAAAGCACACTCACATGTGAGTTTAAACATACCACAGTTGGAGCATAGTTGAGGACTTACAGTTAAATTAGTAAAAACAGCTTGCAGTTGAGGTTCAGTCGTAATGTCAGTACAGACAGCTGGTCCTGACAGGTGCAGTTAAACACCCCTACAGATGTGTAGTTTGTCGTACACTCGTACTGAATTAACTGTCCTGTGGTTGCAGCACCTGTACAATCTGGTCCACGTGGACCTGTCCTACAACAGCCTGCGGGTCCTGGAAGCTGCTCACACTCGTCTGGGCAACATTAAAACTCTGAGTCTGGCCGGTAACCAGCTGGACCAACTGACCGGCCTCACCAAGCTCTACTCTCTGGTCAACCTGGACCTCAGCCACAATCAGCTGGCTCAGGTAAACACACCGTCGACGCCCTGATGGTCAAAGTGTCGTAGAAACATGCAGAAAATATTTTTCTACGTTACTTTAACTGTGTAAAAGATACATTTCCTGCTTCTGCTTTTTGCATTAAAGGAAGGAAAACAGAAAACTAGAAACATTTTGAAAGAAATTTTGACTGTGCCTGACAATTACAAAAGGTATTAAATCTGCTATTGCCAAAAAAGAAGGAAATAAATAATCGACCAATCGCTCAATGTAATTGATCTATATTAATTACAACAAACGTCCTCTCCCTCTATTTTCATCATGATTTTGTCATTTCTCTACTGTTGACTCTCTAATACACACAACTTAACACTGAGGGGGAAAACATCTAACCATAGCTCTAATGAAACATCCAGAATTCAGCGAGGCAGTCAGTGGAGCTTGATTTGGGTTGTTTGTGATTCCAGTTGGAGGAAATCAGGAACATCGGCTCTCTGCCGTGTCTGGAGAAACTCAACCTGTCCAGTAACCCCATGTGCATCATCCCAGACTACAGAACCAAAGTCCTGGCCCAGTTTGGAGACCGTGCAGCCGAGGTACACCACCAAAACAACCATATTGTTAATATTACTACTGTGCTGCTGCTGCTAGTGCAGCAAAGGCACACAGCCAACAACACCAACATGTTTACTGCTGCTGCTACTGTAGAAACTGCTCATAACAAGTACTAGTTGTATTTATTTATCACTAGTTTATACTAGCAGTCAATACTTTGTCTCTGCATCTTCAGGTTTGTCTGGACGGTAAAGTGACGACAGAGAAGGAGCTGGACACGGTGGAAGTGTTGAAAGCCATTCAGAAAGCCAAAGAAGTCAAAGACAGGATGAGCAGCGGTGACAAGAAGGTACTTCCTGTCACACTGAGTCATACAGCAGGAGGCAGCGTTAGACCTGCGGAGAGCAGTTTATATGTTATCATGACATACGGTCTGCACTTTAAAGATTGTTATTCAAGAGTTTAAATTTTGTGTTTATCATTCATATAACAAGTGTAAATCTATTTTAGGACTGTGAGACAGCAGAGCTTAAAACGTCATTTAACATCTTTGTTAATCAGAGCTCTGCTGCAGTATATTTTTATAATTGTAACCTGATTATAGACAAATCATAAGTCACAAGATGAAATCCACCAATTACATGTGACTAATGCTGATCCTGATACCAAGTTAATTACTAACATATCTCTGAAGCCTGAAGGTTGACCAGCTGTTACCGCTCAGTCAGTCACCACAGCAGCTCATGTTGTTCACTACATGAGCGTAATGAGCTGCTGCAGTGTTTGTTTGAGTCACAACCTGCAGATCAGCAACTCCAACTTACACCATTAACAGATGACATTTTCAGATTAGAGAGATCGTGCACATCAGCAGCAGAGTTATGAGAATAAAAACAGGCTATAATGTCACTTTTAGATGAATCTGTGAAGTCTGAGCTAAATCTGTGTATGTTTAAACACAGCCTGCAAAACTGAGTCTGCATTCTTTGTGAATTTGCAGAACATATTTCTTTTTTTTAAGAAGATACAATAAGGAGTCAAAATATTTGGGGCCAGCTGTTCAAGATTACTTCCTGTTTTGGTGTCCACACCTTCAGAATAAAAGAGTTTGTAACGACAAGCTATACCAACCTACAAAGCTCTGATTGACAAAACCATTCAGAGCTACAAAGACAGACCAGACTGTGGCCAAAATAATTCTATATTTATTTATTATTCATGAAATTCACCTAAACACACCAGTGATGTTTTTACCCGTACTTAGAGGCTTTACAATAAGTAGGCTCAGTGAAGGATTATGTAAGGAGTACCCTCCTCCGAACAGAATCCTTTACTGAGCCTATTTTGATCTTTAAGTTGTTGTACATCTACTGTAGTTTGACCACAATGTAAAGTAAAAAACCTGAGGCACACAAAAGGTCTAGATAGGGAGAATAAAAATATTAAAAGTCTACATGGTTAAAACAATCCCATTTGTCAGGGTAACCTCTCCTTCTGTAGTCAAAGGGTGAGAGTCATATTCTCCATAATGAGGGTAGAGAAGGGCGACGACGGTAGGAGCGTTCCTCTGGAGCATTTAGTCTCTTACTTGCAGTTTAAAGATCTTTTGAAGTTATGAGTCACTCGTACTGAGACCTTTAGAAATATTTCCAAGGTACAAAAGAGAAGAGAAATCAGATCTCTGTGACCAAACGGCTCGCTGCTTTCCCGAAGGCTTAACACGAAGGCACGTCTAGAAAATGTGAGCTGTGCTGAAACTGATCCACACTCCCTCCAACAGGAGCTAAATTTGGATTTTTTTGTTGGGGGGTAATGAAAAAAACATGTCAGATGTTTCCAGCAGAAATCTTTGTGCTTACAGATTTAGAGTTTTATCACAGATTTAGCTCTTGAACTTCACTATTTACATATTTTAAACATTTTTACACAATCGACTGCCGTCACTGGATCAGTCTGACTCAGTCAAACTCTGCTGGTGACGGCGCTGCCGGCTGCAGGTTTCAGGATGTGATCTGATCGATGTTGTAGCTGCTCTCTGAAGGCTTCCACCTCTCTGTCCTCTCGTCAGATCAGTGAGGAGACCAGGCTGTCTGCTGCTGCACCTCCTCACCTCTCCTCCTCTTCTCCCCCCTCTTCCTCCACCTCCTCCACCTGCTGTTCTACCTCTGCTCTTGCTCCTCCTGCTGTCACCTCCTCTTCCTGCTCCACCTCCTCCTCTTCCTCTTCCTGTCCGGCCCAGCAGTCTGCCTGCCCCAGCCAAGGTAATCATGTATGTATCAGGCTGTACAGGGCGGGAGGGAGTGGTGGTTTTTATTTCAGCTGCAAGGCAGCGGCCAGACAGACGAGTAGAGATGATTCCCAAAAAACAGCAGCTGACAGCGCATGATGAGTTCGCAGCTAGTGATTTTTTTCATTATCAATTAATCTGCCAGTTGTTTAGTCCATAAAATGTCAGAAAATTGTGAAACATACCGTTGATAGTGTGCAAACAAAAGCTTAAATACAGTAATTAGGATTTGAGTATTTGCTCTACTTCACACACATGCACATCTTCAGCGTAGCTTAGCACAAAGACAGAGACCGAGAGATAAATAATATGTGTTTACTGAACGAGTGTCTGGCTGCTGCTTTCAGTGGATATAAAGTTTGGTTTGACTCTCACTGACTTTGTCTCGAAGTGGCAAACAATGAAATGTTTTTTCCATCGCAGTCACGTGATGCCCTGAGGCTACTTAGATTCTTTAGTTTCCCTTTGTGGTTTGAATCCTATGAATGTTCCTCAGAGCGACCAGGAAGTGTCGCAGGACGTCACTCTGCTGCCGTGGAAAAACTTTCATCAGGTCAGCTGAGGAAGCTAACCTGCTAAAGAGATTCTTCTTTTAGCCTCTGAACCAGATCAGCTTTATGTTTCCTGTCGTAGATGCTTTGCTCTCACTGTTTAACTTTTTAAATTATGATGATGATGATGATGATAAGTAATCTGTTGCTTCAGCTGTTAAGTTAAAGCTTTGCTGGAATTACTGCTAACTATTAGGACAGCCTGATTTTAGACTTCTTAAGATTAAATGAGTCAAAAACAACCGTAAAATGTCGACTAACAACTCTTAAATCAACATGTTTCTTCAACAAACATGACACATTAAGTTAAATTCATTAATTTGCTCTATATGTTGGTGTATAAACTGTGTGTTGTCTTGCTGACTAACAGTCCAAAACTCAAAAAATACTTAATTAACACATAAGACGATGAAAAGCTTCAAATATTAATATTTAATGAGCTGGAGCTTTGAAACCGTCATACATTCTGACCAAAGTTTAGTTTAGTTTAGTAAAAACTTGAAATGATTGCTCACAGGAATAGTTCAAATGTAAAGATGTCACAGAATCTATCCAAACATAACGTCATCAGCACTTTTCGATTTCTCCGATCTGTTTCCTGTTTCAGAAGTGACAAGCAGAGAAGAAGCCACAGTTCCCCGCAGTGTCCTCCCTCCTGTGGACACCGCACCTCCCCCTGCAAGCTTCAACACCAATACACACCTCCTGTCTGCTGACTCCGCCCAGGTCAGACACACACACACACCTGAAACACAATGGAAGGTTTCTGTGAAGGTTCTCAGTCGTCCAGGTCATCAGAAACGATTCAATCTAGGATGCCTGAAGACGTTTTACATCTCATGCAAGAGCTTTCTTCAGCAATAAATCAATAAAAATGGACTCTGAGATTATAACTTTGAATTATAACTTTCCTACAAACACCACCAGCAGCTCAAGGTTTACTTTACTTTATGATCAAATCCCTGGAGGACTTCCCGTTAACCTCAGTTGTATTTTGAGTGTACTGCTAAATTGCATCCTACTAAGTGTTGACATGTAAACCATATGGTGGTAAAATGGTCAGCAAAGCTAAGGAAGGGAGCTGTGCTGCGGTGAGGTGCAGATTGTTTCATTTCTAATGTTGCTTCATGTGTTTGTCTTCAGGTCCAACAACCTGCTGTCAGCCTGTCTGAGCACACACACTGTGGAGCTCCCCCACGGATAACCACCACGACTCCGACTATTACTGCCTGGTCAGTGTGAAATATCAGTGCTACTGCCATCATATAAACTAACAACTCTGAATATATATCTGATTGCTGTTAATCTACCTTTGGTGAAACAAACATTTATTTTGAAAAACTATTCAAATTTCCCTCTGCCTCTGTCTCCTCCAGTTGTGTCTGCTCCTCCAGACCAGTTGAAGCCATGTGTTTCTCCTGCAGTGCAGCCTCTTGTCCTCTACTTTCTCCTCACCTGCTCTCTTCCTCCTTTAACAAAGACTTCATTACCCAGCTCTCCCATCATCTCAGCTCCATCGTGAAGGAGCAGAAGAGGAATTCAACAGAGGAGGACGAGAAGGAGGAGGAGAGGGAGGAAGAGAAGACATCTGAATCCAGAGAGGTTCAGTCCCACGTCGAGGGCACCGACGTGGGAAGTCTCAGGTAATCAAACCAATCCCTGGAGGACCGATTGAATAATATCAACATGTTACAATGACGTCTGATTCCTTCACTGTTTTATGCTCTTTACTCCAGTCCAGGTTCAAGGGACGGATACTTTGAGATGGGTCTGGATGACTCTGTTGAGGAGTCAGTCTGCTCCTCCTCCACGTCACTCGCTGTCCCTCCTGCAGAAGAGCCTGATGGCCACCAGGGGGATCTGTGTAAAGAGGAAGAGGAGGAGGGGGAGGTGGAGGAGGAGGAGGTGCAGGTCAGCAGGGTTCTGTGGTGCTACTGTCTTCAGGTAAAGGAGGAGGTGGAGCAGAAGGAGGCATGTCTGGTGCTGACGGACAAACTGTTAGGCCTGCTGTACCTGTCAGATGATTTCACCTGGACAAATCAGGACGCAGGTAAACACACACATGGAAGCTATGAATTCAAATAAGATGCTGTGTGGTAGCCCTGCAATGCAGAAATTATATAAGAGCGTCTGTCCTCCTGTTCTCAGACCAGGAGCAGAGTCCTCCTGTGGAGGAGTTGCTCTCCAGCCTGCAGGTGGACCTCCTGGTGCCGTACTCCCAGCTCCTGTTCTTCTCCCAAGCCGAGCTCCCTGACTCCTGCCTCGCATTCGGCCTTCAAGCTGGTTCAACCAGCTGGTATATCTTCTCTGAGGCAGAGGAGCTCCGGCAGACCAGGACCGAGCTGACGGCGCTGATCCAGGTCAGAGAGCAGCACACGAGCCATTTAGGCTGCACTGCAATCCTTAGTCTGTCACCTGGAAAATAAAAACCTTCTCCCTTCTTTTTTCAGGTGGCAGGATCTCAGACTGACCCGGAGATGTCAAACAGTCCTCAGCTCCTCCCTCGCTCGCTCATCAACTCCTGGGAGCTGGAGGAGAGTCAGGGAGCCCGGGGAGGCTATCCTGCCCACCTCCTCTCTTTCCTCACATCCTCCTCTTCTTCCTCCTCCTCTGCCCCGGACACCCACCCGCTCCTGTCAGACATCTTATCGAGAAGAGAGGAGCCCAGCCTCCCTTTTCTCCTCTTTCTCACCCACCGACACCTCTGGGTGCTGACAATAGATTTCAGAGAGCTGGCAGGAAGAGTGAGGAGGAGCGCTGACCTTCATTCCTCGTCCTGGTGCAGGCTGGTCCGTGTGCCCCTCGGCTCTGTGGTGCTTCACCCCAGAGAGAGAGCTTCTCAGGTCGGGGACAGGACCAACAACAGCTCCTGCCCTGACCCAAAACACCACCGCAGGTACAGAGGCTACTCATGAAGTTACATACATATTTTTTATGATTTTGTGCAATTTGAAAAGACTCTTTAACCGTCATGTCCAGGTTGAGTCACACTGTGGAGCTGCTGCTGGGCGGCCAGAGGCTGCTGTTTGTCTTCCCTCTGGCCCAGGACAGGAGCTCTTTCCTGGGGGAGCTGAGCCAGCAGAGAGCCTCTCTGGAGGGGCTGAAGATGGTGGCCCTGCCCCAACCCTGCACGCCCTGTCCACACCAAGGTCAACACACACATGGTGAAAACTACCTGCATATACAATTCCCCTAATTACAGCTGCTGATTACTTCTCCTAGTTTGTTTGATGCCTCCTTGTTGTCGTGTCCTCAGGCCGTCACAGATCCAGAGAGCAGTGCTGTTGTACCAGTTCTGTGAAATCACACAGCACCAGCAGGTAGACTTTCTTCTTCTTCTTGTGCCTTCATCAGCTGCACGCTGATATCACACTTGTACTTTGATTAAGGCCACACACAGTGTCCCAGTTTCACACTGTACTAACGCTGCAAACACACTGTACTAATCTTATCAGGTCACGCATTTATCAGCGAGTGTGTGTGACGTTTATTTATCTAAAAACAAACTGTGATGCAGAGCAAATGTTGATGGCATCGTCAGTATTATCGGCTGAGTCGATCTTATCACTGATATACACGTCTGAGCTTTACGTATGTTGGGCGATAGCTGTCACTGTCACAGAGGACTGATGTTTTTTTACAGTGTGAAATCCTCCACCACGCTTTGGAGTGATTATAGTTGTTATCAGCTTCATTAGAAAAACGTCTCTAATGTTTTTCTAAATGAATTTCTGCACTGCTGCTTTGCACAGAGTTTCATCCAAATGTTTGGGACTGTGGGGGCTGCTAATGTGTAACACCACATCACCTGTACACCTCCAAACACATCTCAGCTCCTGGACTTTGCCTTCCTCTGTCTTCAGTACATGTCAACGATCCAGTGCAAGAATAATTAATTGGGTAGAAAGACGTTGGTTTCTCTAACAGAGACGCAATTCGTCTGTACATTCAAAATAAAATCCTGAGGGCGCCTTCTGAGCTCACCTGGTAGAGCGCCTTAACACAGCGACCTTGGTCTCTCTCCAGCTGTCACCTTGCTGATGATCAGATTTTGGTGAAATGTTCCAGTTGGTGCTGATTGATTTTATTTTTTGATTGTTCAACAAACATCAGGGAGCATGGTGTGTCATCTTTTTATTTTTTTCCTACAGCAGCTCTGTAGTGACGATGAGAGGTGACTTTTATTGACATGTTTATCTTTTACTCACTGCTCCTCTCTTCTCCTCCTCAGCTGGGATTCCTCCCGCCTGCAGCTGGAGGAGAACCAGCCGTCCCCCCACCTCACGCCAGGTCTCTCCCCTGGATTGAAGCTCCTGGCTGGGCTTGGAGGACAGCATCTGGTGGACTACTTCCACAGATATATAGCAATGGTAGGACACCCACACACACACTTGAAATGTCACTAATCGATCAGCAAAATAGATCATTTTATGTTGACTACTATTTTTACTATTATTTATTATATCAGTCTGAGGCAGAGGAGGTGAGACAGGTCTTGTGGCTGTCTGTGGTTCTCTACAAGTCTCCGGAGTCTGAGCTCACCTGCTGTCTGCTGCTCTCCACCGACACCATCTACTTCCTGTTGGAAGACGCCGCCTCCACACTCGGTCATCAGTCAGGTAAGGGTGAAACGACATGATTGAGACAGAGAGACACCAGTGTGTCTGTGGTCTTTCTGTCTTCTTAAATCTCGTCTCTGTCTCTGTCAGTATTGGACGTAATGGACTCAGGAGATCCGGACGTCTGTCTGTGCTGCTGTCTGTCCATCGGACTGTCTGAGCTACTGTCCATCAACGTGGGACTGTTCGACCAGTACTTCAGAGTCGTAGGTTGGTCATCGTATCTCCGGTGTTTGCAGATATCACACGAAGTTTTACCAAACTTACCTACCCTCTCTCTCTCTTTGTCTCTTGTCTGTGTGTTCGCAGGTCGTTCGGCCGATCACATCGTGTGCTGTCTCAGCAGGGACAGTTACGGGACGGGCGTCTTCCTTCAGGAGCTCATGTCGGCTCTCAGTCTGCAGCAGCAGCTTCCTCCTCCAGAGCCGTCAGATCAGGACTTCTACTCCCAGTTCACCAACACAAACACAGGTAACAGTGTTAAGGATACACAACACACGTCCGTCTATATGACTCGTAGTTTTAGAGGCTGGGTACATGAAATAAACAAAATCTGAACACTGCAGGTAGAGTATCATAGTTTAATCCGTGAATCCACCTGGATAGTCTTTCAGTGACGTTTCATTCATGCGGAGGGTTTGATTGGTCTGATGGTCTGATTGCTGACCTGGTGTTAACCTGACAGTCATAACTGAAGTGATTTTCTCCTCCCTACAGGTAAGATGCACAACTACGAGCTGGTCCACAGCAGCAGGGTGAAGTTTATTTATCCCAGCGAGGAGGAGATGGGAGATCTGACCTTCATCGTGGCAGAGAGGAAGACTCCGGCCAGCGCAGCGTCCTCGTCCTCACGCTCCTTCAACGTCCTGCTATACCTGCTGGTCTTCCAGGTAAGAACTTCTCCCGTTGTAGCTTCTGTGCAGTGTCTCAGGACACGCCGACACTTTATGAAGCTGCACACAGTGACAATGATTTCTTCTTACCTGTTCCTCCAGGTTCAGATCCCCAGCTGTCTACCCAGCCAAGGCTCTGCTCCCTCAGTCCACTCCACCCCGTCCCCCGTGCTCCAGCCCAGGACTTTGATCCTGACCAGCACAGATGTGTTCCTATTGGACGAGGACTACGTCAGCTATCCTCTGCCCGACTTCGCCAAAGAACCTCCCTCCAGGTGAACACACAAGAAGCTCTGCTGTACCACAACATGTCAAAACCTTTATCAGTCTTCATACACAGGATTTACAGTGACAGACTTTGGGTTTGGGGAGGCAGGACCAACAAACATGAAACAATAAAATCAAAGAAACATGACGTCTCTCGTTAACGAAGCAGCGATGTAATTTGACTGCAAGAAAAAGAAGCTGTTCCCTCGTGTTTGTGCACGTCTGCTGCAGGAAAAGAGGAAGGAGAGGAGACACTGACTGTGTGTGACATGTAGACAGTTCACAGATACTGATGGTGTTTAAATCAATATTCACTGAGCCCTCAAACCAGAGGCAGGACATCAGATCAATCACTGTGTGGAGGAACAGGAGGAACTCACAGATATGTTTTGGTCATAGCTTAGGGTGCATTCAGACAGAATCCAGTCGGGTCGACCATATTTTTATAACGATGTAAAAGAGGTCACTCGAAGTGACGACCCTGCAGAGAAATATCACCTGAATCTGCAGCTCCCTTCAGCTTCACGGAGCTTTATAGCAAGTTTCAGCTTCTCTCGTGTGTTATTTCTGGACACAGACGCCTCTTTTCAGTTCTAAAAACATACCGTACACTTCCTGCTCGGCACCAAAGAGCAAACAGACGCAGTCAGAGACTCGCTGGTGAACACAGAAGAGCATTTAGCAGCTGAAGCGGTCCGATATTTCCCTCGGGAGTTGGCAGAGATTAAAAACAGAAAAAGATAGAAAAGAGTCGATAAACCACTGGAGGTCAGCAAAACAAGTTTTTCAGAGGCTGTTAAACACTTTCTGCAAGCTTGATGAAGCAGACGTGTAACACTCTGCTCCCTGTTCTTGGTTTTTATTAGATCCAGCTGCTTTTTGTACCAAGACGTTTTTATTTCAGAATCTGGAGTGAAATGTCGTTGAAAACATCAAACGTTGATGTTTTGAATCTGATTAATAATTCCCTTTTTCCCCAAAGAAAAGTGTGTTTGTGTGTTGTGTCTTCCTCGTGATGGTTACTGACAGTACGGAGGTTGTCATCCTCCTCTTTCTCATCATCCTCCTCCTTCAGGGAGCGTTACCAGCTGCGTGAGGCTCGAAGGATCCGGGACCTGGACCGAGTCCTGCTGGGCTATCAGACGTACCCTCAGGCTCTGACCCTGGTGTTTGACGACCTGCCCGGCCCCGACCTGCTCTGCCACCTCACCATGGACCACTTTGCCGCCGTAGGGGAGGAGGCCCCGCTCAGGGGAGGCGGAGCCAGCGCTGGCGCAGAGGGCGAGGTCCAGTGGTGCGTCTTCGTCCCGGGAGCCGACAGCAGAGAGAGGCTGATCTCGCTCCTCGCTCGCCAGTGGGAAGCGCTGTGCAGCCGGGAGCTTCCTGTTGAGCTCACCGGCTGATGGGTGACTGTTCAGCACCGAGCTGGGGAGTCGATGTATGACCAAGACAATTTACACACAGATTCAGGGCTTCAAATAAAGTTTGTACAAAATGTCGGTGTGCAAAAGGACACACGTTGAGACGTGATGAATCAGTGATGAATTCTCCTCAAAGAACCCTGATTTAAATGAGATCCTGGCTTCAAAAAGACAAGCGAGGCCTCTGTGTGCCTCAGAGGAACTAGTTATCGAACACTTAGTTTGAAGGGAAGCAGCTCTGACCACAGAAACAAACCGAGAGTTAAGAGTCACCGGACACCAAACCGCTGTTACAGACAGCAGGACGGGCCTCTGACCTCTGACCTGATGGCACAACCTCACTTTCTTGCACCGGAGCAGATTTACAGACAGACTGGTGTTGTGCGGCAGGGGGCGCTGTGTCCGCGGGAGATTTTTAATGGACATCACCTCAAAGGAACAGCTTGTTGTTTGGTTAAATCCTCTCGTCCTCTCCGGAGTCAGATTCAAAGACCTCATCTCCAGGATGTGTGTGTTAGCCTAGCTTAGCACAAAGACTGAAAGCGGGGGCAAACTGCTAGCCTAGCTCCTGAGGCCAGAGAACAAACTCCACCTTCTAATAACTCCAAAGCTGCTTGACTGATTATTTATGTTGCTCTTAAAACCAAAAATACCTTCTTTTTTTTTATATATATATTTCCATCTGACTCTGGGCGAGGCGACGAGAGGATTCCCAAAAGTGTTTTACGTAACACACACACACACACACACCACACACACACACACAACACACACACACACACACACACTGCTGCTCAGCACAATCTGCTCTCATTTTATTCCTTGCACATTGTAATTAATTAAGCTGTATACTGTATATTGTTAATATTAATATTATATTAATATAATTGTTGCTTTGGGACAGACGGATGTTTTCCATCCTGACGTAGATTTTGTACTAACCATGAAGGTCCTGATAATGTTTCCAACGTGAACAAAGTGTCATATTGAGTTGCATAATTTTTTATATTGTGTTTTATTTTATTGTTTGTTATCGAAGAATGAGAAGCCAGCCGGCCTCCGCTGTGGTTTCTGTTACATGTCATGTCTCGTTAAAGGGGAACGCCACTGAATTAAAGTGAAAATGAGAACGTCTAAAAAGTTAATAATAATAATTCCTCTTTGGTTTCACGAAAGTGGTTTTTTGTTCTTCAAAAAATCAGCAGGATTTCACCGCAGTCTGCAGATTTCAGCTGATGCAGCGACGAAAAACCCACAACAACAAACCTGACTGTCTGGTTTGTTTATCATGAAATCTTGATGTTTTGCAATAAGTGATAGTCAATGATATGAGGTTATTCCCTCTTTGAATCAAAATAAAAACTGCAGTGATCAGCAGTTATTTATGTTTTCACCGTGACCTGCTCAGGCACAAAACAGGGTCAAACATTCATCAACAGATTGAAAGAAAGAAAGTTTTTACTGTTCCTACGACAGATTTACTCAATGTGGACTCAATTTGAACCGAGCCTGATGGGACCTATCGGATCCTGTCAGAGGATTTGGCAGACCTGCGCTACATGTAGGTCTGTTAGACGTCGCTTACACTAGTGAGCCACCGCAGCACGTGGGATGTGATGATGGAGACAGTCAACATGTTTAAGCATTTCATAAAGACATTTAAGACCTTATGAAGGAGGACCGTGTGCCGTGCAGGACTGCAGCTACAACTGAGAACACTGAGGTCATTTGATAAATCTCAGTATTATCTTAAACTATACTTTAAACCTTGTTTTACGTCTACATTTCAGCCAAGAAACTGAATGATTCAAACTGCACCAAATACTGCTGGCAGTGTGAATTTATCAGTGTTGTAGCGTGACCAACTGAACCAAGACCAGAGTGTATCGAGACCAAGACAAGACCAAAACTTTGAGGGGTTGAGACCGACTCATGACCAACACCAAGACCAGACAGTATATAACCTACCTAGGTAGCTAATATTCACCAAAGCTCTTTGGGTGAAGGGTGGTACCACATTGAGTCACCTCGTTAAGCGTCGCCTTGAAGTATTTACAAACCGCTGTGTTGTTTCTGACCTCACCTCCCAGACAGTTAAAGAATAAATCAGACAATGGACGGGCGATTAAGTGATATCCTCGGTGTTGTTGAGTGATCTGGAACTCAAATCCAGAGACTGAGGCAAGATGCAGTACTCAATTTCAAGACCGAGGCCTTTATAAAGTGGTGCTGAAGACCAAGGCTGGAACAACCTACTGTACTTAACGACCCTGTTTACGAAGAAGCTGACATGCCTTGTGTGGAGTTTCTTATCTGTGGAAACTTGTAGCAAATATAAGTGAAACATCTAAATGATTGAGCGGGACTGTAACGCTGAGTGTTTCCTAAACTCTTGGCTGTGACCGGGTTGAGAACTATTTGTTTTCCAGAGAACATCTTGGTAAGAAAGAATTCACAAAAAGTTCCCGTCAGCAGTTCGTCGCCCTCGCAGCTCAGCGAGGTTTTGATGACTTGGCGGTTCAGCGGCAGCATGAAACGCCCTGCCACCTTTCAACTCGTTCAGCTTCCTCTATTTCCTGTCTGTTGGCAGCAGCTACAGTCGTGAAATTCAGCTGATTTCCTGTTTAGAGACACTTGAACAGTCCGAGGACAGAGATTCTGTACCAGGAAGGGTCTGATCAGCAAAACCTGCCCGACTGACCCCTGATTGGTGTCCTCAGGGCTCCGGCAGGTCAACCCATGAATGCTCTGCTTTCATGCGAAGAAGAAACTGTAATAAAGACACCAATTCAGTCGCATGTAGAGGTTCAGCACAAGATGACATGATGCGTCTTGAAGAACACGGTCGTGCTGGGGAACCATCGCCGATGAGATCACGCGTTATCACATCAGTTTGTTAGCTGCAAACTTCTTCGGGTGCTTTCTAGTATGAAATGGTAAAATCCAGTTATGTGGACTCGGGCAGAGACTTTTAATATAACTAGTTGTTATTATGTTAATGTGGCACATCTGTTGCCGCCGTGAGTCCACTCAGCACAAAGACACATGTGGGACAGGTAACCGTTGATGATCTTTTATCGAGAGGGCAACACGCCACAAAACACCACACACACTCCAGCCATGTGTGAGAGTGATTAGTTAACTGTGAACAGGTGTCCTAATCATCTCTCTCCTGCAGCCAATGCACCACCTCTCCTCCACAGTTATATATATTAGAGTATCTTTGCTTCAGGTTAATTAAAAAGTCGAGTTTAGTTACAAATATTTCAAGATTTTGTTCCGTTTCATTTAGCTAAGGGGTCAGATCATCGGTTAATATTTGGCTCTGTTGAGCAGTTCAGTTCAGGAGCCACCACTAAAGTTGAAAGTGTGTATTCCTGGCACTGTGAGGTTTTCCAGACATTTACAGTCAAAGTCACATTTTGATAAACAGTTGGAGCAGAAAGACAACAGGGAAGACCAGACGGATGTGACACTGATAGTAAATCCTTTCTCGCTTCCTCTTATCTTTCATGTTTTCTCTTGTCTGCTCTGCTGTTTTCCGGCTCAGAGTGCTGATCGGAGACATTTGTTGAGGTTGAGACCGTCTCACAGGGACGTGAATGTCCGTGACCTTTGGCTCAGGCAGCTCGCTCGCTCTATCTCTCTATTCCTTGATTCATGTTTTTTCTCAAATTGTCAGGAGTCAGCAGTGAACGAAGGTGTGTGTGTGAGCGTGTCGGTGCCAACATTTAAAGATAATGATGGCGTCCTTCACACAGTGTTTTAATTTATTTGTCTTGTACTTAATCGGGTTAGCCAGTCAGCAGCGTGCAGGATCAGGCGATAAAATATTTATGATAAAACTGAATGAATCCTTGAGATCAAACAGTCTCGTCCGTGTCATGTCAGTCTGTACTCTCAAGTCCAGAAATCTACAGATCATATAACTTTTTATCTCTTTTAAAGGCCTTAAAGATTCTTGGTACTGTCCAAACAGGCCTCCAAATTACAGCTGCGTATTAGACGATATGGTTTGTCGTGTAAGTAACTAAATCATAGACGGTATAAAACATGGACCTAGTATTCATGACGTCACCCACAGGTTGTTAGTGGACCTCTAAAATTGAAAAAAGTAAAATCCAAGTGAAAACGATCACACGTTCTCAGTGTCATAACCAGAGATGTATAGTAACGAAGTGGAACTACTTAAGTACTGTACTTAAGTACTAAAATGCAGTATCTGTACTTTTTTGGAGTATTATTTTTTTCCCCAACTTCTACTTTTACTGCACTACATATTTTTGATGAATTTAATACTTTTACTCCGATACATTTTTCATGTGCTGAATCGTTACTCGTTACTATTGTAGTGTCGGCTGTAACCACGCCAAAAAAACAACACAACAGTCCCGGTCTCACACATCAACCTCGCTCGTGCGCCGTACTTCATACACCTGACTCACCCAGGCGCGTGCTCTCTCACCTGCTCCCCCGCCCCCTCGCTCTCGAAATAATATAAACAACAGTACTTGTACTTTTACTTGTACTTGTACTTTCAGTACTTGAGTAGCAATTTTTTACATACTTCTACTTGCAATATTTAAGTACAAAACATTTTGAATACTTTTGTACTTTTACTTAAGTATGGTGTTTAGAGAACACTTCAACTTCTACTCATGTCAGTTTTTTGATATAGCACTTGTACTTCTACTCCACTCCTTTACTCCAGTACTTTATACATCTCTGGTCATAACATAAGATTTGTAATTAAATTGCATATTTAAAGCCATAACTTTAGATTTATTTAGATTTACGGCAGCGTGACTGAGCATGAAGTCACAGACAGCAGTAGATGCTGCACAAACTGTGGGAAAGATGTGATCATGTGAGGGGAGGAAGAATTAGCTGAACATGGACATGGTGGTGAGCTGGAAGGTTGCTGGTTAAAATCTCCAAACTGTGTTGGGAAATGTGTCAGGGGGAAACGTGTCCAGCTGTAGAGCCCAGTGTCTGCCTGCTTCCTGCTATTGTTCTGTCTGCTCGGCTCAGTTTGACCTCTTACCCTCCTGGTCAGACTCACCTCGCCGCGGCTGTCATGTGTTCCTCAAGTCAAACTCAGTTAAAACAGGAAAGAAACTTTCGCATTTGTTCCTTTTCGTTCGAAGAAGCAGACGGACGGGGCGGTCCAATACACACCGCCCCTCTGGGACGACCAGGAGGGGAAATCCGGCTAAAACTTCCTGTTAGGAAGAGAGAGGACTTCTCACAATCTCTCTCTCTCTTTTCAGACATACCTCAAAGTTTGAGGCCAGAATGTCTGAAGATTTTATAATTTATTTATATCGTACTTTCTGGCAATATATTAATTTATTCATGGATTATTTAATGGCATGTTCATGAGCATGCAAAGAAAAGTAAGAATCCTAAAGTCTGTCCTCAGACAACCTGCTGTCGAAACCTTGAAGGGGAAAGAAAAGTTACAAATGAGCAGAAAATGTGTCACATTGTAAAAATACAACAAGCAATAATCTGCAGCAGCTCCAGCTGGATTCATACGGAAGCCACCAGCGGTTATACATTATTTCCTTCTTGTGATAACAAGTTCATTTCATTTGTTTTCTCAAGATAATGAGCCGTTTATGACGGCATCATGTCGACATCAAACAAATCCGAAATAACAGGATCATTTAGATATGAAATGTTTCCGTAGTGTGCAGGGCTGTAATAAATTTAATATAAAAACTTAAAAGGAGTAAGCCCAAGAAATATGCCCAGTGAGTAGTTTATCCTTTAAGGAAGCCCGAGGCAATCTTATATTTTATTTCCTCTGTTTTCTTGAGATGATTCAAGATAAAGAAACTTTTGAGGATAATCGAGTATGTTAAATTATTGCAGGAAACATCATTCAGTTAATTACGGCATTATCTCAAGAAAACAATGTTTCGTTACCTCGAGATCTCGTGTAAATTATCCGGTTATCTCAGGATAATGTTTGTTGTTTCGTCATAATTGCATAAATAACTCAAGATCTCCAGAAAACAAATGAATCACCGTGTTTTCACAGGAGGACAGAGGAAATGTATGAATGCAGGATCGCTTTGAGCTTCCATATAATTCAGGGTTATGATAAATTTAATAAAAAACTTCAAGAGAAAGCCAAAGAGAGATTCCAGTGAGTGTTTTATCTATCTTACAAAGATATACCATATCTTTATTTATGTAGTAGTTCTCAGAACAGTTTCAGTGAGTGATTAAGTGCAGTTAATGAGCTGTGACTAAAATAACTTCTGCAAAACTGGAAGGACGGATTACTCGATTACTCGCAGTGACAGTTACAGAAATTATAAAACTAATTGACTCAAACTGCTGAGTAGCATGTGTCACAGGACTGATCTGGAAGCTGCAAAATCATAATTTAAAATAAAGTACGTGACCCGGTCAACATGACAAAAAAAAAAAAAAAAAGTTTCCCAACTGTACATTACAAAACTACAAAATTGCATAATAATAAAAATTTCCTTCACAGTGCTACTGTACCTGCTTCTGTTACATATTAAGAAGACACTGAAGGGTTTCAACGTGTAGTATTGTTATTTTTTAAATGATTTAAACTCCCACCAGGGTACGACTGTTGTAGACCTTTCTCACGCTGAACATTTGGATGTGTTAATCTGTAGGAACTTGGCCCGTCAGCTGGAGAGGAAGGCACCATCTCTCCACATATGCATATCCGTGTGTGTGTGTGTGTGTGTGTGTGTGTGTGTGGTTATGTTTTACACATTGCTCTTGCACATCTGTGATATTTCCAACCTGCATGTTGCAGTAAATCATACCTTCATGACGGTTGATGTTCAGGTTTTAGGGAGGCAGTGATTCATCTTTATGGACTCTGTGGTTAAACATCTCTAACCTCATATACAGTACTGCTAATGTATTGGACTGTATTAGTTTTAGCTGTGTGTGAGAGAGAGGTCAAATACTTTGTAGTCTTTTTGCCTTGCACCCTTCGGCACCGACTACATCAACCAAAGTGATGTTCCCTTCACACACAGTGTTTATTTTTCCTGAAGAAGTACAACTCTCCCATGTTTCCCAACATAATTTTGCATAGTTGGAATTCTTCCTCTTCCTCTCTGCTTATCTCTTAACTGTTTGGTGGGTCCCAACTCCCAGTCAGTGGTCTACAGGTACTGTAGTCCAGAGAGGAAGCGGTGTGTGTTACCGTATACTGACGAAAACAACTGCTGTTACAACCGCTCCTGTGCCAGGACTAACGCCGCTACCACTTGTACTGCTGCCATTACTACTACAATTGGTGTAGTAGGAGGAGATGACCTCTGCTGGGAGGTTCCTACTGTGCCAGTTTCTGTTGTTGTGTGTGTGTTTTTTTTTTTTCTTTCTCTTCCTAGGCTGGAGAGGAAAAGACGTGACGCCAGCGGTTGCTCCAGCCTCTGTGGTTGCTTCTCTGCCTCGAGAGCTGAGAGTTAATCTGTTAGTTATAATTTGTTAGTTTTCTTCATAACGGGGGAGGATTGTTGCCATCAGGGTAAAAAAAATAGGAAAGAATACAGCTGTTAATCTCAACACTGCCTGGATTCACCCTGTAGTTTTGAGTTTATATATTTTAAGTGCTTCTATGTCTAGTAACAGCAGGTTGCTTTCAGATTTACTACACCTATTTGTGCTGTAGTCTATTGTTTTCTAATAGTTTTGTTTTTTCCTGCACAGAGGATGTTGCTATCTGTGTTTTTCTTCCTGTAGTTAGTAGAGTAGGTTGTGTTTGAGATTCAGAATACATTTTCTACTTTTTCTACTGACCGCAGAGGACGCTGGCTTTGTGGTTTATTTTTCCCTCTGGATGTGACACTTTGAGCCATGCCGCTGCTCCTTCTGCTGCTGCTCCGCCTGCAGACTTCACTGCAAGAACAGGTAACACACCTCCAACTCCTCCAGCTGAGATTTCTAAAAGTGAATTGCTTTACTCTCTGATCATTGTCGCTCTTCCATCTCCTGCTCTCAAAGATTATCTTTGCCTGTTTGCACAGAAACAAATGTTTTTGCTCGCTGAATGAATGAAAAGTTGTGAATCCTGTGAACAGAATTTCTGTTTTTATATCCTAGAAGTAGTACTAATACAGTCCAGACAAAAACCTTTAACATATTGGAGCCGTAGAAAAGCACTCCAGCAATTCACTATTGTACTTCCTTAAAGTTGGTGGACTCACAAGAGAAGATTAAAAAAAGAAAAGGCCAAGGCCGAGATAGACACTGAGCTTACATGCCAATATAAGCATTGCACATTAACAACAACACTGCTGATGTTAAGCAGGTGATATTTACCTGGTTCATCATCTTAGTTTATCATGTTAGGATGTCAACACGTTACAAGTTCATGTTAATTTTGCAAGTGTTTGGCCATAAACCAAAGTTTTTCTGGCAAATTCTGAAACTGTTTGCCTGACAGTGGTGCTAGACGAAAACCAGAGGATGACCAAAGAATTTAAAGTTTATTCTTTACATACTTTTAATATCTATCCCAAATTTCATGGCAGTTTGACAGCAATTGGACTGAAAACCAAAGATATCAACCTGCTGGTGGCGCTAGTTAAACGCTCACAGGCTTGTCACCTGGGAACCATGAACAAAACATTCTACATGATTCAACATTCAACATGATTTCCCTTGCTGTGATTTATTTGTTTCTGTTGCTTGTGTGCATATACTTTGTGTGTATTGTAGCACTTTGAGATTTCATTCAAATGTAAAGTGCTTTATAAATTAAACTTATTATTATTATTATTACCAATCCATCACGTAGATGTCAAATATGAATAATTATACAACAGTTAGTCCTGACATGAAGTAATCTGATTAGACAAGAGGTGCCCCATGAGTGCTGATATAGAGAATAACAGCACAGAGACCTTGAACTACATGTGTCACTCCACTTGTTGTTACATTTACAGTCATCATCTATGTTAGATTGTAACAAACCCCGATATTACAAAGGTGATCAGATTTCTACACGAGGATCAACCATTTACTGCAAACTGCTGTTAGAAACTGAGTACGATTATGTGATAATAAACCTGATCAGCCACCGTCAGTAATCAACACAGAACCATTAATATAACCTGCAGTCAACGTCAGACAACCTTATCATATTTAACAGTTCTAACACATCACTAGACACGATAAAGGACGTCACATGTCCACAGTCCGACTGTCAAATCAGCATCAGTATAATCCATAAAGATAAACAGTGTAACGACTTCTTATATTAGCTAGTTAATTAACTGGCTATTAAACATTTCATCAGAAGGTCAAGATGAGAAAAAGACTGTCAACAGACTCTTATTTCACTGGTTCATACAAAGCAGCTGACCTATGGCAACACGTAGACCAACACAAAGTCAGGAAATGTTTACGCGTTGCTCGGCAACAGTGTGGTCCGAGTCCGGTTGAGGAACTGTTTGTGTTGGCGAAGCCAAAAAAAAAATTAATTAAACAAACAAACAAACTATAATCTGTTAATCTGTAAGTAACGTGTCACTGTTTTAGGTGATGCTTGTAGAACTAAAAGCGATATCACACTCAAGGCCGTGCTGTTATCCAGTATAACAGCACGGCTGTGATTCGCAGTTAATCACAGCCGTGCTGTTATCCAGTATAACAGCACGGCTGTGATTCGCAGTTAATCACAGCAATATCACACTCAAGGCCGTGCTGTTATACTGGATAACAGCACGGCTGTGATTAACTGCGAATCACAGCCGTGCTGCCTTGAGTGTGATATTGCTGTGATTAACTGCGAATCACAGCCGTGCTGATATCCAGTATAACAGCACTCTGTCATATCGCTGAAGTGAAAACTTTGAAACAATGACGATTTAAAAGTTTTTTTTTTCCCTAGCTGAGATGACACCTGATGACATCACTATGACATCATCAGGGTTGTTTCTCCTCCTCGTCCTCCTCGTTGCGTGGAATCGTTGCACTGCTTCTTTAACAGTTCAACCAAACTTTACAAATCTGAACCAAACTTGAATAAAACAGTTTCATATTAACTTTCAGTAATCCCCTGGAGACTCGACTTCTAACACCACAGACACAAACAGAGAGAAAACATTTTAACCTTGTTTACGACCATTAAACCGTGTAAATAATATGATGCAGTGGCTGTGTGGTCGATTTCTTGGTGACAACATCTCCAGGAAATGGCAACCATGTGTTTTTTTTTTTCTAAGCTTCCAACTCAGACCAGTGACAACCTCAGTGTCACGTAGAGAGAGAGAGATCTGAGTAAATCTGCCCATCGATCAGCCTTGTTGAAATGACATCTGTCCTAAAGCTGGAGCTTTGCTGCATCGTGTTGTCACCCTGACCCAGAGTCAGTCACTCTCACTGGATTGATATTCTTACCTTTCGGTTGAGACGCACAGTTATCCTTGACCGACACATTGTATGAATACATAACTGACTTGCTGTAAGGTTACACTGACTACAACATACTGACTTAAGCGTTAGTGTTGCTGTGCTGTACAGAAATATTGGATGTAGATGCCGTCTCCAATGGATCTGCATTTAACTGTTTGTGTCTTTGTTACTGTGCTTTAGCAGGATTGGGGATGTGTTCCCTCACTGTCTCTTTATTGTGCCACACAGTCTTCCCCTTTATTACTGTCTGCTGTTGCATCTTGTAGCTGCCTTCATGACTAAAACCACTTTGTTTGTATGTGTCAAGGTGTGCTTTATACCTGTCACTTGCTCTCACAGTGTAGTTTGTGTTTTTTTACTTCTTGTTTCAGGTTAAAAAATACTAGCTCACCTAGTGGAGTGTGCGCCTTTATACATCAAGGCTAAAAGTCCTGACCAGGGTTCGATCTCAACCTTGGTACTTTGCTACATTATCCCCTCCATCTGTCCAGCTGTCACCATGCCAAAACATCTTTACATCTTACGCATGAATGCATCATTAATAATAATACAGTGATCTGATATACAGACGGGTGACAAATTAAAGGACAAACATGAATTAGTGGAGAAACATAAAGCATCTCACGATGAGTGTGATAATGATGTGTAGCCTACATCCAGCATATATATGTGCACAGAGAGTTAAATATTGAATAAAATTAAGTAGCAGCGGAGATGAAATGTGCAAAGCGTGCATGGATATATGTGCTATGTTCAGATTGTTTTTATGTTTTTTGTTGTTTAGCAGTCTGATGTCTAGTATAATAAATATATAGAGTAATAATAGAGAAAGTGGTCAGATTGGTTGTGCATTACAGATCTTCTCTGCTCCCTCAGGCTGCAACTTCTCCTCCTGGTCGGTGTGATATCTCACAGAGGCAGGACTTGTACACCTCCTGCACTTCCTTGGCCGCCTGCAGCACCAGCAGCTGCCCCCACGGCTTCAGCAGCGTGGGCAAGACTAACTGCAGGTACGACACCAGCTTACAAACCTTTACGATTATTCCTCTTATACACACAGAGACCTTAAGCTTCATAGATGTGTCATAATGTAGTAAGCTGTGTCTTTGTAGTAGTAGTAGTAGTTTGTGGCTCACTGTTCACCGTGTGCTGCAGTTACGTGGTGCAGATCGGCGGCAGGGAGATGGAGCTGGAGGGATGTCGGCACCTCTGCGTGAAGGCCTACATGGAGCCACTATGCTGCCCACAGTACTGGGGACCTCTTTGTCTCCGTAAGACAAACACAATCACACACACACACACTGAATGCGTCCACATTAAGGCTGTGTTCAGCAGACATTAAAAAATCGCAGCCTTCTCATTGATTTCACTGAGTGTTGGTTCAGTGAGGTTCCTGGCACAGAGGGGGAAAAAACATGTCCGGTAAAAAAGCTGAAGCAGGTTTAACTTTTGCTGCCATGTGATCTGGCAGCTTACTGCACTGGCCAATCAGATACAAGCAAAGGTTCATTCATGGTAGATTAGTTAGTCACTATCTCTGCTGAGATTGAGCAGACATAATCTGACATGCCTCAAGATATCGTACAGTTTGACACAAAGATTTTATAAGGTCACCTCACACAGTCATTACCTCTGAGCCTGACGGCTGTACCAGCTACTACTGAGCCAACACCAAAGAAGTGATGTGGGCCTACCTGAACCTTCATATTTCCCTCCTTTGACTGAGCAGCTGCTTCCATGCAGTGCAGCTCGGTTAATTTAGGTTATCTTATAGCACACACGTAGTAAACCCAAATACCTAAAAGGAATAAAGGAATAAATATTCTCTCGCTTCAGGTTTCCTTCCTTCACCTCTCTCTCGTCTGCCCTCTAACCAGTTAACAGGACAAATGACAACCATGTGCCTGTGACACGTCAACCTTCTGTTATGGCACAGAAGCAAAATGGAATCTTATAAACAGTGATTAGTAATCATTTCTGATCACCTGTCTCTTTCTGTGTCTGTCTGTCTGCAGCCTGTCCCAGCTGGTCGCAGAAGACCTGTAACTTCCATGGAACCTGTCAGGATACAGGCGTTGGTAACGGGACCTGCGTCTGTGAAGTTAGTATCCCGTCTGACTGTCGATGAGTTCAGAGATCAACATTTCTCATTTCTTTATCGGGACACTTGGCTAAACATTGATGTGCTCTGAGGGAAGCCAGGTTCAGCTTGTTGATGTCTTGTTTCTGTCTTTAGGATGGCTTCTCCGGCTTTGCCTGTCAGGAGTGTAAGAAAGAAAACTACTATGGAGACATGTGTGATAAAGGTAGGCTCTCTGACTTCTGACGTCTTCTGTGGTGTGCTACATCTGTAAGAAACATCCAACACTCTGTTTGTGTGCGTGTCTGTCTGTAAAGCATGTGACTGTGAGCACGGAGTGTGTAATAAAGGTCCAGAGGGTGATGGACAGTGTTTTTGTCAGCCGCCGTACTCCGGGAAACGCTGTGACCAAGGTAAGACCATGACAAGTTAAATCAGAAACTGTCTGACAGTCCAAAAGAGTCGAACTTTGATGCCCTGCTGTCATCTGTTCCTGAGCTCAAGTTGATTTTTTACCACATGTAGGATGTTTGGTTGTTGCCCACAGTGAGATTCTGTTTTCTCTGTTGTCGGCAGTGAGTACCCGCTGCAGTAACTGCAGCCCGTACTCGTACTGTAAAGGAACAGGAGACACCGCCGCCTGTGAATGTTTGCCCGGATACAGGAAGTCGCCACAGGGAAAATGTGCAAGTAAGCACACAGCTCAACAGTCATCTGTTTTTATTTTATAGCAACTTTAAAGGTTAAGATGATGTTATTTTGTATATATGGGTCAATTTATGTCTGCAAAGCGTCTGACTGCCTGATGAAAGCTAAGGTAATCTGAGAAAATGAGATGTTGTTCCTCTGGTGCCAGATACATCCTGTAGAGATCGAGTAGATCTTGAAACAACACGAGAACCAGAACTATGACACTTCAAGCACTTAGTCCAACACAGTTATTGTAGATAGAAAGTACGTACTTAAAATCCTGAACCATACATATAAGAGACAAATGTGCATCTCTCTTTGTTGCGCTCTAGAATCAGACACAAATTCTGGACTACAGCCTGGTCAATGCTCCCTAAACTACAGCTTGAAGTCTGTTTACTGTCTAGATACAGATGTAAGATCAGGACGAGAGCTCGAAACAGGTCTGACATAAGAGGAGAACTAGTAACGGACCCAGCAGCAGTCATGTATCTCTTTCTTTGCCTCCAGAACTCGAATCAAGACCAGAACAAATAGACTAGTACCAGAGCTAACTCTTTTTATTTCGAGATTGTTTTGCGATGACTGTTTTCCTCTTCAGGTGTTTGCTCAGCGAGGGACTGTGACGTGAACGCCCAGTGCTCCTCACAGGGGGCAAAGGTCAGCTGTGTCTGTAAGGCCGGCTACGAGGGCGACGGCAGGATCTGCGTACCCAAAAACCCCTGCTCCGAGAACAACGGAGGGTGTCCCGTCAACTCCACCATCTGTGTCTTCAAAGGACCCAACAAGGTTAGGATGCCTCCAGAACGAGGACGAGAACGAGACTAGAACCAGGACTAGGATGGCAGTCAGGTGACCAGGAATCTGAAACTGTGTTTAACCTCCCTTTGTCTCTGTCTGTCTGTCAGTCCAGCTGCGAGTGTATGTCCGGCATGACTCCTGTAGCTGGCAGCGCTGAGTTTGGTTGTCATCTGGTTTCTGCCTGCTCAGCGGACACCTGCGACCCCACAGCCGTCTGTCGGACCGAACTGGACGGACACCCCAGGTCAGACACAAAACCACTTTTTCAGTTTCAGGTCTAGACACAAGAATAAACCTGGAGTGATTTGCTTATGCCGCCCATCGCTGGCCTAGAAATAAACCAGAACCAGAGACTAGAACTAGAAGTAAACCCAGATCCAGTTTCTTTATGTATATCAGCCTCCTCTAGAACTACAACCCAGTATAGAAGTGGGGTTAGAATCAGTTTCTAGAACCAGAAACTAGAAGCAGGTTTGTCTCTGTCACTTTGTTGCTCAGGACCAAGCCAAAAACCAGAACCTGGTCTCGAATAAGATCTATACTCAGAACAAATTCGTCTTCTGTTTCTTGGTTGTTCTTCTCTTTAGAACTGGACCAGAACTGGTTTCTTTACATCTGTGCCTCCCAATCTCAAGAACTATAACTAGACGCAGAGTTTTGTCTGTCTCTCTTTTGCTCTCTAGAACTACAGATAGATCCAGAACCAGGATTACAACTTGGTTTCTGTCTGTCTATTAATCACAAGAACAAGCACCAGGACCAGGAGCATGACTAAAAAAACAAGTCTTTGCTCATCAACTAGAACTATGATTCAGATTTTTGCTGTCTAGATACAGAACCAGGATCAGGGCCAGAGCTAAAACCAAGTCAGAAGTCTAATTGGAACTATACAAGGATTAGATCCAGACGTTTATCTCCCGTCTGTTTCTGGACTTTATCCTCTCGAACTAGAACAAAACCAAGATCCGAGACAAGAACCTTCTGCTCCAAAACCAGCGTTCTCTCTGTCTCTGGCTCTTTCTTACTCTCCAGAATTTGAACCTGGACTATGACCTCTTAGGTTTGCTCCCTAGAACTACAAATGAATCTCTCTTGCTGTCTAGATACAGATGTAGAACCAGGACCAGGACTAGAAGAGGTCTAAACCAACGTTACAGCTAGACAAGAACTAGATCCAGAATCAATCTGTATGTCTCTTTATATCTTTGACTTACTCAGGTAGACTCAAAGACCTTTGCCCTCCAGAACCAGACTAGAACCGGGATATTATTAAAACGAGAGTCAGGTCTAGAAAAGCAGCTGATGACTGTCTCTCTCTGTTTGTTAGTTTGTTTGTTTGTTTGTGTATCATGGTGTCAACCCCTCTCTCTCTCTCTCTCTCTCTCTCTCTCTCTCTCTCTCTCTCTCAGGTGTGTGTGCGATGCGGGCCAGATTGGTGACGGCCACCGTTGCTACGGTAACCTGATGGAGCGACTGATAGAGCTGGACAGGAGCGGGAGCCAGAGAGAAAATCTGACCGGAGCCGTCGCCTTGTTCGGTAAAAGCAAACACAGACACGCTGTGAAGAGTCAGCGGCTTAACAGAGACGATGTTTGATTATTCAGGTCTGAGATACGATCGAAGATCAATTATTGTTTTTCTTTCCTGAACTATAATTAATGCCAAAGTCCGTCCTGATTCCCCTTCAAGGTGAAAAATGACCACAGATTTATTTTTGTTAACATCGCTGTAAAATGTATTTCAGTTTCTACTTGTTGTCTTTTAAACGGCTTCTTGCTTCAAATGTATAAAATTTTAATTTCCAACTCAGGTTTCTATGGTTACCTCAGATTTCACAGTCTGTGACCTTTTGGCCTTTTGTGTATGTGTGTGTGTGTGTGTTTGTTTCAGAGAAAGGCTGTTCACTGCTGCTGAGTCACAACGGACCCTTCACAGCTTTCATCCCTCTGCTGAAAACACCTCTGACTGTAGGTCGTCTGTCTGTCTGTCTGTCTGTCTGTCTGTCTGTCTGTCTGTCCGTCCGTCTGATGCCTCCGTTTCAAAGTTTTATTTTAATGATCGCCTCAGTGTCTTCTGGCTGTGTCTCTCATGTGTCACTTTAGTCTCGTCTCGGAGTAAACGGAGCACACAGCAGCTCGACGATTGGATGTTTTCTCTCGGGACTCGTCTCCACTCCTTCAGTTTTTATGTCCACAGGCTTGTTCATCGTTTGTACTGATCATTAAAGTCAGGAGAGTTTCATGTCTCTCCAAGGCTCTAGAGGTCAAACTATCAGTCACCTAACATCTTCTATAAGGAGATGAATCAAAATAACTTCTCACACTTTGTCTGCGGTGTCGTTCCCTCATGCTGTAGGAAGTTAAACTTTTCTCCACATCTTGAAGCTGCTTTGCAGCTCCGATGCGTCGCCATGCAGCGACGGCTGCCTCCTAAATCATCAAACATGGTGAAAGGGCGTCAGTGGCTGATAACAGATATAAATTAGAGTCCTCTCTTGTCGCCTCCTGATCTCACACTCACACACTCTCGGCTCATCCTGAAGTGACAGATGGTCAGTACAAACTAGAACAAACCAGAGCGCGAGGCCTCCGGGCACACCACACACACACACACACACACACACACACACACACACCCTGACTGTGAAATCTGAGGTAACCATAGAAACCTGAGTTGGAAAATTAAAAATCTGATTTAATATTTAAATCAGGAATTCAAACGGAAGATGTTTAAAACACTCAAAGGAACCTGTAGACTGTAAACAGAAGCTGTGGGCAGGTTTTCATCTTATTTGGTACATGCCTACATGTACCAGAATAAATCCTGATCCTTCCAGAGCCGCCCAGTACATGAAGGTGTGCGTTTCAGACACACCTCTGTGCACAAAAAGATATTGTAATCACAAACCGTAAGTAAGTTTTAACACACACTTCGAGTGTGCATTAAAACTTTCATGCATAGTAACACAGTCGTGTCAGTGACATCATCCAACAACAACTGCCCACACTGAAATTCACTGCAGCAGAATGATTCAGTCTATGTCTGGATCATAGATCAGTTTGAGCAAAGACATCACCAGACGCTGTTTCAGATTCTGACAGGTCATATCCTCTGCAGCTTTGGCCTCTCTGCGCTGTATTTCCTTGGCCTCACGCTCTGGCTTGAATGTATATACACCTATAGAAGACGCCTGGTTATAACCTGAAGCAGAGGCAAGAAAGCCAAGCTGAAATAGCCTGTAGTAGTTCCTGGCCTCCAACTACTACATCATTACACACAACCAAAGGTGACGCTGCTGCTAGAAAACTCAAAGAACTCTGCACACTAGCCTTTTATTCCAGTAACAACATATAACACAAAACTGAGTGGACATCCATATTAAGTATTTAACTAGACAAACACGAGGTGTGAGATGCGGGCAGAGTGGCACACCAAATTATACTTATTAAATTAAGGATGTATTTTTGCATGCAATATTCTCCAGTTTTGTCTTAAAGGCTTCGCCTTGTGTTCATCCTTGAGTTTATCAAAAAAAAGGGCAACTCGAATATGTCGACCAAAACCTCACGAGGCGGGAAGACGAGCTTCCACTTATTTGGCAGAAAATGTCAAACAAGCTGCTTTCAGTCCTTTAACGAGAGGTTCGACAAGTTTGAGCTGAGTTTCCAGAATCTTCTGTTTGCCCACACTTTGAATTCACCCCTACCGCTCGTCCTTTTCTTGAAAATCTCTTACTCCCTCCAGACTCGAAGCAGTTGGTATCAAAATTTAAACACCACTATTTCTGCCTGGGCCAGCGACCTGAATTCAGAGATATCAGCAAAGTTCTGGGAAGAGGCAATGTCCCAGGTCCATTCTCTTCTTCTATTAACTCACGCTACAGGCTAATTCAGTATAAGGTGATTCATAGACTACACTACTTAAAAACAGAACTAAACCACATGTTCAGCTGAGGGATCACTAGCGCATCTATTCTGGTTCTGCCCGACTCTGCATAGTTTTTGGACTGCAATCTTTGAGCAGCCAGTTTATTCCAAAGACATTCAGCCTAACCATGACCTGGCCATCTTTGGACGCTCTGTAACGTCTATTGAGCTACTACGCAACGTGCAGATGGTTTGGCTGATAGGAATGGTGGTGGTTAAGAAACTCATTCTCCTGACCTTGTTTTGCACACTGGCTGAAAGAAATGCTGTCCATTATACAGATGGAAAAAAATCCGTATGTTCAAACCCAATATACAAAAGAGGTTTGAGAAAACATGGGGACCTTTCTTGGCACGGTGTCACATCACCTGACAACCACAGGGACTCTGACTTATCGGGCTATGTAACTATGTAGCACGGTGTTGGATTGGATTCACTTATTCATGTAACTTTACCTTGCTCTGGAGATATTGGGACAACTTTGTCTGTTTTTTCTTGTATGTCCTGTTACTGTCTTTGAAAAAACTTTTAAACTATAAATAAAATATATATTAAAAAAGTATTTAACTGGACAGCAGATCACAAGATACATTAGTACTCGTTCTAGGAAATAATATCGATCGATAGCACAATGAAATAAAATAAAATCACTGCAGAGATACAACATGAACATTTAAACTAATGTGAGATTTTACAGCATCATATCATTAAACCTTTTTCCTGTGCTTCTAGCTTTTTACAGACATAACATCTAAACTCAGTTTGTACTTTTTCAACAACCTCCCGACTCGCCTAGTTCAAAGAACCTCAGAGAAAGCTTTGACTGATTGTAATTTCCTGTCAGCTACAAAGATTTGGTGAAACCTCGGCTGTAGGAAAGGGAAGAAAAAAAAAAGGGAATCAAAGACGAGACCAAAAAAATAAATAAAAAAATGCAGTGAAAGTGACAACGTGTTCCTTTCACTAGACCAAATACAAAATCACATCAGGACCACACCAGAGGAGGAGTTGCCTCTGGGGTCTGATTAATTCTGGGAGAGGATAAAAGAACCAAAACACCCTGTGATCCCAGGACGTGTCAGGATTGTGTGTCTTAGTGCAGCGTAGGGTGAATCACAGGTTAGCCTGTAAGCTTTGAAAGAAAGAGTGAACAAAGTCTGTTTCCAACACAAAAAATGAACAATAGATACATTCAAAATTGATCCACTCACCTGTGCTGTCTCTACAGGGTGTCAACGAGGAGCTGGTGTGTAAAAACCACCTGATCCTGGGTCAGCACCTCTACAAGAGCCTGGAGGGACGAGACTTCAACCTGTACGGAGGAGCCACGTTGAGGAGCAAAGACAACAAGGTAATGCTTCCTCTCCAACGTCGTTTTCACTGAGTCGTGTCTTAAAAAATGTAAAACAGTAATATGAAAGGTGAAGATCACCCTTTTATTTATTTTTTACTGGGACACAGTCAGAATAATCCAAACACTTAAAACTGGATTTTATGTCTTAAGTTTGGAGGATTTTGTGAATAATATGTGTGCCTCAAGGAACACGCATACATAATAAGTACTTCATTACACTGATGCATTAATGTGCTCATTGATATGCCCGGAGCGATCCACGGTGGAGATATTAATAAAAGATGTCTTGATAAACAGTCACTGGCAAAGTCTTCTCATGATTCTCAGCCTGAATGTACAGAAACAGGACGTCAGTGAGGAAGTATCAACATCAGATGAGCTGAAAACAAACTGTAGGCATCGAGATGTTCCCAGTCCTTGATGTTTCCAGCTGTAAGTCCCTGAGTTAAAGCTCTCAGTGGACAGAGCAGTATAACTTTTGGTCCTCTGAGTGTTTTTTAAAGCTGCCGTTGCTCTCCTGATCTCACACCGCATCTTCAGACAGGAAGCAGTGTTTGGATCCAGAATCACAGGAGTGTAGGAGACCATCATCCTGATGATCAGGTTATCAGAGCTCCTCAGACTGGCTGTGATCATCCAGCAGGGGGCTCTGTTTGACTCTTTTCACTGCCGCCTTGTAACTCAGCAGGAATGAGGCGTCTTCAGCTCTTGGCTCCTCCTCTGTGGCTCTGACTGTGTCTGAAAGATCTGCTATCCCTCTGCTCAGAGCCTCCATCTTCTCCTTCATCATCCGACTCTTCTGCTCCTCTTCCCCCCTTAAAGCAGAGATCCTGGTCCCCTCTTCCTCCTCTAGAAACTTGTGAAGCTTCTCAAACTGCTCCTTAGTGAGAGCTTCAGTTTCTGAAGTGATTTTCTGAAGTCGTGATCCTGAGCAGGTTCATCAACAGGCATGAATCTGTGGTTGTCCCAGACCTTGCTCATCCTCACTGATCTCTTTCCAGTAAGAAGGCCTCACACAGGTTCTTTAACACCAGGTTACAAGGTGCATTTTTCTTCGAGTGGCTTGTTTTACAGCACGGACACTCGTGTGTTTGTTTCCCCCTCCACCAGCTCTTCAGACAGTCTTTGCAGAAGCTGTGGCTACACGACAGAATAACAGGATCTTTGAAGATCTCCTGGCAGACAGGACAGCAGAGATCCTTTGGTATGAAAGACATGTTGTCCAGAACGTGCCTTGTGTTCAGTATCCCAGTAAATCCCTCCTGTAGCTGTCCTCGCTCACAGTGGACGTGGTGGTTTTGCTGTGAACCTTAGTGTTTGTCTCTCAGGTTGCGTGTCTCTCTCTTCAGAAACAAGAAATAATGAGCTGTGTTTCCTGTTTTGTCTTGTTTAGTCAACGAGTGGGTGGACACATAGCTTCATATTTATCATTCCAGGTGTGTGTCGCCATGTCTAATGTCTTGTGTTTGTTACCACAAGACACCAAAGTGATTGCATGTTAAAGGATCGGTTCAAGACCATCTTGTCCAAAATCAATCTTAATGTCTCGTCCAACAACTTCTTCTTTGGTCAGTCTCTCTTTTTCTCTTCTCAGTTTCCTCCGTCAAAGTCCTCTTCAGTTTTTTCGTTTATACAAATTGCTGAGCCTGGTAGCATTGCACGTTTGCACAGCTCTGGTTCTGGCACGACACCAGCTCCACTCCCTGGTCCTTAAAACCAGTTCACGGTCTTGGACCAGCCTGTGGTGCAAACATTAACTCTCTCTCTGCGCTCTGAGCTCACAGTAACAAATAGAGGTGGTGCTCGAGCACCTTTTTCTAATTTTCCAGAACTGAAGTTTTAAATTTGGCTCGTGGCATCAATTCTTAATTAAAAGGATGTTGAAATGCCGGAGAGCTGCGTTTGAGTTCTTGTCACAGTCATGGCACAAACAAGCGCCCGTCTACCTCGCCATCCTTCACCGGTGACAGCCAGGTAACAATCGTGTTTGCCCTAAACCTCATTAAACATTCATTAAAACATGTCGATACAGCTCGCCTAACTCAGACAATAACTGTCACTGCACTAGTTGACTGTGTAAATCATATTTGAGGAGGCTGTTTGTGTTTGTGTGTATGAAAGATAGCAGGAAGAGAGAGAGGGGAAGCATAGCAGCTGTGCTCAGGGTGGATTTGAGAAATAACACCTTGGGGAGGCGTCCCAGCGAGACTCCTGGTGTGATACTTGGAGAGAAGAGGAGAGGAGATAAAAGGGAAGGAGAGGAGAACAAAATGAGGAGAGGAGATCAGAACTTCCTAATGGAGGGTTGATTCATTTTACTTATTTAGAGCAGCTACTTTCAGGTTTGTGTAAAGATTTGTTGACCTTGGTGGTTATTTATTATATAGACCACTAAACGTTGCACTATGCGGCACTGTTTTCTTTGTTGTTGTGTATTCCTGTGAGAAAATGTAGAACAAGTGAATACTAAAGAGCATTGTTTATATGCTTAGTAAGTCCTGACTGGGTGCATGGGTGTTAAAATGTCCATCATTCATCCATTTTCTTCCACTTATCCGTGGTTGGGTTGCATTGGCAGCAGGTTTAGCAGACGTCCTTCTCCCCAGCAACACATCGCAGCTCGTCCTGGGGGGATCTCGAGACATTCCCAGTCTAGATCGGCTCTGTATTCCCCTCAGCAGGTTCTGGATCTGCCCCGGGGTCTTCTCCCAGTATGTACTTGCAACACCTTCAAAGATGCCCGAACCACCTCAGCTGGCTCCTTTCAATGCGAGGAAGGAGCAGTGACTCTACTCTGAGCTCCTTTATGAACGTCTGAGCTTCATATCTAAGGCCCAGCCACCTTATGAAGGAAACTCATTGAGCATTCACCTCCCTCGTCCCCAAAACAGTCCAGTACCGCACCAATCCATCTCGTGGTCCATCTTCCCATCGTCTGTGAACAATATTCCTGAAATACTTGAACTCATTCGCTTGGGTCAGCAACTCACTCCCAACCCATAAACCCACGGCACTGATAGTTCATCCTTCATCTAAATCTCATGAAGTATGAAATATGTCAAACATCTGTCTTAAAGTATGAAAAGTAAATAAGGCCTGAAAAATGGTTAAAAATGGTGTGTGTGTGTGTGTGTGTGTGTGTGTGTGTGTGTGTGCACTAATTAGTAAATCAATATGTTATCAGCTGTGTTTCCATCGCTGTAATCAAAGGTTTCCATGGTGATGGTGTCTGCTGTTTGACCCCTGGCTGAGAGAGTTTATTTCATAGAGATGTCAGCTGACGTGCGCCTCTCAAAACAATCATGAAGTCGAGATGTCAAACGTTTAAATGTTGCCAGTGTTCGCACAATTCTTGTTTCCCTTCATACTTCCACACTGCTACCATGAAGATACTCTCTATATATTCTCATTTCTAGTCTCAATAACGTCTCATTTCACGTAGAGATTCATCCTGATGGACGACCCCAGCAGACAGTACCAGATCATCCAGGAAGACCTGCCAGCAGCCAACGGCATCATCCACATCATCGACCGGCCGATCACAAACACGCTTTCTGACAGGCCTTCACGTGACGAACAGGCGAGTTCAAGGGTCACTTCACCAGATATTGTACAGAAAACTCCCTGAAAACACAAACACACACACACACAAAGCATTTCTAGAGCTTTTTGTTTGATTTAATATATTTAGCTTAGCTCGCCTGAACTTGCATCATGTATAAAGACTGAGTCCTAACTGCAAGGATCAGGTTCAAGTCTGGCCTAAAGTCTTAAAGGTTAAGCAGAAATTGCATAAATATCTGGCTTAATGCATTTAATTTTATTATTCTATCTGGTTAAATGTATATTAGATGAGTCACCTGCATTACAACAGTGCAGTTTATCTATACCCAGTATGTGGATTTATGTTTTTTATTGTGCTACGGGCCGCGTGTGTGTCCGTAATAAAGCTCTGATTGATTCATATACATCATTAACTCAGCTAATTTTACAGCAGTTTATGAACATGAACGTCATCTGATCTTCTTCTTCTTCTTCTTGCGTCCAGTTTGCCGATAAGACGATCGGTGAGATTCTGACTAAGGATGGAAAATACAACCGCTTCCTGTCTCTGGTTGATGTGAGTGTTGGTGCACTGTATGTTTTGGCCCAGATGAACTTTATTGATCAGTAAGACGGAGCAGCCCTCCCCTGAACAATCATAGCTTAGAAACCATAACAAGGAGCAGCAGGTCTGTCAGTGTTTGGGTATAGTAACAGAGTATTTATAGTTTATTCACCTTCTCTAAAGCCTGAAGCAAAACAGCAAACATGTCAGGAATGGATTAAACATTATGTTTATCTGCTCTGACATGAGATGCTGAAGTAAACACGTATAAACAGGTAGTAATATAGTGTTAAGTCTCTGGTAAATGCTACATTATTTTCATTTTCATGCTCCAGTAACCCCGGCTTACCTCATTATCATACACAGTGCTGCCTGTTAGCTTTAGTGTCCTTAAAGATCCAGTGTGTGTGTATATATATATTTATTACCGTAGCCCACAATGGACAAACTAAACACTGCTTTTTTTAGTGGGCCTTTAAGTTTTTGCTCATGCTAAGGAAGGAGCAGGTGATAAAAAGTAAAAAGTCTTGTAATCCACAAGATTCAGCTGCAGACGGTCACTTTCCAACCGACTCATAGATCTAACATCCCATAAGTATGTAGCGAGCTTCTTCTTAATAAAGATCGATGCTGAACCTTTGGTGTGTGTGTGTGTGTGTGTGTGTGTGTGTGTGTGTGTGTGTCTGCAGAACTCTGGCTCGCCTCCCCCCCTGCGGGGTCCGGGACCCCTGACTGTGTTCGTCCCCACCAACGAGGCTGTGGACCGAGCCAGAGACGGCAGCATCCTGTACATGCTGAATGACGTAGGTGTAATTAGTACTCTAGTACTTTTTTAGCTTTCATTATGCAATGTGAAGATTTTTTATAATATTATTCTGTTCTCTTTCAAGGCCAAATATAAACTTCAGGAACTTCTCAGACACCACGTTTTCTCCCAGGCGGTGGTAAGATACAATCTGCCTCCTTCAATCCATTCTTCTTTCAGTCCTCCCCGCTTACGTCTGTCTTTTTTTTGCTCTGCATGTGAAGAAGGTGAAGAAAGAAATATCTAACAGAGCCATAACTACTCTGTGTTCATAAATGGTGTATGACTCCGCACAGGTGTTTATGTCATGTACCTGTCTGTTGTGCCATTGGAGTGAGACAGCTCCATCCTCTGACCTCGGTTACCATAGTAATGGTGTCCCCTAACAACCTTTTTCTGTCCCTTAGCTGACAGTCGACGAGTTGGCTACTGTCCGTCAGATTAGGACGTTGGCCAATCAGGTTGTCACCATCAGTGTGTCTGACTCTGTAAGTGCCTCTGATTGGTTCTCCTCAGCGTCTCTTGGTTTGACATTAGCACTTTCACATAAACCCGCTCGTCTCTCTCCAGGGTGAGATCCTGTTGGGCGAGAAAGGCATCCATCTAACAACCACTAACATTATGGCGTCCAACGGGATCATCCACATGATCGACGGCCTTCTGTATCCGCCCTCCATCCTTCCCATCCTGCCTCACCGCTGTGATGTCACTGAGAGCAAGATCACCATGGTGAGCAGAGTGTAAAGTAACACAGTAACACACACAGAGACTTTAACAAACAGAATACCAGGGGCACAACCTGGGACAGAACATAATGTCAAAGCTTTGGGGGTCTAGCACCACGTAGTGACCCATTACTCAGAAGTGTGTCACACTGTGATCAATCAGAGAACCCATCGGCCATCGTTTGATGATGAATTATCCTCTTGGGACAAAGACCGATGTATCCAGACTTTCAGTGTAGTATAGTCTCAGCTCCTGGGAGTATAGTTAAAATGTAAGACATAAAATTGTGCAGCAGGTAAAAAAAAAATAGGAATATATATTTAATACAATATAAAATATGTATACAGTTAATTAAAATAGGTTTTGCAGTAATGCTGTAGATGTACATACATAACAAGAACAGGTTGTAGACAGGTCTGCATAGAAATATTTATATACTGTGATAGATAGACAGGTAATAAAATAAATATTGTAAATATACTGAGATGTAAACAGGCTGCAAACAGAGCTGTATATGTTTGTACAGTACCAGTAAAGTTTAATTGTGTACAAATATGGTGGTAATATAACTTAGTGGATTTAGTCGATGCCATTTGAGACATGTTGGAGATCTAAAAGGCCCCAAACTATGCAGGTGAAATCAATTAATTCAATCAAAACAATCAGGTAATAATAAATAATGACTTTAATTAATATTAAAGTACCTCGAGAGCACTGCCTTTAAAGATGGATAAACAATATTTTATATATGTTTTTGACAAATTAACTGATTAATTCTCAGTCTTATAAAATAAACTAGACTCTTGGAACATGATTAATAATTCAGTTGATAATTACAGCTGAATTTAATGTATCAGCAGCTCGTAGGTTGAAGGATTGCAGTTCAGCATGTAAGAGGTCGGCAGCATTCGCTCCTGCCGGATAACAGCTGCGAAAAGAGTTAGTGAGTTTGCATGCACCGTGTGTCTGTGTGAGGTTAACTCAGCGTTAACTTGTCTCATTACTTATAGTCAGTTTGTAAAGCGTCTCGCTCTGAAAATAACAGCAACACTTTGTCACATTTAGCTAAAAACAATGTTTAAAAAACTGGTTTGAATTTTTGAGAGTCACTTTTTTGCACATTTAGAACAATATTTGTTAACTTAGAGATATTTTAAATATTTAAATCCAAATGTTACATGTTACACCTAAATGCTTAATATAAATCTAAAGGTTAAATCTAAATATAAATAAATCTAAATGTTAAATCTAAATCTAAATGTTAAATCTAAATCTAATCTAAATGTTAATCGAAATCTAAATCTAAATGTTAAATCTAAATGTTAAATATAAATCTAAATGTTGAATCTAAATCTAAATCTAAATGTTAAATATAAATCTAAATGTTAAATATAAATCTAAATGTTGTTACTCTACTGTAAAATCCCTTTAATGCATAATTTCTGACAAAGGTTGATGCACTTGAACTCAGGACAGGAAGGCTTTTATGTTGCAACCATAATCCCTTCTTGTGGGGAGGGGAGGTACGACTGTAAACGTGACTCAGAAGTCCAGTTTAATTAACACAAGAAATGAAACACTAATGCTAACGGCAGTATTAATTTTGCGTGTGTTTGTGTTTTCAGGGTCCATGTGTTCACTGCAGTTACCTCTATGAGACTGACTGTCCAGAAGGCACCACTGAACTGGTAAAACACCTGCAACATTTCCATTGTAATATACACAACGCCTCCAGGGTGACACAGCCACACAGGAGATAAACACTGCTGATGTGGGAAAACTGTGCAAACACGTCGATAAATCATCAGTTTGGTAATCCATGAGCAGAGGCGAGGAACTGTAAGGTGAAACATTTATGGAGGAGCTTTCACTGACACTTTCAGACGTCTGATGACCTTCAGAATAAAAGGTTGAATGAAAGCACAGATAAATAAAACTCGCTTGCTTGTTTTATGTTTATTAAGTACAGAATATGTGAATTTAGATTATTCACAGACACCAGATTTTAGTCTGTTTACGTGGCGTGACAATTTTATTCTTTTATTCTGATTTAGTTTATCAGTTTGTGCACCATTCTTTCCACAACAGTATTTTTTGTACCAAATAAAAACCTGGTGGAAATTATGGACGATAGCAGAAAGCCAACCACTCTGTATGTCCGTCTCCAGAACTCTCATCAGACCGGCTGTGAATACGTCACGTCTCCTCTCAGGCCAACACTCAGTAGAGGCTGTGCCAAATTCTGCAACGCCACCAGACAGGTGAGAACGGTGCTCGGTGAACGCAGCTTTATTTTTGGCTTCATTTCATTTACAACTCAGCTGCTAACGGTGCCTTCAGATGAGAAGAAGGTGTTTATAACGTTAAATGTGTGATCACGTATGAAACGACCAAAGAAAGGATGGTGTGTGCGTGACGCCACCTGACTAATCTAAAAATCAGCAAAGACATGGATCATCACTGGACCACATCACTATCCTTCATGTTTCTAAGCAAGAAAGTTGATTACACTGGAGGATACATTTTTTTGTTGAGTTAGGTCTGACAGCTGTTTTTAACTAATTTCTGGGTGCAGAATCCAAAACTGATCTCAGTTTTTCTTTATAAGTTTTTGAACTATAGGATCCCTGTTTTCTCAAAGAAAATACAAACAATACTGTACTGAACAGATATGTGCTTGTTTGTTGAATCCCACGTGAATTTCAAAATCTGCATCATTGCTGTCACTGCGTTCTTCAACATCACTCAGATCTTCTAGAGGAGATAGTTGTTCGAAAGGAGTCAGGGTTGTTTAGGCGTTTACGACGAGAAGTAGCAGGAGCGGAAATGATCTGGAACAAAGGAAATATATACCTATGGAAATAAAACACTAAGATCTTTGAAAATTACGAAAACAGCATCAAACCAAATAGAACTTACAGCGGTATGCCCATGGTGACAAGGTGAAGAGAACAGCAGCACAAATCCTCTTCATTCTACTATGCCAGCTTTCTGTTTGCAGATATTGATAGTACTGACCTATTGGGAGCTGCACACACCTCTCACCACACTGTCTCAACTGTGACTGCACAAACATGTTACGTAGCTGTAGATGAGTCCAATCGTGATCAGCTGGCAAGTCTTACTACAGCTGATCAGTGGAGGGTAAGCTGTGGAGAAAACACTTGATGCTAAAAGAAAGAAAGAAAAGAAAGAGAATGGCAGCTGCCCAAACTGAGGTCAGGCGTGAGTGAAACTGTGTTTGCCATAAAATATATCCTATCCTACATGTTTCTAAGCAAGAAACTTGATTATCAGTGCTTTTGAAAGAGAATGGCAGCTCACTCTAAATTACGTGCTTAAATGCATTATGAAGAAGAATAAAAGATCAGTGCTTAGCACCGTCGCTCTGGTTCCTGGCATGTTCTCCTCGTGTCTACCTGGGTTCTCACAGTGCTCTTCTGAATGTCAGCGTGAATGGTTGTTTGTCTCCGTGTGTCCTGTGATGAGCTGGCCACACGCTCAAGGACAGCTGGGATTGTCTCCAGCCCCACCGTGACCCTGATGAGGGAAAGCGGTTACAGATAATGGATGATCACATGACTGCTTGTATGTGTTTAGCAGTTAAAGAGACGGATATTTCCCTCAGGAGCTGGTGGAGACCAAAATCAGAGCCAAACAAATCCAAATATCTGCTCCAGGCAGCTGTTAACACATTCGTCATATCGACATGATAGGTGTTAAAATGTCACTGTTGTGTTCTCTGTGTGTGTGTGTGTGTGTTTAACAGATAGCAGAGTGCTGTAAAGGTTTCTACGGTCCGGACTGTAAACCCTGTATTGGAGGTTTCCAGCATCCCTGCTATGACAAAGGAACGGTGAGCAACAAACAACTCCTCGTGTGTCTATTTGTGTGTGTGTGTGTGTGTGTGTGTGTGTGTGTGTGTGTGTGTGTGTGTGTGTGTGCGAACATAAACATTTATTTATTCATTCAACAACATGCAGTGCTTTGACGGTATCCATGGCAACGGCTCGTGCAGCTGTCAGTCAGGCTTCAAGGGTGTCGCCTGCCACATCTGCTCGGATCCATCCAAGCACGGAGACAAGTGTGACGAAGGTAACGGCTCCTCCTCGATGACAGTTTGGAGAGAAACGTAACGCCTGTTTGAGATTTAACGCGTCAACTTTAGTCAAAAAACAGACGGACAACGTGAAATTATTCTCTTGTTCACTCATTCATCACACTTTTTATTGAAGACACTCAATAGTTTTTACTCTGTTGAGACTTAGACACCTGTTTATCATAGTTTTTTAAGTGTTTGTTTGTTGTTTCACATGGTGTGACTTGTATTATGACTTACCTCAATTTACCGTGTGTGTGTGTGTGTGTGTGTGTGTGTGTCTTCAGATTGCCGCTGTCTCCACGGTGTGTGTGATAACCGTCCAGGCAGCCGTGGTGTGTGTCGGAGAGGTTCCTGTATTGAGGGTTACTCCGGAGAAAACTGTGACAGGACGGCCACGCCGTGCAACTCTGACGGGCTGCAGGAACACTGTCACATCCACGCATACTGCACACACACAGGACTGAATACTAAGTAAGATACTACGACTGCTTCTTCAGCCATTCAGATTTTGTAGGTTCCTCCTGTTCGGTGAGGAGGATTCAGGCTTATCGAGGTGTTTTTCAGTCCTACCTGGACTCCTGCAGCTCTCTCTGTCACCTCTTAAGGGTGTTTGTAAGCTGTTTACAGTCACAGTCAGGCTGGAACGTCAAGTGTTAAGCACCACATGGAAGGCCGACACAATACTCACCATCCAGTGTGTGTGTGTGTTGCAACAGATGTGTGTGTAGGGATGGATATGATGGTGACGGTCACTCCTGTTCCCCCATCAACCCCTGCCTGAAGAGCAACCGAGGAGACTGCGACACCAACGTAAGTCTTACTGCTCACCTGTGTGTGAACGGTGATAACTACACACAGAGTCATGTAAGTCTTGAGGTTGCTGTGGGGTGTTAAATCTCAGATTGCTATGGGGGCACTGACTTCTCTCTGTATGTTTGTGTTTAGGAAAGCAGGTCAGTCTCACTCAAAGCTGTCCACCTGCTTTTATAACACCCCCCTCCCTCTCTCCTCTCCGTCTTTACAGGCACAGTGTGTGTATGCAGGTCCAGGTAACGCGTCGTGTGTGTGTTCTGAGGGTTGGACAGGTGACGGCAGGGTGTGTGTGGAGATCAATAACTGTCAGCTGCAGAGTCGAGGAGGCTGCAGCCCCAACGCCGACTGTAACCACAGGGGACCTGGACAGGTCAGTTCCTGATGATTAATAATGGATGTGACACTTACTGACCAGTCTCACCCAGTCCTCTCTAAAGAGTACCAACCTACATCAACTCGTTGTCTATATGGTTGACTGAGTAGTTGCTGAAAACATTGTGTTATGGACTCTTTGTTCATCTGTCTGTTTGTCTGCAGAGTGAGTGTGTGTGTAAAACAGGTTACGCCGGGGACGGCATCGTGTGTGACCTCCTTAACCCCTGTCTCTTCAAGAATGGAGGCTGCCATGGCCTGGTAAACACACACACACACACACACACACACACATTAATTGTGTCATATCATGTCAACCATAAAGAAAGATTAGGTTTTAATTATTCCGGATTTAAAGGATGTTTTTGTTTTGCTATTGTAGAGTTTCAGGAAACAAAACAAAACAACAGATTTCAGCTTTCTAAAAGTTTCCAAACATGCTTCAAGTTTTACATAAATGATTTCAAATGAAATGATACGATGCATCAAGTTTCACTGTCGAGAGAACACAAGATAATGCCGTTTGCAGATGACGCCCTAGTGTATGTGACACAACCAGCCCGCTCTCTTCCTGCCTTACTGCGAGCACTTTCAGAGTTTGTGTTGTTTTATTTGTACAAAGTGAATCCTCATAAATCCCAGTTCTTCATATTTAAATTTACAACCAGTCAAAGATAAATCTGTCATGAGGAATGTAGGAAATGCAGATACCAAAAGACCAAGTGAGCCTGGCCAGGTCTGAAAAACAGCGAAAGATCCTGCAGCTTCTGAGAGATAAAGGAGGTCTGAGAATTCAGCAGCATGGACGTCGATTGAATGCCTTTCAGTCAAGACCAGATTTAAAGTAGCTTTAGGTCCAAGAAGTCAGATTTATTGAGCCACTGGGTGGCCTACGATCCAACAAACACGCTGGATACAATTTTCCGAACATGGCAGGAACGTGGTGTGAATATTTATTTGGATTTCTTTGAGAAATCTTTGAAGCTTCTAAAATATCAAAGAAGCAATATTTCTTTGTTTGTTTGTTTAGTTTTGATTCAGTATTTGGAGAGGACTGAGGTTATTTCTAGATGTTCTGATACTTCTTCATCTGAGACGGATGTTCAACATGTTTATTTGTGTTATGAGTCATCCAGCTGAATATGATATTTGTTTGTGACTGCTGTGATCTCAGTAGGTTACATAAATTTCCCATGGTCCCTATCTGCTGTACATTTTGTCAGGCAAAGTGTGAGCAGAAGGAGGGCGAGACTCACACCTGTACCTGTCCTGATGGCTACGCCGGAGACGGACACATCTGCTATGGAACATTACTGGACGTAAGTATTCAGAGTCAAGATCTTTGATCCTAAGTCCTTAAATCAGGAGTCATCAAAGTCTGATTCTCTGTACGCCAAAATGTTGATTAAAGATGCTTCTGACAGATTGAAATAACAGCTGCAGCCTGCTGGAGGTTCAAAACTATAGAATTGGATGACATGATATTATTATTAATGTTACTGACATATAAATAAAAGTTTAATTAAGAAGATGTATGTGTGTCTGTGTTTGTAGGAGCTGGACATGAACCCAGAGCTGTATCTTTTCCACCGACTGACTGAGGTGTGTAAGAACCAGATTAATTGCTCTATAGTTACTAATCAGATTCAGCTGCTTCATCAAATAACACAACACTAAGGGTGTATTTTTGTGTGTTGTCTGTCATCAGAAGTACAGTCACCTCTCCTTGGACCTGAGTGGGAACTTCACACTGTTGGTGCCGACATCAAAAGCTATGAGGAATGTGACTTCAGATCGGTTCTGGATCAGCCGACACAACCTGCCTCACTTCCTGCGGTCAGTCGCCTCACACAGTGACCGACACACTTTCTGCTCTCAAAGTTCGGACACATAGACATCAAATCTGTAAACCGTCTGTCTTATAGGCATAGGAGAGAGTTTATGTCCAGTGCTGAGAGGTTCAGGAAAGAAGAAACGCGATCTTCCCATCTGACAAGCGAACCAGAGGCCGAGTTAACAAGTCTTTTCTAAGATTTCTTCCAGGTCAACGTGAACTGGACATTTAATCATAAAACAACCTATGAAACGCCGTGCTTTGACTCTTACTTCAGAGATGTCTGACATACCGTTCTACACAAATCTGCATCAAGCAGCTTCATCTTGTGGGCACTGACCAAACGTTCACTCTTCCTCCTTGGCCTTTCAGTCATGTGAGCAGAGTGCCCTAGTTTACCAGCTGTTCCTCTACCCCAGTGTTTATGTGATTTCTAACTTGATCTCTGCTCCAAGTTTCCAGAGAGCAAAAATGAGTTACAGCAAAACACACGAGGCGCAGAAATGATTTCCACATAACGAGCAAGTTGCAACAAGCTAAATCTTCGCAGACAATAGACAGTCGGCTCAGAGATCGCATTTTGGCCGTTTTATTCTGTCACTTTCGCACCTCACCTCGCACTGTGAAGCTGCACGCAACCAAAGCCTGCACAAACGTGACCGGACAGGACTACTCGAACTACAAATGATGCCAAAATCTCGATCACTCCCCGACATTCTGCATTTAGTTACAGTCGTTCACAACTTGCCCCGCAAGTCGTCACCAAAACTTACAGCAGAGCCTGAGCCAACCTGATTCATTAACAAGTATCGCGGCATAGAGCTCCACTGCCGTCCAAAAAACGAATAAAAAACAACAACAATGAGCCACACTGTTGCACTTGGTGACATGTTCCTTTGTTACCATGAACCCACACACACTGCAGTTTATTCTGACTCAATCCCACGTACACCGTCCTGCTGCCAGGAGTACTCACCAAAGCACCAGATGATCTATTTATGAGCCATTTTGACAGATTTACATCTCACATCTTGGTCTTCTCAAGAGATTTGTTGACAATAAGATGTGTAGAATATCATGCAGTGTAGAATATCGTCAGCACCGGCGCTCAGGAGGCCGGCTGTTATCTCTGACGATGTTGATGTTTGAACTGGATCCACCAGAAAGTTGAGCAACCGATATTCACTGCACTTTTTGACCCGTCTCACCTGCACTCGTGACCTCCAGAACCTTTACTGCCTCCACAACCGGGTCACCTGTGATCTCAGTGACCTGCTCCACCACTACACTCCGTCCCGCAGCCTCCGCTCTTCCAGTGCGAACCTCCTGACTCCAAGCACTGAGACTTGGGTGACAGAACCTCCGTAGCTGCCCTCCTCCCTCTTTAACTCTCTCCCCAAATACATCCGTGACTGTACTGACTTACCGACCTTCAAATCACTGAGAAAAACATGCCTTTGTGAAACTGCTTTTAAAGTTTAGTGTTTCATTTAGTGTGCTGTTTGGATGTTTTTGATATTTTCACCATGTAAAGCATCTTTAAAATCTCTAGAAAAGCACTTTATTTAAATAAAATGTATTATTATTTATATTATTATTATCAGTGATGTTGTAAATTGGATTCGATGGGACGCAGATCCTTCAAGCTTGAAGCCTCGTCCACAGGCTCCACAGTCGTAACCATTTCCCCTTCGCTCTCTCTGGTTGCAGGGCTCACATCCTGCCGGGGGTCTACTCTGTGGAAGATCTTGACAAGCTGGTGGGTAGCAAGCAGCCCACCCTGAACCCGCCCACGTTTTGGGAGATCAGCAACAGCAGCGGGGTAAGAATGGCGTAACTGTGACAGACTCAGACTGAGGTTCATGCGATCCGAAAGGAGATTTGGGTGGAAGATTCTCCCTGCAGCAGTACATGATATGTATATTCACACTGTTGTTATTGAACTGTGGTCTGTGCTGTGCTCGTGTCAGGTCTTAGTTTCTGTTTTCTTGCTGGTTTCAGTTTCTGCACAGACACAAACTTGGAAACCTCACTCAGTGCTCAAGTACCCAGAAAACCACATCCCTACTCGAGCTCTCCTCTTACCTCACAGACATGATATTTATATCCATTTTATCAAATGTTGAACCATTCCTTAAATTACTCCAGCAAACACACCTACAGATTAAGGCTGTATTATGTTTATTGACTAGCACACAGTTTTTATCTGAACTGCAGTCTCATAAATGTTTTAAAATCTTACTTACGTCATTATCGAATGTGTCTACGCAGCTCAGCTTCACTCACAGAGACGCCTCAGCAGATCAGACATTAATTACATGAAAATTGCCGAAGCCATTGCTTTGGGCTTTGCACCCAGGCTGAGGAGTGAACTGGTGAGAGAGAGGAGACCAGGACCAGGAGGTGTTTTGTCGTAGAGGTGGTAGAAAGCTCCGAGATAATCTTGTCCTTGTCTCTGAGCTTCAGACAAACCTAAAAGCATCAATAAAAGCCTCCTGCCACGAGCTGTAATCAAATCCACGTAGTTAAAACAGAATAAAAGGCAGCCAACTTAAAACTTACTTTATAAGTGTCGGATGAATACAGACTTTACCATGTGAAAACACGTGGATGAGAACAGTCAGATGTGAAAGTGTAGCAATAAGTACTGGCTTAGAAACTGGATGAAAGTGTCACACAAGACACACGAAAACACACACACACACACACAGAGTAAATATTTACCTGTTTTTGTTCTGTTCCAGGTGATCTCCGTCGGAAACGCCTCCATCATCAAGCACAACCTGCCTGCAATCAACGGCTACATCCACGTCATAGACAAGGTGAGATTCATCCAGGTGTGGGCGAGTTGAACGGACAACATGCTGGTGATTTAGACACAGAGCTTTACCAGTGGTGGAGCTAGTTTGTGCTGATGGCGGAAAGATCATGGGGTCGTGCAAAAAGGGTTCATGCTTTTAGATCCATAAAAAAAAAAAACTAAAACTTTGTTTGTTTGTCGTCAGTTACTGACCCCATCCCGTTCAGAACTCCCTCCGATGCCGCCCACGCTGATGGCCTTCCTGAACTCCTCTACCAACTTCACCCTCTTTAAACAGTATGCTCTGGTAAGATGCCTGTCTGTCTGTCTGTCTGTCTGCCTGTCTGTCTGTCTGTTCCTTGTTAGTTTCCTCCATGTGTTTAACTGTCTGTGTTCTCTTCACAGATGTACAACCTGACAAAGGAGCTGAATCAGGCTGATTTCACCCTCCTGCTGCCAACAGATGAAGCCATCAGGCAGCACCTCAGCAGGACTAACTCCTCCGTCCTGGTAAGTCCTGATGATATGAACCAATGCTGCCTTGAAACTATGATCAAAATAACACAAAAAGGCAAGTACACAAAATATCCTGCATCTTTTGCTATACTTACAAACACATGTTTACATTCGTACATACACAGAACGGTCTTACATCCTGTAGTTCTTCATTCATCCTGGGTGTATATATCCACGTATACTTTATCTGTCTGCTTAAATCCACCCATCATCTCACAGTACATCACAAATTAACTCTTACGTTTCTATTATTCACATAAAGAAATGGGAAGTAACTCTAAGCCTCAGTGGTACAAACAAAGTCTGCTCCCGTCGGGGTCATTGATTGATCGATTTGATAAATTTGATCCATTTACTCCAAATTTGGTTGAATTTTTGCTTTTGAGTCCTCAAAGAATAAGTCGACTTGTTGTCAACAACAAAGTTATTACATACCAATCATCCAGTGTAGGTGGTACCGGACTTAGCCGCCTTCTGGTGATTGATTTATTTTTTACTTTGCAGCTCAAAGGTCCCGCAGCAGCTTTGTATCCTTCCTCTGTTTCAAAACCAAAACATGTTCCTGATAAAGAGTTTAACAGTGTCGGAGCTTTGAGCTCAGTGCTCGGTGCTCTCTGCGGTGATGATTTGCCACAGTGTCTCCAACGCATCAATATTTCTGTATCTCTATTTGAAAAATCTTATAATCTTTCCAGCAGTGTTCTCTCCACTCCATGGAAAAACTGCAAATTTTAAATGACATCTTCATGTCATTCTTTTGTCTGACACAGTTCATTTTTACTGTTTATGGTTGTTTTGTTTTAACCAGTCAGCAGTGACTAACACATCCATCCGATCAACATCTGTGTCAGTCAGCACAGACACTGATGCTTGTAATCTGAGTTTTTATGATTCTGTCACATTGAGTGAATTCCACCTAAAAGCTCTGACTGGTCAGCTGTTTTGTTTTTTCTGTCTGTCTCTGTTCAGGACTCTGACGTGCTTAAGTACCACGTGATTCTCAGAGAGCTGCTCTTCCCTGACCACCTGTCTGACGGCAAGTTGAAAAGCACGATGCTGGGCGAAGACTACCAGGTCCAGTTCCATATAGATAACAAAAACCAGGTAACCATACCTCTGCCTTTTAGGTGTTTTCTCACAACACTGAAGGACCAAACTGCTGCTTCTACATTCATACCAGATTTTCAGATTGATCTTCATCTTTTCAGGCAGCCACAAGTTTCATTTCATTCTAAAATCAAAGTGCAGAGAAGTAATCCTTCACAGTCGACTTGCAGACAGATGTTTGGTTAGAGTTGTGTCAGCTGCAGAACAGCAAAATGAAGACAAGAAACGAGTAAACTCTTTGCTGCTCTCACTAAATCCATATTTGTTCAGCATCTGTCTTCTGAGTTTGATTTTATGACGGCAGTGATTGTCAATAAAGTTCTTTTTAGCAGGGTGAGCTCTCCGCTGAGGACAGTTTCTGCTCACTGCTGCGTTATGCAGCCGATGATATAAAAAGTTTGACAGAAGATTAAATGTTGACTGTGACGGACTATCTCTATGCAGCAAGTTTATTTACTACAATCTGATGCAATGGTTCATAGTTAATGTGCTAAGACACGCAGACAAAATCTGGTCTTTTGAAATCTCTACCTGTCTCCCCCTCTCGTCCTTCAGACAGTTGTGAACGGGGTTCCTCTTGACGGCACTTTCACTGAGACCGAGTACGGCATCATCATGGTCCTCCCTCAGGTCCTCAAAATCCAACGCAACAGATGCAGCAAACACGTCACCGTGCAGGTCAACGTAAGGATGGAGGGAGAGATGATGGATGGAAGGGTGGATTGAATGAGTGAAAAGATAAATGAACAACTGCATGGATCGATAGACGGATGATGGATGAGGACATGAGTGGATCTATGGACACATGGACGGATGAATGGGTGAATGAATGGAAGGATGAACCTGCTGATTATGTATGTGTGAAAGGGCTTAGGTGTGGTGATCAATAAATCTGGCCAATCACAACACTTGTCGCTGTGTGAACTCTGAGCCAATCGTGATGAGCCACCTCACCAAAGAGTCTCATTGTTGTGGATGATGTAGAACATTGCAATCAAGTAGCAATCTCCATTTTTGTGGAGGAAGTGCCAAAAACTGCAGTTCCTCAAACGTCCACTTGAGGCTGGCTCCAGAAGTGAGTCAGTCTCCATAAGTCCCCATGTTCAAATGTCCAACTTCACAGCAGAAATAAACATGTTTACAGCCTGGTACAAAAAACAGTTTTGGTCTCTGTAGCTAATTTCCCCGTTCATGACAACTGTACTGAGGGTGAATTTATATACAACTCACCTGTTCAGATTATATTAAGGCTTAAAGTTATGCAGGATTAACAGTGTGGCTGTTTTAATTGACAGGTGGGTGCCTTTACAGCTGGCTTGTTTGAGCAACCAGGCGTCATTCAGCCCGCCTCAGTTCCACCGTGTTCATTTCTAGATAAAAGGCTGGACTGCCAAGATGGCAACGACACGCTGAGCTGAACTGTGTCCATGTTTAATCTTATTAACTCCTGCAGCCAGAGACAGTTAGTGTGAATGTTTTTAACAGTAGAAATCAATCATGATCATATCAATCATGCCGTGTTTCGTAATTGATGCTTGATTGATTCATTTAAAACATTAAACATTGCCAGGCAAAGCTCGATGATGTCTCCTACATAGACAGGCAGCCATGAGCAGCCAGTCTGATGTTTGCAGAGGGGTGTGTGGTTATTTTGTTGCTGCCTGGTGTTAACCTAGTTCAACAACCTTGTGTAATGGCACTTCTCAAATCAGGAGCTGCTGATTTGCTGCAGAAGCTACAACTACAACACATCACTAAAGGAACCATACTTTATCTTTGAATACAGATGTGAATGCATCTCTGTGTGATTGAAAAAGCCTCTAACATGCTGGGTGGGTGGATGTTTGTCCTAGTTATTCCAACCTCTCTGTCCTCTCCAGGGAAGGTGTGCGGACTGTGACGGACCACCTCGATGCCTTTTCGACTACAAACCAGTAAGAAAGCCGCAAGTCCACAGGACTAGAACCAGATTATGTTTAATCACACTGTGTTACGTCTTTGTTGTTTTGAGCATGTTTAAGCCGGAGTCGTGTTTTTATGTGCATTTCGTCTGTATCATTCGTTTCTGTCTTCCAGCTGTCAGCTTGAGTTTCTACTGTGTTTTCAGATCAAAGCACAGTTTCCGGCCAACATGCGTTCAAACTGTAGATACAGGAAGCGAGTCGGATCCAGGAGGAAGTTAGTGCCAGGCTGTGTCATCAAATGTCTCCGGGTACTCACGGTATGCTGACACCAACGCTAATGCAACAGAATGTAACAGCAGCAATTCAATCTTTAAAATAAATAAACAAAAAGTGTTCTTGATCACAGTCTTACTTCTAGCATTTAAACTAAGAGTAATATTATTACTCTGACTGCAAGTAATACCAGTACAGTGATACCTGCAACAATTGTGATGTCAGAATAAAGGCTAACATTTACAGTACAAAACAAACACTGATGCCTGAATGACAAAACAACTTACTACTACTACTACTACTACTACTACTACTACTACTACTACTATTTACAGTACAAAACAAAATAATAATAATAATACTAATGGTCTATCCTGCAGGATAATTCCTGTTGCCCCGGTTACTACGGCCACGAGTGCTTCAAATGCCCTGGAGACGTTGGCAGCTGGTGCTCCAATCATGGGCAGTGTCAGGACGGTAACGAAGGCAACGGGGAGTGTCGTTGCTTCGAGGGTTTCCATGGCACCGCGTGTGAGGACTGTGAGCCGGGACGATACGGAGTCAACTGCTCCTCCAGTGAGGAACAAACAAACACACACACACACACACACACACACACACACGTTTCTGCCACAGGAGGGCGTTACTTTTTCAGACTGACCAAAGAACAAGAGCAAACACGAAACACTAAGAAACTTGTTATGTTAACTCACACAGTGATAATAAACTCTGAGCTAATAACTTTTGTGTGTGTTTGTGTGTGTGTGTGTGTGTGTGTGTGTGTGTGTGTTGCAGAGTGTGTGTGTGACCATGGGAAGTGTGAGGACGGTCTGGCAGGAAGTGGCAAGTGTGTGTGTTATAAAGGTTGGAAAGGAGCTTCCTGTTCTGTAGGTAAGACACACACACACACACACACGCACACACACACATATATACGCACAGTGAAAATGTAACCACACTCAATATTTTCTCTACCCTGTTATCACATGAAATCTTTGTGTGTGTGTGTGTGTGTGTGTGTGTGTGTCTCAGAGATTAAGGACGACGCCTGTGGAGGTGTGTGTGACGAGAACGCCAAGTAAGTCTTCCCGTGTGTGTGTGTGTGTGTGTGTGTGTGTGTGTGTGTGTGTGATCTGGATTAAGAATCACTGGGTCTGTAGAAGCTGTAAATGTTCCCAGAACACACGATCGAATAACCTACCTTTGTTACCACGGCGGACCACATGCCCATCGGCTCCTCCTGCAGGTCGAATACGATCAGTGATTTTATCACTCAGGTGTTTCCAATGATACTAATTAAGGTTCGGTTCCATTTATTGCAGCAGAGACTTTACAGTGAGCCAACACAGCAGCACCCTGACTCTGTTTGACCTGAGTGGACTTTTACCTTTTACGAGCATCATTGAAAACACCTGTGTTTACCTGCTGTTTGATGTCAGACATCTTCTCATCTGTATTTGATGGTGCAGCTGTAGACAGGAAGAAGACAGTAAAGTTTGGAGAGAGAGAGGGAGATAAAATGTAAAGGGACACAGGTTTGGGATTGAACCAGGGCTTAACCTCGGTTAATGGGGCTCTCGCTCTACCAGGTGAGCTACCGGGGCACCCCCAGCTTTGTAGCTTTTTAACATTTTAAACATCTCTCAAACTGAAGGAAAAAGTGCATTTATTTGGGGATTTGCTCAGACATGAGGCCCACAGGCTAGAACCAGCCCAGTAAAAGGTCCAATCCGGCCTACTGGATGACTTTAAAAAGTAAGAAAATCGCAGAGAAGAAGAATATTTCAATAAAATACTGTTATGTAGTGTTAATGTTCGGTTTTCCTGGTCACATAGCTGTATCTCAGAGTCTGAATCAGGTTTATTGCCAAGTAGGTTGGTGGCCCATGCGCTAAAATGAGTTCGACACCCCTGATCTAGTGACTATTTCCAGCAGCAGGGCGGCCACATGTCACCCGGTTCAACAATGGGGCCCGTTTGTAATGTTCTGTGGCTTGGAGTAATAAGATCCTGTTGTAAAACAAATGCAGTACTTGATAGTACGATCAGTCCGTGGTTGGTTTGGCTCTGCACATGGGATTTGTTGACGATAAGAAAAACATAGCCAGACTTTAAAATGTGGCAAAATGGTTGCAGATGATCGCTGCTCTCATCTTCAGTACAATGTGTGACACACTGGAGTTATTGAACCGTTTATCCTCTGCTGCAGCTGTATCACAGGACCAAAGGGTACGGCCCCGGCCTGTGTGTGTGTGGCTGGATATGAAGGCAATGGAACTTACTGCAAAGGTAAAAAAACACACACACACACACACACACACTGTACGTGAATCAAATCTGATTACTTTTTTCTCTCGCTGTCTCTCAGAGCTGGATTTGTGCAGCAGGTCTAACGGTGGATGTTCAGAGTTTGCTGTGTGCACAAAGGTCTCAGCTGGAGAGAGAACCTGTACCTGTAAAGCGGGTTACACTGGAGACGGAGTCGTCTGCCTGGGTATGTAGTCCTGACCTCTGACCTCTGACCTCCACATCTCTAACCCGAACCTCCTGTTTTAATACATAATATTTTAAACAACCTGAAAATTGGTACTGTCACTATTACCCCTAACCTAAAACCTGGGCGTGGTACTAGATGATCGTCTTTCTCTCTCTGAGCACATTTCCTCCGTAGCGAGGTCATCTCGCTATGCATTGTACAATATTAGAAAAATCAGACCGTACCTGACCCAATATGCCGCTCAGCTCCTGATACAGGCTACAGTCAGCTCCCGCCTCGATTATTGCAACTCGCTCTTGGCTGGCCTACCTGCTTGCGCGATCAAACCTTTGCAAATGGTCCAGAATGCCGCAGCGCGACTGGTTTTCAATCAACCTAAAAGGTCACATGTCACCCCACTCTTCAGCGACCTGCACTGGCTGCCTGTAGCTGCCAGAATTAAACACAAAGCTCTGACGCTAGCCTACAAAACCACCTCAGGATCTGCCCCTGTCTATCTCAGCGTCTTACTAAAGGCTCACGTCCCGACCAGGGCGTTACGCTCCGCTCATACAAACCGTCTAGTTGTACCCTCGCCTCTCGCAAAGCGAGGTCACTCTAAACTCTTCTCTGTGGTCGTCCCCAAATGGTGGAATGACCTACCAACGGCTACTAGAACAGCAACATCCCTTTCGACCTTTAAAAAACTTGTAAAAACCTTTCTGTTTCGAGAATGCTTCCCTGCCTAACAAAACTAACAACTACTCTGTGCTCCTTTACACCTTTCTCAGCTTATGTCCTCCTCTGTAAGTCGCTTTGGATAAAAGCGTCTGCTAAATGCAATGTAATGTAATAATGTAATGTAATGTAAATGTTTGCAGTTTGGAGGTTGAAGGCTCACTCAGCTACTTTTGCCTCACAATAACTTGCTCCTATTTTTTTTATGATCCATGATCCGTATAACAGTTACGGCCTTCTTGGACACAAGGCAGCAACGGCAGCCCATTATGCACAGCAGCACAGCACAGCACCGGTGTGTCTGGTTGAACTTTGGCTGTAGTGTGCACTGAACCTAGCAGCAAGATCACCACAAATCACAACTGACAGTATAAAGAATGGACGACGTATGTGTGACGTCACCCACAGGTTGTGGGCACTGTGGCCATGTTGGCAGTCCAGCCTTTTCTTCCACCCGGCTGATCTAAAAATCAGCAAAGACGTGGCTCATCAGTATTTGGTGCTGGTTATGGCTGAATCTATGATGTGATGGATATTTCTTCTGTATTGTTTGCCAGACAGCAGCAGGGCGAACAGGCTGTGTCTAACGGCTAATGTCCTTTCATATTCTTTTAGCTTTGTGCATCTCAGTAATATCACTGATGCTCTGTAGATGGTTACCAGTGATGTGGGTGTGGGTCTCTCGGGCACATCCCATACCAGTTAGTTACTTTTTCAGTGAGGATGCTTTCTGCTGTGTAATGGAAAATTGATATTACATGATTGTGTGTTCTTTTATAACCATATACAGCCATGTTTGATCTCAGTAATATTCTAAAAAAGTATAAAACTGTGTGCCTTTATAGTCTTGTTTGGTTTTACTCAGTACCTTGCACATTTAGAAATCTTTCTCTCATTTTTGCAAGTTGTTTGTAGCAGCAGTAGTTGGATGTATAAACTTGACCTCGGTTCACACGGTCCAGCAGAGCTTGATGTAGCACTTTAAGTATGACTACTAGGACTATGTGTATGAGTGTAGTAATGTCAGAGGAGCAGTCTCAAAACTCAAAACATTTCAGACAGTTACTGAGTTTGAAATACAGACAGTCACTTTTGATTTTCAGGGTATTTATGACGACATCAGGCTCAGTTAGATTGCGCCTCCGATAAAGCTGAAGCCTTGCACACTAATGTGTACATTATCTACAGCAAGGCATGAAGCTGTTTCAGCCTGTGTCAGGCCTGGATTAAAGAGATATGTGATGATCGATATTCTCCTGCTCCTCTGACGTTGCTACACTAAATGTTTTCTGCAATGATTTCATACACTAGACTATCGTTTTGTTTTCTCGAGATCTCGAATTAATTATCTCGTTATCACGGGAAAACGAGTGGAATAAAATGTATGTATGTATGACCCTTTAGGGCTTCCGTAGTATTGACCTAGGCTTCTATTAGTTTGTCATATTCACCCGGGTTACATTGAGGTTTGATAGCGATGAGCATATTCCATTGTAGCCACCTGCAACAGTTAGATAAGTAAATCATAATAATGACGAATACTCTTTAGGAAGTGTTTAAGAATCAGTGTGGGACTGCGCCACCCTGAGCATTTTCTGCAAACGGTGCATTTGTAGAACTGTTCCTCTAAAACAGAATAAAACCTTTAAGGACCAATTAATTGACTCAACTCAATTTCAGCAACAGTTGTTTCTCGGTAGAAGTTAACAAGAACTTAGCACATGAGTTTTGCCCTCTTACGTTTCGGTAGTCCAGCCATCGCTTGACAGCTCCTGCTGTTCACCTGCTCCACTTCAGCTCCGCTGATGTAGACAGTGTGAGACAGTCTGTGTCTTCACCTCCTTTTTTTTTTTTCCTAAAATCAACAATCAGCTTTTTGGCTTTGCTCACACTGAGCAGTAGGTTGCAGCAATCAGCAAGTTTTGTAAAGGTGAGGTTGTCGGGTTGTCAAATACTGATGCTTTAAAGTGGGAGAATGAATTCTGCCTGCTTTGTTACCATCACGCAAAGTGTCTCCAGAAAGGCTGAATCCTCATCGTTGTATGATGATGATGATGGTGGTGTTGTCGTTCTCTCTCCATATTGGTGGTGATTGCAGTTGTGGGTGTGCAGCATGAGCAGGAGTGAGCCCCGTAGGGCTCTGGTGTTCAGCAGTGAAGTAGAGGAGATGCGACTGCCAATCCAAACTGTCTGCCGTCTGTTAGCGAGGAAGTCCAATATCCACTCACAGTGTGGTCCCTCAAGCCCAGAGCGGTGAAGCTTCCCAACCAAGGTGATTGTGTTGTTTTCGAGATGTTAGTGCTACAGCTAGTCGTTTAGACTCATATTTTCATAAGCGGCTTTAATCATATTCTTCTCACATCCACTGTGGATACCGAGCGAGGCCGATCCTCTGCATGCAGAGTAAACTTGGCAGCTGACTCTTCGAGATCAAAGCGAGCGTAAAATCTATCTCATCTGCAGCTCATCTCGTAGCGCCAGCGTCCGCACACATGATGGACACCTCCTCCTGCTTTTGTAGCCTGTGACGGTCCGGATCATGTGCCACATGTCCTCGGCGTCGAGGTCTCTGCTGGTGCCTCCGCTTTGCCTTCATTGCAGTTTTCAGTCTCTTTCTGGAGAGTGATTTTTGGGGCCCTCGCCTCATCAGTTTATTGTTTTTATGATCAGCAGATAATCAACACCTCCAGGTTGGTGCAGTTCTTGTTGGTGTTGGCATCTCTCAGCAGTCACGTAGAGCTGCTGAAGCTTCATCTGTACTGAGCTGTTTAATCAGCGGGGGGTAAAATCCCACTGTCACCTTTTTATGTTAAATTTTAGATCCTGACATGTTTGGAAATCCTCTTGTTCTCTTCTCCAGAGTCATACGTGAAGATGGAAACCAGTTTCATCTTTGTGACATCCAAACACTCTAAATTCTGTCTGTCTGAGTCGCATGTTGTGCATGTCATGAAATGAATTTCAAATCTGTTGTGTGTTCACAGAGATCGACGGTTGTCTGGTCAACAACGGAGGCTGCCACAAGTCAGCAGACTGCATCAGAATAGGCGCAAACATTGTAAGACGATAAGTAAAAACAGACGCATTGTTGAGGGACTCTGTTTCAAATCTAGTTTTGGTTGATCTTGTGCTTCTGTTGTGAATTTTGTACATTCATATGACTTATTTTGTTAATGCTCTTCTCCTCCAGAAACAACCGTTCAGTGTTTGCAACTCGAAAAAGTATTTTGGTGCTGATAGAAAAACAGAAGTTAGGGAGAAATGATTTGCGGAGCATGTGTGGAGGTGGGAAACTGATGGATGTACTGTTGTCTGCTCTGTTGTCATCTCCAGACGGGCTGCAGGTGTCAAACGGGCTTTCAAGGATCAGGATTGTTCTGTTATCCCGTCAACCCCTGCAGAAATGTATGTATCCAGTCATTTAGCTGATTCCTGTAAAAAAATTAATTTGTAAATGTCTCCCATGGCCACAAATTTTACTCCTCAGACAGAACTTTAACATCAAAATGTAGGAAAATTTGTCTTCTTACTCACATAAACCTGCTGAAGCTGTCAGACTTATAGTTTTGGCTCTACACGTACAGATGCGTCAGATGCCCCATCTACTCCCATGTAAACTGAGAGAAGAAATTTTGTTTGTGTGTTTGTGCAGAACAATGGCGGCTGCAGTCGGTATGCTCGCTGTGAGTACATGGGTCAGGGTCAAAGGAACTGCACCTGCCTCAGGGGTCACGTGGGCGATGGCTTCAGTTGTCGGGGAACCACCAACAATGTGAGTCACATGACCTCTGACTTCCAGCTGACGTCTGAACTCCACATCCCCTCCCCTCCGTCACAAGATGTTGTGTCTGTCTGCCTGTCTTGCAGGAAGTGTTCAGAAATCCAGAGAACGCCTTCTTTACTCGGATGTTATCCGTGAGTCAAATTTAATTAAAATTTAATTTCCAGTTATTTATTTCATGCTGCTCTGTTTGTTTAAAATTAAAATGTTCGGCCCAGCACGTTACACAAGACACGACAGCTGGCCAATCAGAGCTCCTGCTGCTCTGGGGGTTCGACTTCATTTCATTCACACATGATTAAATTAAAGCGATGATGAAATGGAAACTGAAGATATTAAAGTCCAGCTGAAATTCAAACGGGCAGCACGATGGTGCAGTGGCACCGTGGTTGCACAGAGGGAACGTTCTGGGTTCAAACCGAGTCAGCCGACTTGGACCTCTCACTGGCATGGATCAACAACAAGACGAGGTTTTCAGGGAGGGCTGACGGGGAGCAGAGCCGGTGTCATGCCAGTACTGGCCTTTACTTCTCTATACAACGTTGAAGAAGTGATGTCAGTTTGACCTTCAGCTTCTTATTCCTGTCTTGAGACGTCCTCATCTCTTTGATACAGATATTTGGAAGACATTTGTGGGAGAGGGGGACAAAGGAAAGGCAGCTAAGGGCAAATGATTAATTGCAAAGTGAGTGTTGGTCTTGGGCTCTCTGCCTTACATCTTCCTCCACACGGGCACTAAAAATAGTTTGTTATATCATTTCAGTTCCAGCAGACTCTGCTGAAATCATTTGATTCCACTGGAGTCGCAGCAATCAGTGGAAACAGATACAGAAACACACAAAAGGGGGCGAGTGTAGCTCCTGAGTTTAGTTTCTTTGGTTCCAGAGTTCATGTGACGTTTCAAGCCTCTGCTTGTTCACTTTGTTTTCTTTGTTTCTCAGGCGTCAGATTCTCGTAATCTCTATGGCGACGGACCGTTCACGGTCTTCGTCCCTGCAGAGGAAACCAACAACGACAGCTCTGTGTGTACAACGTCTGTTTGTGTATTTTCTAATGTAACAGTTACAATATTACCAAGCATGAGTTGAGTTTTCACCAGCTGATTCACGAAATTCATCATATCACAACTACTTTTTGCATGTGAGTCTGGAATATGGTGGCTGATGCATGATATGTATTGTACTTCATTGTGTGTGTGTGCGTGTGTGTGTATGTGTGTGTAGTACGGGGAATGGAGAAGCGCCGGTCGTCTTTCTGATCTGGTTCGTTACCACGTCGTTTCTTGTGAGATTTTGACCTTGAGTGACCTCAAAACCACCAAGCTCGCTGTCGCAACGTCAGGACACACACTGCACTTCAGCCTGAAGGAGGTAACACACACACACACACACACACACACACACACACACTTGTCCATCAGACACATTTTCAATGAGGCCGAGAAAACATTCATCGTGTTGCCATGACAAAAAGAAAGCAGGCGTTGGACTGAATAATGCAAAATGTTGGTCGTTAAACTAATCAGGCTGGCTGCGGATCCTTAAAAAGTCGAGATGCTTTTCTCCATCAGTCCACTTTTCTGTCCTCTCTCTGTATAAATATGAAGTTGTTGATGATCCAGAGTGAAGATAAATCCACATTTAAATTGAAAAAATAATCTCTGAGCCGGTAAATGGCTCCAGCTCTGCCTCTGGGTCTCTCCTCTCTCCTCCAGAGCTCCCTGATACTCCACCTCGCCCGGTCCTCCCCACAAAACACTCTGCAAAGCCTCATGATCTACTCGGAAACTTTCGATCCATGTTCTGTGTGAACACACCGTCACTCCTTCACTTTGTTTGAACCTGCACGTAGCTTCTGCTGCAGGCTGCCGCTCTGAAACATTTTAAAGGAAGTGACTGTGTTTGTGTGATTCTCAGGTTGTCATGGAGCTGTTAGCAGCAGGCGCGACCTCTGATGACATCTGTGCTGTTTTATAACTCCGAATGACACAAAATGACTCACGTCTGTCAACAGACTACAGAGTCGGGCTGAAAATCCCTCTCCCTGTCTCTCCTACATCTTCACCTGTCTCACAATCTGTCTCTCTCTCTGCAGGGTTCGGTCTGGGTCAACAACAGATCGAGGATTGTGAGGAGCGATTACACCACGACTAACGGAGTCATCCACCATGTTGACAAGCTGTTGACGCCCTACAAGCTGCAGGACAAACCGGTCGTCGAGCCCAACGTGGTGTGCTGAGTTTAATTGAAATGAATAAATGATTGATCAATCGGAGCTGACAGACAGGCAGTGTGACCTCTCTCTCTCTCTGTGTTTAGATGAATCTCACATCAGCAGCTGTGTTTTATGGCTACAACCGCTTCTACAAACTCATAGAGGTACAAAATTATCAACCAGAGCTTCTTCTCCTGCAGCCAGTCTGGACCTGAAGTCCCTGCAGTCCTGCTGCAGATATGAGATCAGACTTTATATGCTCAGTATTAGAGGAGTGGGGCAAAAAGAAACTTTTACTATGATTTATACTGCCAGAGTGAGTACTGGTAGTAATCTATGTATGTACTCCTTGTGCAGGATGCAGGGTTAATCCCTGTGCTCAAGGAGTCCATCCACCAGCCGTTCACCATGTTCTGGCCCACGGACCAGGCCCTCAGCTCCTTGCCAGCTGAAAGACAGCGCTGGCTCTCCAGCCCTGACCACCAAGACCAGCTGGCTGCCATCGTGAAGGCTCACATCATACGCAACTCCAAGGTAGGAGGAGGAGGAAGGCCTGATCGGTAACACAGTGTCTGTCTGACCATCAGTTGTAGGTGTGGTAACCATTTTCTGTGTGTGTGTAGATTCTGAGTATCAGTCAACCACATGCATTTTCGTCGTTCCGCACCATGCATGGATCAACCATCAAGTACAGCTGTGATAAGAACGTGGTGGTAAGAAAAAGACACACACACACACACACAACACATACACCAATCCAACAGTTAGCCACGCTGACTTCGGCAGCTGGCTGTCGCTATAGTAACTGGTGTTGTTTCGTGTTTCCACGGTGACGTTGGAGCGAACACTGTTTCATATTGACAGCGACGAAACATCCTGGATCCCGACGAGCAAATCAAATGATCCGTTCTTCTTGCTCTGGTCTGCTTCATGTTCACACTGACTTATCACCAGCGAGCTGTAAAACCTGAAGTGATTCGTGCTGACAGGTCGTTGATCTGTGATTTCATCCTCCTTCATCAGCACTACATGGAGTAATCCAAATCGACTGATTCTGAACCGAGTTGTTTCGTTGTAAACGGGAGAAATTGAACACGATGATACTAACTTGTTGGAATTAAATAAATTTTACTATCAGATCAGATCTAAACAGCTTTGTTCCAAAACATGAACCTTACTGGGACGTGCAGGCTCCGAAACATCAAGTGTTAATGATTTTGAATTTCAGGCATTGTAAGTGTCTGTTTTAGTTTATTCTGACAGTCCATTGATTGTGTGTGTGTGCGCTCAGGGTGCTGTATTGATTAATACTAACGCAGCCAGGGTCGAGGAGCGCTTCCTGGCCTTCAAAGAGGGCATAGCCTATGGCATCGACCAGTTACTGGAGCCACCTGGCCTGGGAGCGCATTGCGACACCTTGGAGAACAAAACCACTTACGTAAGTAGTGCTAATACTGTTACAATCCAAATGCCTAATAATACTGACGTCTTGACAGTGCTGACACCAAAATGAAGGAAACTGTCACAGCTTCTTAGCTTTTGTTTGATCTCCTCTGTCGCAGTGTAAAGAGATCCACAAAAGAGACAGGTGTGAAGTAGGAGACGTATTTTCAGAGTTTTTGAACCTTTATTGGATAGAGCAAGGACTCTACCCTCGACCAGGACTCTCCTGTAATGAACTGATGCACAGTCCTGAGAACACAGTGCCAGAAGAATGAATAGCTCACTACAGACACACAGAGAGCTATAGTGACTGACTCGTCTCAGCACGTTTAGCAAACCTGCAAGTAGTCCCTACAACACGGAGACACAATTTCAGACCAGGCCTTAATGCAGCTACAAGTACCATTTCCACTAGTGAAAATACCACACAGCTATGGTTTATGTAGTCATTTATCCTTGTGCTGGAAGCTGACCTGAAGCTTTGTGTCTTAAAATGTCTCAGGGACGCTGTGGAACATGCTACAACCCTCCATCTTGCCCCTTTAGACACCAAAACACGGTAAGATCTGCTAATAAAAATCAGAACATTAGCAGCTTGTACAATACCCAAACTATGTAAAGATAAATGCCAGTCCTGCTTTCTTCCAGGGAAAGACAGAGTCTTGTTTGAACTATCGCTCCAGACACGGGATGGGGTACTCTTGGTATCATGACCTGGACGATCCTTTCAGCCGGAGGGGCTGTAAGAAAGTTTGCGTGTTTGCATCCTGGGTGCAAAAGTGCTGCAAAAACCACTACAGCCGAGACTGTCAAGGTAAGGAAGGCAGAGGTTTCATCTCATTTAGCCCACTGAGTGTGAAAACGGTCCACTTCCAGGAACACCTGAAACTTTTTCGTGGTGACCACTTTGACCTGTCGTGGTACTGTCTCAGGAATGCAGAGGGAGCAGCTGGTTTGAAGCACAGTGTTTCCTTTGTTTGTTGACTCCACCCTCTCCCTGTGTGCTTCAGTTTGTCCAGGCGGCTTGGAGTCTCCTTGTAGTAACCATGGTAACTGCGACGATGGTCTCACCGGTTCAGGAAGATGTAGGTGCTACGATGGCTTCAAAGGAAGAGCCTGCGAACTGTGTCTCAGCGGCCATTACGGACCCAACTGCACAGGTAGACCAAAAACAAGAAACCACGGCGTGCTTGAACCCAAACTAGAAGTCAGACTGGACAGTTTATTATATTCTCCTGAAGCACGGATCTCTATAAGTCATTCATTTAAATAAATGTGGTAAGACACTGTAGCTAAATGATCAGGTTCCAGTTCTGAAGAGCCATTTTGAAGCTGGGTAAAATGGGCAAAGACGTGGATCACTGGACCTGAGGCGGGCTGAATGAAGCCTGTGTGCTCAAACAAGCTGCCTGTAACAGCATCCACCTCTCAGTGAAAGCGTCCACGCTGTTAATCCTGCATAACTTTAAGCCTTAATATAATGTGAACAGTTGTATGAACGGAGAAATTAGCTACAGAGACCAAAACTGTTTTTTGTACCAGGCTGTAAACATGTTTATTTCTGCTGTGAAGTTGGACATTTGGACATGGGGACTTATGGAGACTGACTCACTTCTGGAGCCAGCCTCAAGTGGACGGTTGAGGAACATGTTACTCCTGGTTAATTGGACTGGCTTCATGGTCAGACCTGTTTTCAACATGTTTGGCTTTTGGAAAATACCAAAAAGATAAATGCCAGGATACAGATCAGGTCACCTTGACCTGGCTCTGCTTAAGGGGACTTTCATAGAAGTCATAACAACCAGAAGTGTTGGAAGGAAACGATGCTGCACTTTTTATTGTTAGAAAAAACAGACAGATGTTCCCAAGTTCAGTTCAAATGAGAAGAAGGCAGAGTCATATGCTGAAGTGATAAACTAATTCTTCAACAATAGCTTATTTCCCCATTCATGACAACTGTACTGAGGCTGAATCTTTATAGATCTCACCTGTTCAAATTATATTATGTATAATTAACAGCGTGGACGCTTTGATTGACAGGTGGGTGTCATAGTTGTTGGTTTGTTTGAGCTCCCAGGTGTCATTCAGCCCACCTCGGCCCAACGCTCCACATCTTTTTAGATTAGCCTTGAGCAGGCGGAGAACCAGAGCTGCCACACTCTGAGCTTCACCATGGTGACGTCATGGATACTGCGTCCATGTTTATGTGCACAAGCGGGCCAAGCTGGCCAATCGCAGTCGCTATCCCTGTTTCAGCTTCTTCTTCTTCTTTATCCTCGATTGATGTCGTTTTTTCAGTCCCCTGCCTCCACCCACCCCAAAAGAAAAATCTGAAGTCAGCAGACAGTCTCACCCCCATCAGCTCTCCTGCAGTCTGTCACCATAGCAACGCTCCACACTCACCATCACACAGCTGGGTGTGCTTCCAGCTCAGGACAAACCTGCCAGCTGTCTTCACTCAGAGTCGACCAGCAGAGCGGGTTAAAAATACCAAACAGCTGCTGATCATCTTCTGTTTAAAGTTCAAAGCTCTCCTCTCTCTCTCTCTCTCTCTCCCTCCCCTCGATGTTCGTCATCGTACGACTCGTCCTGCGATGAAGAGGAAGCCAGGTGTGAATCAGGAGCAAAATCAAAACTCTTTGTTGCAGCCGTTGGGAACAAAAACCCCGGCGGCACGGTTACTGAATCAATCCCAAACTGATCCAGAATCAAGAGGTGGACTGATTTAAACTGAAGCTCTGTGATTAGATGTCTTTTCACTAAAGTGCACCTTGGGAGTTGTAGTTAATTTCGCTCCTTTCATGTTTTATGTCCGACACGCTGTTCGTCTTTGTGCCGGTGATTCAATCACGAATGTTTCATGTCTCTCTGAGCCTCAGAGAGCTCCGGCTGTCAATCACCTGACATTATCAATGGCAGACTGTTACTGTGGTCTGCGCCTTGGATGCCTGAAATAACTCCTTCATCTTCACGACTCTATTGTCAGTATCTCTTGGATGATCAGAGTCATGGGAGGTTGAGTCATGTTATTTCTCTCTCTCAGCTTGCAGCTGCGGGAGGCAGGGAAGGTGTGACGAGGGCATCGAGGGGTCTGGGCAGTGTACCTGTAATCCAGGCTGGGCAGGTGATCAGTGCCAGAAGGAAATAGGTGAGCTTCCCTCCTGAATGACTCGAATACAACATGTGTTGTAAATCAGTCTGGTGATACTCTAATATATTTTTTCTTGTTGTCAACAAATCCACAAAAACGTGTCTGTCTCTCAATACTCTTTGACTCTCTGAAGACATTAATCTTTAAAAACTCCCTAAAACAGCTGGTCACTGTAATTTTTAACAAATGTTACTCAAACAGGAGGAAATTATGATCCCAGTGTGTCCGGTTAGCTCCTCCATCTTATTGTGGATCTTATGTGCATGATAACAGACGGGACTCATGGTCTGTACCATCTTAGATCCAGCTCTGCATCTCTGTCTCCTTCTACTCACTTCAGCAGGGATCTTCACGCAGAGAGTACGCGTTATGATCATGAAGTTGTCCGTACAACAGGAAAAAAAAGGCAAATTACTTTTCACTTAAAAGTACGAAGAAATACTTCAAGCGCGCGTTGAAAGCTACTGTAACCTGCTAACCAAAGGGCGCCATGGCAACAGGAAAGATGTTTGCAGCAGTTTTTATATTGATACATCAGGACAAAAGCAGTTCATTTTCTGAAGACGAGATGAATGTCCTCTCCTGTACTGTGGGGGAACATTTCAAGGGCAGATCAGTGTCAAGTTTGCTTTTCAGTGGAACGCTGCACAGAAAGGGCAAACATAAACCAGTGACTGTCACCCTTCTCCAACATCCGACTTCGCCTAAAATGTGTTTCATACTCCAGGGCGATAAAGAAACGTACATCGAGCCAGTCATCATTTAATATCGAACAGGACTTTCTCTTTCACATTCTCTTTAATGTAAACTGTAGTGTTGGATGTGCTTCACTTGAAACCTCAACTCATTCACTAATTTAAAGCAACGTTTGTCTGTCTGTCTGTCCGTCCAGGCTCAATCCCAGAGGAGTGTCAGCAGTGTCACACTCAGGCCGACTGCGTGCCCGGTGTTGGTTGTCAGTGTAAACCTGGATTTCAGGGGAACGGCACCGATTGCAGTCCAGAGCCACGTGAGTGTTCTGCAGCTCAGGATGATTCATCATCCGGAGATACTGAACTTCGACACGATGATGTGGCAACTTAATTTTTAGATTAACCTAGAGAGCACGGGGATGGTGTCAAACAAACCTTTTTAAAAATGCATTACAAAACGCTCTGTAGCCAGAAACCGTGAGTGACTCTGACCTTCAACGCTCGATAACGATGAAATGTTTGGCTGACAGCCCGCTGGAGGATGTGAGGTCATCCTGACCCGGAGCTGTGGCTCAAATAAACAACTTCAGACTTTTGTCTCTGTCGACTATGACGTTACTCTGTTGACTTTGAGCTTTAATTTTCAAGGGAATAGATAATTTTTTTGGTCTTTATCATTAAAACATGATGCGGTGATTCGTGTCTGACTGTCTCAGACTCTGATTCACGCAGCTGGTCTCAACGTTGCTGCAACAGAAGGTGATGAGGAAGGGGGAGGGGAGGCTGACTTTCTTCAGATGTCCGTGTGATTTGTTATTGTCCTACAAATCAAACACTGATCACCCAATCAAAAAAAAAACCCTTTAAAAAGCAAGTTTGCAAGTTTGAGTGGGTTAGAGTGCTAATAATATATCAAATGATGTATTTTCCTACAAACAAGGACACAAACAATCAGTCAAAAAGATGCAAAAAAAAAAAAACGTGTCTTGATATCTGAAGTTTCATGTAGCTGCACGCTCTGAGCATTGTGAATAATAACGAGACAGATGTGTAAACATGAAGACACACGTGAATCCTCCACGTGAGCAGATCAGATGACGGCTTTCATTAAACACTCTGCAGCTCCAGACCTCTGCTTGGAGTATAACGGCGGCTGTCACCAGAACGCAGACTGTAACCAGACAGGACTGCTCGTCAACTGCACCTGTCAAAGTGGTTACCAAGGCGACGGCTTCTCCTGCGATCCCATCAACAGGTGGGCGTGGCCCGTCGTTTTCGCTTAATTAAATTTGGCCCCTCTGTGGTTTTCTCTTTTAGTTTTATATGAATGTAAGACGGTCAGAGATGTGTCTGTTTGTAATGCAGGTGTATTGAAGAACAGAATGGGGGCTGCAGCGACCTCGCCACCTGCAAATTCACTGGTCCAGTGAGTTAAACCCTTTTTTTCTTTATTTTCTTTGCCATGTTTTTAAAAACCATATTGATCTTCCTGTCCCAACCTGCCACAGGTCGAACTACAAAAATGAGCCTGAACAGGTTTCTTATGCCGTCTAACAGCGTCTAACCAGTAGTCGTTGTGAAAACCAGTTGGAGGGAGCGGAGGAACAGTCTAAAACCCTGATTCCCTGCTCTAAACTGATCACCCAGTTTGGTTCCCCCGCAGAACGTGCGCCGGTGCGAGTGCCTGACGGGGTACGTGGGTAATGGAGTCCAGTGTCTGGAGAGGCTGGTGTCCCCTGTTGACCGCTGCTTGGAAGCGAATGGAGGCTGCGACCCTGTTGCCGCCTGCACGGACCGGCATTTCTTCGGTAACACACATCTGTGTTGACTTTTGTTACCGTGCTAACACATCTCTGCTTCAGCATCTGTTGCCATAGTAACGCACCGGCAACAAAGCCGATGCGTTCCAGAGTATCCTCCTTGTGTCACCGTGGTAACACTACATGACTGGTGGTGTAATCATGCTGTTGTATTGCCTCTGCTGGACAGCGGCCATGTTGGCTCCCAACATGTCCTACGCCATTGCAGTTGCTACGGTAACCGTTGACAGCATCTCACCTTTATAGCATTCATGTTACCATGGTGACATTATGGACAGGATTGTTTTTTTGTTTTTGTTTTTTAGCTCTAGCCGTCAACGCCCAGAGGTCATCAAGGCCCAGAGCTCGTTAAGGCCTTAAGCTCGTTAGCACTCGTTAAACACGGAGCTCGTTAAGGCTGAGAGCCTGTGTATATCCAGAGATGGTTCTCACCTGCTCGTTAATCAGGGATTTTTGGTCATGCCGAGTCCATGGCTTGATACATAGATCATTATGTGTTTTATGATCACGCCTGAGAGCCAATCAGGAGTTCAGGATTGTCTTGAGCTGTGGTACGATCCATTTTAATCAGCTGATCAGTAGACGACCCGTAAAGATTAAAGCATTGTACCAAGTGGTGACGTACGACAGTAATCTGAGGTAAAGGTAACACGGTGTTTGTGCTTCAGACAAGACAGCTGGAGTGTTCCACCTCCGCTCTCCCGAGGGGAAGTACAAGATGAACTTCAGTCAGGCCGACGCCGCCTGCCAGGCCGAGGGCGCCACGTTGGTCAATTTTAAACAACTGGGAGACGCACAGCAGGTAAACCCACCTACAGACGGGGTTTCCATAGTGACACCAGACAGGTCAATACACACCTCACTCATCCTTGTTACCGGTTTGCAGACGTTACAGGAAGAACAGTTTTTACCATCAAACTTCTTTAGTCATAATCTTACAGCGCCGCTTCTGTACCAGGACTGACACTTCACATGTTTTTATTGTATTTTAATGCTTTATCTTTTTTGTATCTTCTATGTCTCTTGCTGTTACCACAGTGCTCTTAATGCTGAGCTGTTTTTCTCATCCAACACGTTTCAGTGTACAGTTGACCTTGTGTTAACCTGCTCTTCTAAACAGTTGTTTAAATCAGAGCCGACCTTGAATTTTTTAATTTCGTTTCACTGAGCCTCATTTAAAAATGCTGTCCTGAACCATTAACCCATTAATACATGAGTATTCATTTTCTTTTTACATGAGCTGCGGCTCAAATTCACAGCAGTTCATTAACTTTGCGATACAAACAATGGTGGGTACATCTGCCTTGTTTAATTACTGAATATGGAACTATTACCTGCATGCACTGTATTTATGTTCTTTCATTTACTGTGATCAAGAAGGTAATCACTGTGAGCAGAGGGCATGCAGTGGAGACGTCTTTGTTACTGTAAATGAGAAGATAAGGAAGCCTTAATTTTTTCAAGCGTGTCAGTAACGGTGCCTGTTACTACAGCAAAAATAAAGAGTTACTGGAGCCTCGAAAGGTCCCAAAAAAGATTAAAAAAGAAACAAACCAGAGTTGGCCTCTTTGTCTTCAGTTCAGCTCCGGAGGAGCGGCTGTGGACCGGTCTTTATACCCCAACCTGCCCCTTACATCCCGTTTCTACATCCTGGTGCTATTATTTATGACCCATAGGCCTCTGCGCTGGGACTCCGACTCAAGGTCTTTCACAAGCCTTCAGCGCCTCAGAGCTTTGATTCAGCCTGATGCAGTAACTTTGGCTCAGAGGAGCTCTTTAAGTTCTCTTTTTACTCTTCCGACACCATTAATCCAGACTACATTTATTGTTCCCAAGTTACATGCTATAGCAAATGTTTTCACAACCGAAACTGATTATAATATGGTTTGTAACACACATTTTCTGTGTTTCTGGGGGATTTTCTACAACGTGCTGCCAGTTTGGTGTTTACCTTTAGTAGCATTTTATGAGATATTCTGTTAAATTAAATAAACAGGACTGAAAATTGAACCTTTGTGGCTGTCAGTCTGTCAAACAGCTGAGGTTAGATTAAAAATCCACCCTGTAACCACATTATATTAACCTTTCCCAGTTAATTGTGTAGTATTATTTAGTATTTTTGGTCTGATTGCAGCAGCGCATGCTGGTACTTGTGATCAATCATTTGTCCTTTTGTCGTCGTCCTTCTCTTGTCCTGACAGATGGGGATGCATCTGTGCGTGGCCGGCTGGATGGAGGGCGGGAAGGTGGGATACCCAATCCGCTTCCCTTCGGTCAGGTGTGGAGACAACCACGTGGGCCTGGTTATGTACAAAGAGCCTGTAGATCAGAGCAGCAAGTACGACGCCTACTGCTACAGGCTCAAAGGTACTACGGCAGCTCAGTGTCTGTGTTCAGACAGAGGCGGGTCTGCAGTTCCCAAACAGCAGCGTTAGTTGTTTGTTGTTGTTTAGACTGCTGCAGGATCACAGAGCTCTCAGCTGATTCTGCTCAGACACAAACAGGATGTTTGAGCTGCAACCAACCATCATTTTTCATCATTAATCAACTGATGGATTCATTGTTTTGTCTTTAATGTGTAAAAAAACAAACATGTTAATATGTGTGTGTGTGTGTTTGTGCAGATGTTTCATGTGTGTGCCCCGCTGGTTACATCGGAAACGGAGATTTCTGTAACGGCGTCCTGACCAATGTCCTCGCAACGTACAGTAACTTCTCCATCTTTTACAAGGTGAATGTGACAGTCGGACCAAAAAGATCATTCTGGTTTATTTGGTTTCGTCCGGCCTTCCACACAGTTTTCATATTTCACCTTTGCATGTCTAATGTTGACTTCCTTGTCTTTGTTATGTAAATGTTAAAGACGTCTTTTCATCAACTTTTTCTTTTTTAATTTTCTTTGTAACAAGGAATAATTTAACCCTCGAGCCACACTGCTAGTTTAACTAAAAATACTCTAAGTTACTATTTAAGAGTTAAGCACCACTTAAAAAAACAGGAAATACACAAGTCTATGGTAGCTTAAGCCTAAGGTGTAAGCCTAAAGTCTAAGCTTAAGGTGTAAGCCTAAGGCGTAAGCTTAAAGTCTAAGCTTAAGGTGTAAGCCTAAGGTGTAAGATTAAAGTCTAAGCCTAAGGTGTAAGCTTAAAGTCTAAGCCTAAGGTGTAAGCTTAAAGTCTAAGCCTTAGGTGCAAGCTTAAAGTCTAAGCCTAAGGCATAAGATTAAAGTCTAAGCCTAAGGCATAAGATTAAAGTCTAAGCCTAAGGCGTAAGATTAAAGTCTAAGCCTAAGGCGTAAGCTTAAAGTCTAAGCCTAAGATGTAAGTTTAAACCTACAGTTTTAAGCCTGAGGTGTAAGTTTAATGAAGCTGATTCTCCATTATCACATCGATTATCTTGAGGTGAAAATATGCAGTACGTAATATAAAATATCTGGAGACATCTGTCATCGTGTTCTGTGATCAGGACTGTAATGTGGCCCCTTTTTTTTTGGGTCTGATCCAGGTGGGTTTCATCATGGAGTCATTTCCTCTCCGTCATCAGACAAAGAGACGTCTCAGAACAAAACAGAGTGGTACAGTTTGTCCTGACAGGATTTTAGTCTGACAGTGCAAACATGTACAGTATGAACAGCTGCACAAAAACGAGGTGACAGTAGATGTCAGAAGATATACTGTACAAACAGACGACACAATACAACTTAAGTAATTAATAAGTATATTATAATCCATGAAAGGACGGCAGCCTTTAATCAAACACTGGTGAGAGATAACGTGGACATCACCTCCTGAAGATAGCCAAGCTTTGGAAGACTTCCAGACAACACGGAGAAGTTCATGAAAATAAAAAGCAGCTGCTTTCTGCTGATAGGTAGAGAAACTCCGTGTTGGCTGAACTGCCTCCCACTTCCCCACAAAAAAAAGAAAAAAGTTCAAGGTCTGACAGAGATTCAAGCATGAAGCTCTTAAAAAAACAAACTATGAGAAAGAACTACAGATGTTTTCAGGTCTTGTAGTCACGGAGTAAGGTTAAGAAAGTTAAAACAACTGTTGAAGCCCAGCAGACAGTTGGATGTTTAATATGTGGCTCATTACTTCTGGTTTATATTCCCAATATTAAACCAGTTCCTCTTTTTCTCTCCATGTTAGCTTTTAAGTTGAGTTTAAAGTCGTCTGCCGTGAGCTGCATGGCCTGTAGGAAGTGCTCCGATTCTGTTGTTTTGTAGCTGCTTGTCATCAACCTTTATCAAATATCTGACCAGTTCTATAATATAAACACACAGCACGACTAAGCTGAAAGAAAATCAGACTTTCTTCTGCAGCAGTCTGACACACATTGACTGCTATTTACATACGATCAGAGTAGATCCAGCTGGTCATGTTACTGTTGTGTGTTTTGAGTGGCCATTTAGCATGTGCTAATACATTAGTTCTTCAGTCACACTATTACACACAGGCCAGTTTCACATGACGTTGGCTTATTATGTGTGATAAGATAATTATAAAATATATAGTTGGTCAAAGAATCTGTTTTAATTCAAGATAAATCGTCTTTCAAATGAGCTGGTTTAGTGTTTGTGAAGAATATAAATAACGTTAATAAGTTAATTGTACTGATACTCTCAGATAAACTGCTTTAACTTTGTAACTTTGTGTCTTTTTAATATGATATCTGTGGTTTATATGTGGGCGTTTGTTCCCAACTCTGTGAAATCAAACCAACCATGAACCGGGTGCATTCCCGTAGTCTTCTGTGGAACTGTTTAAAGCTCTGCATAAGTGAATTCCCTGTGTTCGTACAGTGTTACAGTTTTAAAATCTTACAAAATATCAGTATGCATCGCAGAATGGTTCAAGTCTTGACATGAAATTGATCTCTTGATGTTATTTTCCTGCAGTTCTTGTTGGACTACAGCGGCTCGTCCTCGGAGGGCGAACAGCTCGTCGAGTTTCTGTCTCACAGGACGTCTGGGGTCACGCTGTTTGTTCCCCATAACTCCGGCTTCACCCAAAATAAGGTGATGTACAGCCACAACCCTTTTTTATTCAAATGAGACACTAATTACCTTTTTACATGACTGCAAGTTAACTGATTTTAATGATTTGGAGTTTATAATGGAACCAATAAACCAATAACGGGTCAGAAGTTTTATATCTGTGCATTAACTTAATGATCACCTATACCTGTTACCCTTTCATTATTACAATACATTTATCAATGCAAGGAAAGTTAATCTCAAAGTCAAATGAAAGAGCTTCATATAAGACATAGAAAAACATTCAGAAATAAAGAATTAGACATTTAAATGATAAAAAAGGGGGTTTAATAATAAAACAAAAGAGGACCGAGGTATGAGCCCTGGGGAACTCCACACATCATGTTAAATTCAGTCAGATAAAACAAATGTCTGTATCAAAATCAAAAGTGAATATATATATTTATACACAGAGAATGAGTCATACATTTGTTAACTTAAACTTTAATGAATAGATACATTAGATCTAAGTTGAAATCAGCTGTTATTACAGTTATTACAAACTACAAGTTTATCAATATATAATATTAGATTAAATACTGTAATTAGTATTTTGTATCATTTAATTTGTTAGTGTTAACTAGGTCTGTATTCCCAGTGACCGATTACAACCTCAGACAGCTCACCCTCATGATTCGTTAATATTTAGACAGTCTAGTGTTTGAATTTGTTGATTGTGTTTGTTACCGTGTTCAGCTTTCATTTTATTTTTTTAAATCTGAAAGGATTTATCCATAAAGAACATGAACTATAAGAGTTTTATTGAAGCATGCGTCAGCTACAGTCACACTGACACATTTATTAACCTTTTGTTCCTAATTAAGTTTTTAACCTTTACAGCTAAATTAGTCCTCTCAGAAAACCAGCAGGTTCCAAGTGACTAACCTGTCAATAAAATTGTGTGTGTGTGTGTGTGTGTGTGTGCGCTTAGACTCTCTCTGGTAGAGATCTTGAGTATCACATCTCAGCCAATCACAGCATACGATCATTTAAGGATCTGAAACACCAGGAGGTCATCATATCCAGGCTTGGATTCAACCTGACTGTGACGCACGGCAAAAATGAGGTCAGAAAAACTGGAAAAAGTTCATTAAAAGATTAAATTGAAAGAACATTTTTCTGATTTTGTGTGTTTGTTATTGTTGATTCAAATGATCTCTCCTCAGAGCTTAAAGCTGGTGAATAAGAGGCAGCTGGTGGACTGGGACATTCCTGCTGTTAACGGGATCATCCATGTCATCGAGGCCCCGCTGACAGCACCCCCCGCACCAGTGAGTGGAGATGGTTTAACCCAGAGCTGCTGATAATTAGGGCAACCTCTTCCTCTGATTATGAGCCGGAGCCGCCACATTCACTGAAATCATACAAAAAAAGACTTTCCTCGTAATCATTGTGTTTAGATGTCTTCTTAAGCCATTTTATGGTTACAGTGTGAACTGGGAATGATAGTCGCTAAAGCAGAAGAGTGCAAATTCACCGAAATATATAGATATTAGGGTAAATAGACATGGTGTAGCTCTTATTACACTTCCTTTTATATTATCCAAAGCATGTTGGGTTATATTAGTGCTTAAAACTGGTTAGATACAAGCCATCAAAAACATACATCTTTGTGGTTTGGACCTCCAAACTAAGGCTCAAAATGTTCCCTCGTTCATTGTTCTTAGTTCCCTGAAACACCGATGTCTGTTCTCACACTATGTAACTTTGTGCTCCGGGTACGATCACCCGCGAAAAGTACGTAACGCTTTACGGCACTGAGTCACAAACTACCAAATATTTGACTGATTTTGGTGAAACTGGATCATATTTTATGGTGAAAATGTTTTCTGGTTTTCTCTCTGATGTCCTCTGGCTGCTTCGCCTCAACTGTCTGTGATTTACAGAGTTTCCTGGTGGACAGTGAAGTAACCAACTGTAGCTGCTGTTAGCTAATGTTAGATCAGTTTGGTTCCCATACTGTGAGCTCAGACCACTGGGGGAGTGTTAGTGTTTGTACCACGGGGGGAGGCTTTCAAACCGGGGGTGGGGGCAAATGGTGATAGAGAGGGAGCCGGTGTTGTGCCAGAACAGGAGCTGGGCAAGACGGCAATACAGTGGTACAGTGGGGATACGTACTAAAAATAACCCGCAATGGACGAAATCCGAAGTAATTAGCTTTATTTTTTACAGTTATTATACATGTTTTAAGGCCGTAAAACCCCTAACTACACACTTTTATACACTTTTCTCAGACAGGCATTAACATTTTCTCACATTTCTCTCTTATTTGAACACTTCTCCCTTAGCCAATCAGGACTCGAACACAATGCGCGTTCATACTGTACAGTACGCTGTAAAAAAAAAAGCAAAATTACACTAAAAAAATCTGCGAAACAGCGAAAGGTGAACCGCGTTATAGTGAGGGACGACTGTATAACCGGGCTCAGCAACTTCTCTGGACATAATGACACGTCATGTTTCAGTTCTGACACTCAGCAGCAACATTTGAACTCTAACGATCAGATGAAATGTTCGCTGTATCGTGAGCGGCTGCAGTTCCGACCACGGCCACGAGGAGGCGCCGCGATGTCCGTCCCTCTCCTTAATCGAATGGTCTGTCTGTTGTTGCTAGGTAACAGCTACAGTTGTGGGCAGAGAGCAGATGGCTGTGTTTAGTTTCTTGGCACGGTTTTCAGGAAATGAAGTGTGAGCCGAGTTTCCACCCTGATAACATCGACACAACTCTGATCAATATTCATGATGCGGGACACAAAAAGATTGATGAACACAAGATCACAACAGATTAATCTGACGCCTCGTGGCTCAGTCATTTTACCCCCCTCCCTAAATGACTGATGTTCAGCATTCACCTCATTTCCACTCATCTCCTCCACACACACCATCTGTGGACGGAGTCAGTCCAACACATTTTTAACTTGTGAATCTTTTATAATAACTTTCAAATCTTTCTAATTTCTTCTATTAAAGTACTAAAATTGCAAATTGGCTTTTAATTCAAAGTCTTCATGGTTACAGTTGGATGTACAAAAGAAAGGACCATTTGAGAGCAAAAGGCTAAAATATGGCATTCTGTTTGCCGTAGCCAATCGCGGCCGTTATAGTCGATGTTTCAAACCCCACCAGGAGCGTAATCCGTTTTAGTAGCGTCCCAGAATCGACTCTCTGCTCAGCTCTGCCCAGAATCAGCGTCAGTCTGCACAGAGCAAGATCAAACTGGCTGGAATTCAGACACAGAAACCAGTCGATTTTCAAAATAAAACACCCTAAAGGGGAATTATTTAATTACTTACTCACAGTAGAAGCACCCAAACTGAGGATAAATTACAAAATCTGAGCATGTTAACGAAGTCTGGCAGGAAAAACTGCTTCTGAAACGCTCCTGGTGAAAACAGCATCGCTGCCATCACTGTGAAGATTAAATGTAACGAGTTGGATTTTTTATTTTGATCTCATTACCTGAGTGTCAGAGCAGAGGTGATGAGGAGTCTGGAGGATTAACCAGAAACAGACCTGAGTGCTGCTTGCTTTCATGATGTCCTCCTGTGATCACAGTTTGTTAGACACCTGAACAAGTGAGAAATGAAGAGAAACGGCTCATGAATACAGTCTGTTAACACTCCAGGCTGCTTGTGGCTGCATCATCGTCTGACAAACCTGACATAAATTATTGTTAAATTATTGACAGCAACTTTTTGATGTGTCGACTATAAAAACAAGTTAATAATAATTAATTTTTCTGTGCTAACCACGTTTCATCATCATTTCAACTGAAGATCTGCAGCTCTGTGTGTAGACAGACAGGTTAACAGGTCCCTTCGTGGACATGTGACCATCATCACATTGGAGCTTCACGTTAAAAAATTAATTTATCTCCCTCTGGGGAAAATAAAACCGGTCGTTATGACCCAGCCCAGAAAGTCACGTCACCATGGCAACAGTTCAGCAACGTGTAGCTGCCATGGCAATTAGAGCTTCAAAGAAAAGGTGTGTGTGTGTGTGAGAGAGATGATGATGTGATGTCCTCGTATATCTGGTAATCCTCTTGTGTCTCATCTCCAGATTTCCCATCACGCTTCCCGAAGTCACGCCCACTCGAGTGGCACAGTGTCGGCCGTCTTGGTGTCCATGCTGTTGGTGTGTGTGTTGGCCGCGCTCGGCTACTACGTCTTCAAACACAAGACCGACGCCTTCCGCTTCCAGTACTTCAGAGTGAGACACACACAAACACACACACACACACAGTGACAGACCTGGTGTGAGTTGATGGTCACATGATGAGGCAGAATTTAAGTAAAACCGGTTGTCACGGTTACATGACCCAGCATCTTTAATGACTTAATTAATACATTTATTTGCTTGTTGCAGTTGCAGGATATTTGACTTATAATTGTGTCCATAGTAACCTGATGCTAAACACTAAACAAAGACGTAACCTGGTTACTAAATATGCAGCTGCTCAGTAATCAGAGTTTTTATTTTGGATGCGCTGCTTTCTTATCGTAACTGGGCTGAGATTTTCCAGTGCAAACTGACTTGGTGACGACGTTGTGTTTTTAGTTTTGCTTCAACTTTGGACTTTCCTTTCATCCACACAACAGAAGCCAGGTATCTTGTTTACATGACGTTTAAGAAAGAGAGAGAGAGATTTCAGTCAAGGGAGGTATGACTACATCTTCAACCAATACTGTGCCTGACTAGGCATAACCCTGAAAGAGACGGACAGACAGACAGACAGAGAAGTCAGTGGTGAACTTACATCAGTCTTTGTTCTCTTCTTACTCCCTCTTGTTTTGTTTTGTCTGTTTGGCTATTGTATTTCATCTGCTCCTTCTGTGCTGCCATCTTGGCCACGTCTCAGATGTCTGACTTGGTTAAATAAAGGCAAAATAAATGAATCCGATCTGACAGTAAACACAAACTGAAACACGGTCGTAGCGGCTTCCGGCTATCAAATGAAATCTGATAAACGGAAATGTTCACCAACTCGGAGGCACTACGCCTCGAAGAAGGAAAATTGATAGTCAATTAATTAATTTAGTCTCGACCTGAATGTTGCTACAGAGAGCCGGACTCTCGCACAGTGACCTTGTGTTTCATACACTGAGGAGAGAGTTCACTTTCAACTGTTGTACCAATCAAAGTTACAAAAGATATTTATGATATTGCAGCTCAAAGAAGGTTTTGCAGATTGAGTGTAAAGTCAAAGGTGGTGAACTTCTTGCAGCACTACACCCATTGTTGTAAATATAATATATTCCAATTCTATCCATTTCCTTCTGCTTATCCTGGGTCGGGCCGTGGTGGCAGGAGGTTTAGCAGTTTGTTCCAGACGTTCCAACACAATTCAGCTCATCCTGGGGGATCCTAGGCTAGATGAGCTATGTAGTCCCTCCAGCAGGTTCTGGGTCTGCCCTGGGGTCTCCTCCTAGTTGGACGTGCCTTAAACACCTCCAAAGGAAGGCGCCCAGGAGGTATCCCAATCAGATGCCCGAACCACCTCAGCTGGCTCCTTTCAACGCAAAGCTCTACCCCAGATGTCTGAGCTCCTCAACCTATCTCTAAAGCTGAGCCTGGCCACTTGTATCTTCAGTCTCTTATTCAAACCTCATAACCACAGGCGAGGGTTGGAATGTAGATAGACTGTAAAATCGAGACCTTTGCCTTCCGCCTCAGCTCCTTCTTCCCCTAAACGGTCAACCAAACCCGCCAGTCCACTTCAGGCTTAATTTTCATCATTCGTGAACAAAACTCTGAGATACTTGAACTCCTTCGCTCAGAGCAGCAGGTCGCTCCCAACCCAGATGGAACATTTCACCATAGTCTAGCAGTAAACCATGGCCTCAGACCTGGAGGTGCAATAATTTAGAAAGGTTTCATTGAAATTACTTTAGTAAGTGTCATACATCAGGAATGAATGGACTCCCTGCAGCCAGAATCAAGTGTTCACTCTCAGAGCTTAATATTTGAGATGACATGGCTGAGCTACTCAAAAACTCTTTCCATTTATATCGTAAAATGTTTGATTTGAAAAAAAAAGCGTATTCTAATTATCTGTGACTCACTCTGTATTCAGTATTTAGTCCATTTTAAACCACTTTAACTGCGAATCTTGGCGCTGTTTTCTCTCTTACTCTGCTCTTAATGGACTAAACATTGTCTACGTTTCTCACAGTAGGTTTGATGTTGTTCAGTGTTGTGTTTAAAGTTTCATTCCTTCATGATGAACATCTCCCTGCCCCCACTGTCTCTCTGCCATCTGTTTGCATGTGATGTACTGTGATGTGTATTGCTTTGCCTGGCTACGTCACGATCACTGGATGCGCTTCAGTTACCACCGACTATCTGAAGACGCGATCATCTTCACTCACTGTGTGTGGCTGTATTAGCGCTGATGTTTGTCAATTGAATCCATTGAAGCTGATTTGCACAGAAGGGGGCCAATTTTGCACCAAATGTATGAATATTTCCTCATTTAAATATGAGCAAATAGCACCCAGATGCTATTGGCTTGGCAGCACTGTTAGGCGGCAGGCGTTGGTCCATTTAACCCTTTGCAGGTGCTTTGTGAATTTTGTTTTTGACTCATTTGCGACAGTTTCGCAGCTACAAAACTTCCAGAAATCACATAATTAAGTTCTTTATAAATTTAGAGAGGTTTATTAAACTACTGACGCACAAATTACATGCTGTAAACTATCAACTACGGCCAATTTAGAGCTAGAGTTTGTCCGATCTTTTTTGAAGTCACTGCAGTTTTCTGTTGGTTTTTTTTCCTACTGGAGTTGATTCAGAAAATAATCTGGTTCACAGAAGTTGTGCGTGATCTCAACAGTCAGTGATTCAGCATCTGGTAGTTTACGGTCGCCCTGCTAACAGCTGACATTCCTGCTGTTTCCTCCGTGACAGAATGAGGATGAGGACGGTGCAACGAGCGGGAGCAAGAAGCCCACGCTGGTCTCCATCCCCAACCCTCTGTACAGCGGCTCCAGAGCGTTCACCGAGCCGTTTGGGGTGAGTTGATCAGTTAGTCTGTTCAATCTGAGCCTCCATTCGCTAAAAACAGTTGGTGGGTGTTGATCAGGTAAGTGCGAAACCAACCAACTCAGACTGCAGAAGCCTCACGTGGAAGCTTCAGATGAACTTTAGAATACATTTTTTAAAAATTAGTGCTGTATTTTGTTTCCAATCACATGCAAAATGGATCTCTTAATGGCCAGTATGAATCTTTCCTTATAGACAGTTTAACCTGTGACTGCCTGTTGTAACAGGTTCTTTCCATGCTTTTCAAACAATCCCAGTCTGGCTTCTTGTTTTTAGTTACCACTAAAGACTTCCCTAGAAGCCGTCGATCCTCCATGAAACTAAAGGTGAAGAGACAAAATTCAGACCAAACTTCAGCAGAAGACACCTTTCTCCAACCTTTCCAGTCTTTTAACACTCTGATGGGATGATTCTGGGAATAGACATAAATATTCACTTATTTGGACAGCCCTCCACATACTTGGTGTACTTTTTGAAAAGGGGTTTCCAGATTTAACAGTTTTCTCTCCATCCAAACAGGAGGCCAATCAGGAGTTGGATCCAGCAGAACCTGAAGAATCTCCAAACATCATCAACCTGGATTAGTAAATCCAGTTTAACCAGTGAAACTGGAGCCGTCTGTTTACATACCACAATTACTTGTTGCCTTAATCATGGTTCAGCTCTCGCTCAGATCAAATGAAACTTGGCCAAACGCTCTCTAGGAGGAGAACCAAATCAGTATTATTTTTATATTAGCAATAGATAAAATGATTATGTGCAATGGGAAAGTTTCTGTAGGTCACACAGCTGTCACCACCAGCCAGGTTTTGTCCATCCAAGAAACCAAAATAAGCTCCAAAGAGGTACAAAGTTGGTAAATACAAAGCCAAAGACTCTTACAGTATTTCCTTGTGCCGTAGAGCTGTATTGTTGTCCAGGAACTATTAAAAACATTAATGAGCCAACAATATTTAACTGGTTGACACAGTGTACTTTATTATGACTCACCTATCTGCTGCTGGAAAGTCCCCAACAAATTGATTTCAGTTGTTTCAATAACACTTGGTAAGAACTACTCAAAGAATTAAACTGTACAGTCAAATGTTTGGACACACCTTCTCATTCAGTAGTTTTGCTTAATTAATAATTAGTATTAATTCATAATTAGTTTATTAATAATATAATATATTAATAATTAATTAATTTAAGTCTTTTCTACATTGGAGACATTAAAACACATGGTGAACAAAGCAAAACTGTGGTTTATGCTTTAGATTTGTCAAAGTAGCCACCTTTAGCCTTTTGATGACCAACAAAGAGTCTTTGTGAGACGAGAGAAGGTGAATGGTGTTTCTGCATGTGTTTTCACACACACACATCAGAAAACCCCCTGTTGTTTTTACGGTAAAAAAAAAAACGTTGGCTATGATTGCCAAGATTTTACCGTACTACTTTTCTTTTTTACAGAAATCGATATACTACTGTTGATTATGTTTAAGGCTGACGTTTTATTCAATATTTCACCATATTAAAAAAAACAAAACTAGGGAACCATATTTCTTATTTGCAGTCCCCCATCCCTCAGCTGGGTCTAGGTCAGATGATTGTCACCTGATGTAGCACTCATCACTCTCCTTCTTGGTCAAATAGCCCTTACATAGCCTGGAGGTGTGTTTGCAGTCATTGTCCTGTTGAAAAACAAATGTTGGTCCCACTAAGGACAGACCAGATGTTTAGTATAGAATGCTATGGCAGCCATGCTGGCTAAGTGTACGTTGAATTTTAAATACATCACCAACAGTTTGACCAGCAAAGCGCCTCTACATCATCACACCACCTCCTCCATGCTTCATGGTGGGAACCACACATGCAGATATCATCCATTCACCTTCTTTGCATCTCACAAAGAGTCTTCTGTCATCAAAGTAAAATGTGGCTACTTTGAAGAATCTGGAACATTTTTCTTTGTTTACACTATGGTTCTGTCTACCATATAGTATATGTGTTACAGTTGTCCCTCGCTATAACGTGGTTCACTTTTCACGGACTCGCTGTTTCGCAGATTTTTTTAGTGTAATTTTGCATGTTTTTTTACAGCGTACTGTACAGTATGAACGCGCATTGTCTTCTGCGTCCTAAATTGACTAAGGGAGAACCGCACACGTGTTCTGCGTCCTGATTAATTAAGGGAGTACTGTACAAAATGCGTGTAAAAAGGTGTATAAAAGTGTGTGGTTAGGGGTTTTACGGCCTTAACACGTATAATAATTGTAAAACTTACTTCGCGAATTTCGTTTATTGCGGGTTATTTTTAGAACGTATCCCCCGCGATAAACGAGGGACCACTGTATTTCATAGTTTTGATGTCTTCAGTATTAATAATCTACATCATAATGAATACTAAAAATGAAGAAACAACAGCGATTGGGAAGGTGTGTCTTGATTGGTATTTGTGATCTGGTATCAAATATTTGGATCTTCAGTGGAAACAAAAAGGCTGGGATGAATACTGGCCGTATCCTGCTGCACTGAACCAGCTGCATTTTGTGTCCATCCGCCATGATTTAAAATCATAACCTTTGAGAAGATGATAAACTCTGCCTGTCTGCTGCTGTATTGTCATTTATCGTTGATGGTGTATGTCACTGTGAATGTGCCGAGTGTGTCAGAAAATGATTAAATCACAGTAGTGATGTGGAGGAAATCACTGCAGATGGTGATGGTGATCATGCAAACACACACAGATAAATGCACAGACACTAAAACCTGAACAGAATGAACAGCAAACTTCTCCCACATTTAGAAAAAACGTGCGCAAACTTGCAGAAAATCTTGTGAGTTCAGTAAATCTAGTTTAGTTTCCCCTCTAGACACAATCATAAATTTTACACACTTGACCTTTAATGGACACGTTTCTACACACACTAATAGTGATGGAGCTGTGATGCAAGGTGTGAGTGGACATGATTAAACTTGAAATCACTTCAGGCGGAGTGACTTGAAAATGTCATGTTGGGGGTCTTAGAACCTGTTTCATAAACGTACAGAGATGGGAGGTAATTAACAGAGAGAACCAGAGTTTCAGTCAGAGGACAAGCTCAACACAAACATACACAAATTCTTTACTTTCTGTACCATAAACAGTATAAAATATGAACGTAGTATCCTTTGCGTCACCCACATGTTTCTAAAGAGCCGTTGTGAAGGTCAGTGACAGACATTGCCATGTTGCCAACTCTGGGCTAATCTAAAAAATGGGCGAAGATGTGGACGATTAAAGGAGCTGAGACATGCTGATTGGCAGAATCTCTGAAAGCCACAATGTGTGGAGTAACTGCAGGACCATCCAGACTCTTTGAAAGAAAGCCAAACACTGATCACTAAAGCGTCGTCATTTAGTCCGCCTCAGCACCACCGATGATCAACATCTTTGCCAATTTTTAGATTAGCCGGGAGGCATCAGAGGCCGGACAGCCAGAGCCACCACACTCTGAGCTTCAGAACAGCTCTCGAGGAACCTGTGGGTGACATCGTGCATACAACATCCATATTTTATGCTGTCTATGATCAGGACCTGCAGTGATGTTTGATGAAGCTGAAATTTAAACATTACACACCACATAGTGTGAAACCAGCCAGTGTTTCAATAAAAAAGACATGAAGTTATGATCCTTTGTTGGCTTCTCCTTCATTTCTGTGCTTCTAGATTATTTACACGTCTTGTTTACGTCAAAGTGACAGAAATCTGCTTCAGTCTTCACCCTGATAGGATATGATGTGTCTGTGTCTTTCATAGGCCTCCACATCTGTTCTGTTCGTACTCCTGTTTTTCCTCATGGCTGTCTAAACTGAAGAATTGTGTTTTGTTTACACAGCCAGCACATTTCTTTTTACACACTGGCTTTCTGTGTGAAGGCAGCCATGTTGTTTATGATGGAAGGAGCCAGTTTGTTTCTTCTCCTTCTTCTTCTTCTTCCTTCTGTCCTCTGCTCGTCTGTTCGACTATCCAGGCAGAAAGAGAGATGGTTGTTATTCTGCTGCTTCTACTGCTGGCTCGCACTAAAAAAAAACCAAATGCTTCCTCTCTCCGTAGACCTTCACTTTAAATAGCTTCCCACCTCTGCTGCCGACATTGAAGACGAAAAAACAAGCCTGACCTCCTCCTCCTGCCGTCTACATGGCTGTCAAGACAGTTTATTGGTTTGACATCTCAGCTGAACGTATTGCACACTTTGTACCTATAGTGTAATTATACAGCCGAGCCATATTGAGAATAGAATATCTGTGACGAGGTAACCTTTCCAAAATGGAGAGCGAGCAGCTGTGGAGGTTACTGTTCCGGCTGTTTCTCTGCCTGCTGAGCTCCCTTCCCCCAACGCACAAAGAGCTGAGCGGCAGCGAGCGCTGGCTGCAGAGCGGAGCAGCTTGGAAATGGTTCTGCCTGAGAAGCAATGCAATGCAATGGAGGAGAAAGAGGGAGGGAGAGGGGGGCAGTGAAGACCGGCGACCCCGACCTCCACTGCTGCTGCAGGCTGGATGGCTGTTTGCAGACCTCAATTTGAACTAGTGTTGTTGGTTCACGTCCAACCTCCCATCTGATAAAACGATCTGATCAGGTCTGATGGTCAGCTGAGGGAACACAAAGTGACAGATGGTTTCTGTGGACTGGAAATGGAGGACGTCATTTCTCGTCTATCATGAGTCTGAAGCTTGCGGCCATGTTTGCTTTGAGCACATAATTTACATACTCAGCTCTGACTGGACAGATATTTTCTCACGTTGCCAAAACTTGCACTTCTTTTCTTATTTAAGTCTTTCTAGCTCGAGAATGGTGAAGTCATTGACTTTCCTCAGTTCTGTTTCAAGTTCTTTATTAGGTCAGAGGACATTTCCACAACGTTAAACCTTTCTCAGCTTCACCACATTGTGCTGGGTGACTGCATGTTTTTCAAGGATCAGGTCAAAATGAATGGTTTTCAAGCTTTTCAGTCTATGTGTTTGAACCATTAACAGTACAAAGAATGGACGTTGTGCAGTTTCTGCTTGGTTTGAACAGTGGGTAAAGCTTTTAGACGTGTTTGGTGTTAAGCTCAGTTCAGCAGTTTTTGTCTCATGAACACTGACACTATGTTGGCATACGACAGCTTAGTTCATGTCTTTCTTTTTCTTGCTGCAGTCCGAGTGAAAGTGCAAGTTGTGGTGAGTGGAGAAGATGTTGACTGCAACAATCGACTTTTCCTTCATTGCTGTTTTTCATAACTGAGTAGAGTAGAAAACAACTTTGTAACTCTGCTCCTGTGGATCAGAGCACATTTTAATTTGTGTCACACTCTGGACAACCTCTGAGTCATAGTCAGTTCCAGTTAAAAGAATTGATAATTGGCATCCTGTTGCATCACAGGAATGGAGGATGTAAAACACCAAAGGCATCACTGAAGGTCTGAGCAGGAAGTTGTGTAAAAATATTCTAAATTTAGTGCAATCGGAAACAAAGATCCAACTCTCGTAGTACAAATGCTATGAAAATATTCTGTTCTTGCAGGAAGAAGAACTTGTACAAACGTAAACCACATTTTTAACGTACAAACGTAAACCAACAGTTTAAATAAATCTACATACAGTAAGTCTCCAAAACTACCTAAAAGATTCCTGCCATGCATTTGATACAATTAATGATAATTTTATACCCAAACCTCTTGCATGACTCCAACCAATGGGTCAGACCCGTTCAAGTCCTTGGGAAGGTGTGAACCAGTGTCTTTCCAAACAGAGGGATCCCTCCAAGTTGTAGAGAAGAAGCAGGATCACTGAAAGCCACAATGTGTGTAGTAACTGTAGGACCATCCAGAGTCTTTGAAAGAAAGCCAAACACTGATCACTAAAGCGTCATAAAACATGGGTGGGTGTTCTCATTTTTCAGGCTCCAGTAGAAAGCACAAAGCATCGAGCTCCCTGGAGGCACAAATCTTTAAATCATTGCCTTGGTGCAGCAGCATCAGATTTCCTAAAATTCCCTGGGAATAGATTCTCCACTCCACTGACTCGTCTGAAAATCTATCACAGATGTCGCGGGTGTGAACAGCACTGAGGGAGATTGGTGGGAGAGCAACCAGTCATGGCAAGGACCTGGAACCTCCTGGAGTCAAATTTAAGACAACAGACGAACATTTTTTGCCATGTTTACCGAGGTTCAAAACACAATTATGTGTAGTTAGCCCTGTGCATTCTCTTTATAAATCAATCAATCAATTAATGACAAAGGGGGGTGTTGTTTAGCTCAGTTGGTAACATGCACTCAGTGCCATCTGTTGCCGACACCCAAGAAAGATGCAAGCATTACCTGAACCCCACTTTGAGTTTGACTTATATTCCTATGTGTCGCTTCCTCATCTGGGAATGAGAGCCATGCCAATAGTGATAGCGACAATCTGATGAATACATGTTTATCCAGTCCCTTTAGCTCTTATCTGGACCAAATTTTAACCAAAATCCCAGCAGGGCTGGCAAAAGAAATGAAAAGGGAAGGAAAAGAAGTGGCCACAATAAAAATCATCACGCTAATAAGTAGGTTTTTCAAAAAGTGAAGAGAGGGTTGGGACTATCAGAGCTCCGAACTGCATTCAAGTGGAGGATGTCAAGCTAGCTAGTAGTAACAATAGCCTGCAAGTTCAGGGGTTGAACAAGATCTGGGAAATGCCACAAACAAGAGAAGAAAACATTGGGAAGTTCATTTGGAGTAGCAGGTCCCATCATTTGTGAAACCCCTGCAATGAAGGGATCAATTACAAAGAAGGTTCAGAAGGAATTATGATGAGAAGTTTCAGCTTTTGTCCCACCAAGTATCCAGCATCCCGGAGGGGGAACACAGCGGACAAGACATGTTCTCTCACAATGATGCACTGACCAGACACCTTCATAAGGGTAAAACTGTACCACAGGGAAGAGTGTAACAGCAATTTACTAGGTTTCTTATAAAGTTTTATTGACACATACCAACATATTTATTGCTGGATTTACTGACTGGAAACACCCCGAGAGAATAACAGAACACAAGATGAGCGATGAGCACACAAAATGCATGCTTTCACTTATTCATCATATTCAACATCTTGCCACTGGGGTTGCTTCCCTTGAGACACAGACTGTGAAAGTACAAGGTCAGTACAGGAAAGAGGTGTTTAAAACAAGTAGACTTTGTACTTCACATTGAAGAATGTATTGCCCTAATTGGGGGCAAAACAAAGCAAGCAATTGTTATAGAATTACAATGAGCAAAGTATTTCTGTGTGATAGTAGACTCAACACCTGATGTGTCTCATGTGGAACGCAGTGCTGGATCTCTCCAGTTGCCGTGGCCAGCCATATGACGATGCGTCAAATATGGTTTGGAAGTTTATCTCAAGAAAAACAACCTATTCAGTCATGCACAACGCATTTCCTTGAATTCGGTTGGTATTGTGTAGAAATAGTTGACAGGAAGCAGGCCAGTTTTCTGACTTATTGCTTCCACCCACCAATAGAATAAAGATTTCAACAATGTGGAGCAACAGGACACATGATGCAATGTCACTTTGCTTTGTACTAAGCTTTGGAAGCTGGTGAATGCATTGATTACCACATTTTTGCGATATTGAGTCAAGCTTACACGCAACAGCTTGAGACACATGATCTCTGTATGACTTTTATAATTGCTGGACACTTATGTTGTATCGCTTTGAGGGCCAAATTCGTATAGGTATGACACAAGTCTACCTATATGAGATTCAATGCACGAGTAAACAAAGAGCCTCAGAGTCTTTTATGAGCTTCAGTGCCTAAGGGCTCCTGTGGGTACTAATCTAGCCCTGAACAGTACAGCCAACTCTCTCTCAAAATAGTTCTGTGCCGTCAGAAAGTACTACCCTTAAGCTATATCCCAGGAATTCAATCTAGACCCCCTTTACTTCTGTCAAAATACACGTAGAGTTCTTCAGTTCCTTAAAAGGTGGGATTTTTGCAGAGTTGCCCAGTGACCCAGTTCAACATCTGGGTAGAGGAGACTACCAGGAGGCAAGCAACAAAAATATGTTGTCCTTCTGGAGTCATCATGAACGTCAAGGTCTTGGAATGGAGGGCAACACAATAGTGGTAAAGTACAGGTCTGACATGTTGAGCAATAAAGAACATGGAATGTATTGAACTTGATCCTGTGAGCTGACAGATGTGTTCAAAACAAATGAGGAAATGTTTCTTTCTTTCTTTGCTCAGTTGCATGACTTAAATTCAAAACATTCCTTACATAGCCTGGAGGTGTGTTTTGGGTCATTGTCCTGTTGAAAAACAAAAGATGGTCCCACTACGTTTAAACAAGATCGGATGACGTGTCACTGAAGAACGCTGGCCTTAAATTTCCAATAAATCGCCAACAGCAGTGTCATCAGCAAAGCACAGCACACTATCACACCTCCTCCTCCTCCATGCCTCACAGTGGGAACCACACATGCAGATACCATCCATTTACTTTCTCTGCAGCTCACAAAGACACAGAGGTTCAAACCGAAAATCTCAGATTGAAGGGAAATCTGGACCAGTCCAGTTTTCTACCGGTCACACTGAGATGCATTGCTGGAAACGTACCACCAACATTGCGTTGTGTTTTTCTCTAGCAATTTTTAGATATATAAATAAAAGTTATAAACAAGCTATAAATACAAAGGCTTTACTAGTGTACCACTTCTGTTCTGTTTTGATGCTAGTAGATGATATGGGATGGGTGAGACAAATGTATGACACTGATATCACAACTACTCTGGACAACCTCCGAGTCAGTTCCAGTTAAAAGAATTGACTGGTTGTCATTTGCATGTGTCAAGAGAGAGTACAGATGCGTAAAAATCAACCTTTCCCAATTTCGCTATGTGCTTCCAGCGATGGCATGTTTGGTTGACAATAAATGGCATCCTGTTGCATCACAGGAATGGAGGATGTATGCATACAGGATGTAAAACCCCAAAGGCATCACTGGCAGGTCTGAGCAGGAAGTCGTGTGAAAATAGTCTAAATTTTGTGCAATCGGAAACAAAGATCCAACTCTCGTAGTACAGATGCTATGAAAATATTCTTAATGTTCTTGCAGGAAGAACAACTTGTACAAACTTAAACCACATTTTTGAAATTTCCATTCATAAATTAAAACAGTTTAAATAAATAAATGTAGACAAGACACTGATATCACAACTACTTCAGCTCAAAGTTCATGCTTATCAGTGGTTAACTACTTGTTGCTAAACCCAAACTGCTTGTGACCAGCTCAAGGAAGTACAAAATGGAGATATTATAAATTAGTTGCAGGTTACAAGTGACTTGTTTGAGCAACCAGGCTTCATTCAGCCCACCTCAGCTCCACTGATGATCCACATCTTTGCCTGTTTCTAAATTAGCCGGGAGGCGGCGGAGGCAAGATGGCTACCACACTGAGCTTTCACAGCAGCTCTTTAGAAACCTTTGGGTGGCGTAGATACTATGTCCATGTTTTATACAGTCTATAGTTGGCACAGACCATTACAGAATACTGTTCAGTACATCGTAAAAGGGACACTGGCAAAGCGCTGTGTTCCCATTGCATGGGTTAAGCGAATCACGATGCAGAAAGGAACTTTACTCCACCTACCGAGGAGGTCTGTGTATGTTTTTTTTTCACATATGTGAAAAAATGCTGACTAATCGCTCTTTGGTTCAGTGTGAAAACACAAAGTGTGAAAACACCCCAATACAACAGTCCTGAAGAGTGGTGGCCCGTGACATAGGCAGTACAGTGGTCCCTTGTTTATCGCGGGGGATACGTTCTAAAAATAACCCGCAATAAACGAAATCCGCGAAGTAAGTTTTACAATTATTATACATGTTTTAAGGCCGTAAAACCCCTAACCACACACACTTACACTTACATACACCTTTTTACACACATTTTGTACAGTACTCCCTTAGTTAATCAGGACGCAGAACACATGTGCGGTTCTCCCTTAGCCAATTTAGGATGCAGAACACAATGCGCGTTCATACTGTACAGTACGCTGTAAAAAAAGCATGCAAAATTACACACAAAAAAATCTGCGAAACAGCGATTCCGTGAAAAGTGAACCGCGTTATAGCGAGGGACGACTGTATAGGCAAATGCTAAGGGCGCCATCCATCCAGGGGGCACCACAAATGGGGGAAGAAAAAAAGAGTAACTTTCACTTTTCTTATAGTAAAACTAAATGGTACTATTATTTCTTGATATGAAAAAATAAGCCCAAATTAATTTAACTGAATAGCAAAGCCTATTAAATAGTAATAATAATAACAATAATACTTTTTCTAACCTTCATATATTAGAGTGGTAGGGCTGGTTGTTTGTTGTGTTACAGTTCATATTGTCTAAAGTGTGTTTATAGTTTTAAACTTTACATCATGAATGTTAATGCTTCATAACTTAGCATTCCCATATGTTATATTATACTGCAGTTCACTGCTTCTTTGCATTCTGCTAATGAGCAGTAATAAAATTGAATCTAATTTGAATATCAGAAAGAATTGCATTGCATATGATACATGATGTACAGAATAGGGGAGTCATGCCTCTCTTAGGTTTTTCATTTTTATTATTTCGTTTAATTTTATTCTTGGTATCATGTTTTTTCATGTTTAGACTGTATCACCTAATTGTTTCAGACTCTCCTCTTCTCTTATCAGATGTGTGTCCCACCCAGTCACCAGTTACCTCCACTTTAGCAACATCGAGCAATTCTCCTGTCACCTCCACCTCTTGTTTACAGTTTTCATTTCGTGGGTAGTTAAATCTTATACTCTGTGAAGGCAATTTTTATATCTTTTTTAAAAAATATATAGTTTCTTGTGTGTTTGTATGTAAAATGGCAGCGCTGCGATGCAAGGGGGGGACCACCTGGTCCTGAAACAAATCCTACCTTCATGGTGTTTTTTGTTGAAACTCTTAAGAGTTCCTGATTCATCTTGTAGTCATTTGAAGAATGTAGTTTGTAGGTGGCGTGTGGAACTATATCATATTACACAGAGAGGCATTTCTATTATTTAGCCCTCCTTTGTTGATATAAATAAGGAGAACAAAAGGAAAAACTATGAGTGAGAAGATTTCCATTAGAATTCACTGATGTGAATCAAAGGTCAAAAACCAGCCAGCTGTGCATCTTGCTTTGCTCGTTGTGCCACACTGAAATGTCACTTTCTTCCTTTTGGCCTCTTGTTTTCCACCTGCTCCACAGCAGACTGATCATACTAGCACACTTGTCACTGACCACAGAGGTACAAAAGTCCAACAACCCTGAAATGACACCTCAGCTACAGCGTCAACTATCTTGGAACCCATTGGCTATCGTCTGACAATGATTTGGTGTCCTGGGCAATGGACCAATGTTTTGGGGCTTCCAGAAAAACTAGCTAACATTTGGTTGATTTTAATGACTTTAATTTAATCTGTGTGTCAGGATGGTTGTTTTTCCAGATTTGACCACATTCATTTTTAATCAAATTCACATGACTTCTCTTTAGTTTTGAAATGACGTAGATCCTTCTTCTTCTTCTCAAAGATATTTTCTTCTTCTTCTGTCTTCTTCTTCTTCCTCGTCAGCTTCTTGCTTTTGAACTTTCTACGTGTTTTTGCTTTTAATCCAGTTTTGGAAAGTTCCTTTCTACGTGTTTTTGCTTTTAATCCAGTTTTGGAAAGTTCATCTACTTTTCCATGATTCGGGTTGTCTGAGGGGTAGGGGCAACAAACAAACTGCTGTATACAGCACAAAAAAATCTTGATGCAGCTTATATGAAACTTCATCATGTTTTCTCCACCAGGACACAATAGTGGACACTTAATCCTGTTTTCTCCACTAGAAAGTGCACCTTAGGAGGCACTTCATCACATTTCTTTCACTGGGCAAGCATTCTAGCTGACCTTCATCACATTTTCTCCAGTAGAAGTGCACAATGGAGGGCGCCTAATGTTTTCTCCAATTGGCGGGGATCCTAGAGGGCACCAATTACGTTTTCTCCACAATACATAGAGGGCACTTCATCCCAATCTCTTTATTTGAAGGACACAAGAGGGCCCTGCATCACGTTTTCTCTACTAAGACACAATAGTGGGTACTTAATTCTGTTTTCTCCACTAGAAAGTGCACCATAGAGGGAACTTCCATCATATTTATTTCACTGGACAGGCATCCTTGAGGGCACTGCATCAAGTTTTCTCCACATGAGTATCACATTATCTCCACTAGAAGTGCAGGGTTGAGGAGGCTTCATCTAATTTTCTTGCTATATGGTGAGCAGTTTGACATTATCAGGGCCCATAAATATATTCACATAATAACTTATGAATACAAAGTGCTTTACACGGTTAACCCAGGATGAAATAATTTCAGGACTGCAATGCCAAAGTTAAATAAAATGTGCTAGCATTAATAAAAAGCCGTCACTGATTCTGCAGCCTCAGATTCTTAGGATCTTTTATCAGGCCCAAGATCGACATCATTGTCACGGACTGTTTCTTGTAAAAGACAGCTTGAGATTTTTCTACAGATAATTTAAACCCCAACATCTGAGACCAATTTTTAACTTCAACAATGACTTCCTAAATACGTCAAACATGAAAAAATGTGGACACAGCTCTATCAACAAAATATTTGGGCATTTTCCAGATGTTGAACAACGGCCCAGTGACAAACGACCTTTGGCTTGGCGAGTCAGAGGTCTAAAAACATGAACAATCTGATCACATGGTTATGAAATTAAGCTTTCTCAGGATTGAAGATCAAACTGCACGAGTCATGAAAGAAAAATAAAAAACAAGATTTATTTCTGAACAGTTTTATTGAACAAAAAAAAAACTTTCAAAGATCACGTAGGAAATACAATATTATACAAGTGTTGCACAAACAAGACTAACAGAAAGAAGATCTAGAAAAGGGAATTGTTGGTGGTGACCATGACTGTATAGACATATCAGAGATGGGTGCGAGACTCTTCCAGAATGTAAAAATTCACCAGAACAGAGACATGAAAATCTGCAGGGCTGACCAACAAATACTGATGTGGTCTTTAGTTTAAACAAGGGAACAGATTGCTAATTTGTAGTGCATGGATCTAAAGTCAGAAAGCACACATTTCCACTTTAAATCTGATTATTTCATTCTACCAAGTGGCCTGTAACAGATTCCACATCATTTAAACATGAAACAGATGTTTGTAAATCCGGTTTTATTTTTTATCTTTTTAATGGTTTTTGAAACAAAAGTCCTCATTTACCAACCTTAAGGTGGTTTAGTTCTACCTGGACCTTTAGTAGTCAATATTTCTGATATAAAAATGTAGTTTGACAAAAAAAAAAAAAAAAAAAAATCTTAAACCTGCTCACAAAGGTCTCTCACAGATGATAACATGAAAATGGATTCAGGTGGTTCCTCACAGAAGAAACCCTTTGGAAAGCACACAAGGCGGTTTGGCATGCTCATCCCAACCTGCAAGGGGCAGCAGTGCTTGTCAGCCCCTTTGTGACAATAACTCACAGGAAATCAGTTATTAAATGCTCTGATCTGAACTAGAAGAACATTCTTGTGGCAATCATTCAGCACCGACGTAACGCAAAGTTAGCACCTGTAGCAAAACCAGTGTGGGTTTAAAGTCAAACCAAATTTTAGAAATAATCTCAGAAAAAAATATTAATGACTTATGTTCAGGAACAGGAGACAAATTCTCAAAGAGCATTTTTATTTTAACTTTAAAAGGTGAGCCACAATAGTTTGATCACAGCTGAGGAGTTCAAGAAACAAAAAAATGAAGATTGTTGTTAAATCTCACCATCAACTCAACAGAACAGAAGATGGATCTGATTGGAGAACTTTCTTGTCATTTGCATGTTGTTTGCTTGTCGGCAAACAAACAGGCAGTGCAGCTCAAGTTAAGAAATGTCAACCACAAGCGTTTTTAAATCAGCATAAACGCCAGTGCTCCACTGACAGAAGTTTATTGGACTTAAAGTAAATACTGAGCAGCATTACACCACCAGCTGATGGTCATTTCCCAGCCCAAGCGCACATATTGTTGTTTTTTTATCAAGCTTACAGAGGTGGACGAGGGCCACGTCATGGAATGGAAGAATTTTTTAATTTTGAGGAGGAAAAGTGATGATTTGTAGAATAAACTCAGTCCGAAATGTGTAAAAACAGAATTGAGAGATTGTGTTTAATGATGAGAAAATGTGAGAAAACTGTAGACAGAAGTTTTATATCTGAGAACTCTTAACGCTTTTCCCCATAATTAAAATAAAAAATAAAACCAGAACTTGAAATGTTTTCACGAGGCCCAAGTCCTCTTCCATACTCTCCCTTTTCTGCATTTGCTTCCACTAATTCATGCTGTCTCCATGTGTGGATGAACTAAACCAAAAGGAACACTTTGTGAAGCACTGTAGTTCAAACAGATCATTCAGGTATCAATCTATCTCTGTGTGGGCCACGGATTTGATTCCCTGCTATACTTGCTCCCAGAGCCTTCCTAATTTCCAGTGGAAACACAACAAAAATACAAAAAAGGAAGACAAACTAAGCATGTTTCTCTTTTTTTCCCCTCCTTTTGTTTTGTTAATTGTTTTGCTGGAACAAACCAACCACCACGTCTGCTCGTCTGAGGACTATGGAAACCTGCCCTGCTCATCCACCAGTTGATCTGGACATCCCAGGAAAAAAAAAATACTTTAACAAATCAGCGTTATACTTCAAATGAGTTATAAATACTCTTCAAACAACTGTGAGCCACACCCAGTGTCTTCGCGAAGGGCAGAAAATTCACCTTTCTTTGACCTAACAGTCACAGTGGATGCTGCGTCACAAAGATTCATCAGCAACATCGGCTAGCAGCCAGTCAACTCAAAGCAGAATGATGGTTGGTTCAAGTATTGAGTATCACAAAGTAATGTAGACAGTGAAAATGTACCAGCTTTCGGCCGATAGTCAGTTCCCAGCCTGCTGAGAAAAGCCTTTTAAATCCCGAGTGCCTCGTCAGAACCTCCACAGACAGACTGACTGACTTCTCTACCGCCGACACTCAGAGATCACAAAAAAACATGTAAGACGTCTGCTATGAACACTGGGGCTCAGCCAGGTAGAGGCTAATGGATGTAAAACACTAACATCTGCTAAACAAAACAATGTGTGTTTGAGGGGAATTGTCATTTATTCTGGTATCTGAAGTCTCTCAGCACGTGGTTGAGAGGTTGGATCTGAATCACTGGAGACAGGTTGACCTGCAGGATCTTTTGCGCTTTCCTGCGGGCCTCAGCCACAGAGCGGGAGTTGTCCACCTTTATCACTTTACACTTAAAACTGTTCTTGTCCTTCCAGCCATTTCTTTGCCCGGCTGGGTTGTTCAGTTCCTTGGGGTCCTGACTGTCCCGGTGGAAGCCATTGCTCTTCCAGCCGTTGCTGGTCAGCTCTGTGTGAGTTTCTGGGAATGCCCGACCGTTGGCGTAAAAGACTGGAGCGGAATCGCCGATGAGGGCGCCGTCCAGTCGAAGGGGACAGGACAGGCTCTTCTGGCTGAACAAGGCCACGGCTTTGGTGGACGCCCCGCCACCGTTCTGAGAAGGCTGCAAAGGTATTCCTGAAAGCGTTGGAGGGTGCTGCTGCTGTGAAAAGGCAACAGACGGCGCCTCCAAGGATGAGTCCCAGGAAGTGTGGATCTGGAGTCTGGCCGTGTGGAAGCCAGAGAGGCCTTCAATGTTGGTCAGTCTGAGGCACGGCCGCACCTGCGACATCTCTACAGACCGAATGGGTGTCCGGCTGCAGATGAAGGGATGATGGTCCACCAGCAGCTCCGGAGGGCCAGGGCGGACCCCTTGAATCCTGGGGCTGCTGCTCTCAGAGGTATTCCAGGACGGGTGCACTTCCCTTTTCTTAGCCATGGGCTTCCTTCCCCTCCTCTTGGCGGTTGGTCTGACGGTCCTGTTGGGTGGCTTTAGCTTGTCTTCAGTCAGGGGCTGGTTTGTGCAGGAGCGGTAGCCGTACACATCCTTGCTGCGCAGCACGGTGGGTTTGTGGCCCTCTTCGCTCAGGTCCTGCACAAAGGTGACCAGCTCCCCGCTGCTCGAGAGGTCGTGGGACATCGGGCTGAGGATCTTCAGAGCATCCAGGAGGACGTTGTGCCCCGCTGACGAGATCCGGGACCAGGAGTGTACCGCCCTCCGCTCTTCATTGGCGAACACCAACGGCCGACCAACCACGGGACCTCGTGCCGCATCAGCCATGTTTCTAGTCCTGCCGGGAAAATAGAGAAAGCATTCGGTTACTACATTCAATAGACAGTCTTAGTTTCAGAGGTGTGGAGGAGTGTCTGATTGGCGGACGCAGTGTGACGTCAGGCTGCCAAAATGCACTAGCCCTGTTAAATGGATTGGAAAGATTTTCACCACAGCACAGTACATTCTGTCTAAATTAGAAATCCATCATGCATCATTTTTCTTCAATGTCACCGTCACTGGAAATACTGCCATCCATACATTTAAATTTTACTGCGTTGTGACTGTGACAAGAAGGGTGAAGAGATTGACACAAATTTTGTTCATTGGGCAACAAAAACAATTCTAAAAGCAGATACCGTTTGACTCTGTTCATATCCAAACAATCAAACTCACATCCTGGCAGACAAGTGTTTTTGTAAGTGGATACTGTGTCTATGAAAAAATGTAGTCCAAACATGTTCCAGGTCTGACTTGCATTTCCTGAATATCTCTCTATCACAACAATTTCTATTGGTTGTGGGTGACCTTCTGACCTCCTCACCTCTCGTTAAATCTAATCCAGAAACCGAGGCGCCTCCTGCAGCTGAACCCACTGCGAGATGATTATTGACGAGAGCCGCCCGGTTAACAAGAACGTGTACCGCTGCAGCTGTGAACACAGGCTGGAGATTTTTAATAAGTAGATTAATGCTCGGGGGAGCAGCTAGTTTACTGTCGGTGGTGTAATCAGACACCTCACGCAGCCAGACAGTAACACAGCGTTTATAAAGAAACAGTAAAGCGCCACATCCACAGAGAGAACGACCCCAGCTGGCTTGTTACAGCATTTTGCTCTCGGTTCAGCACCAGTTTTACCACTTTATACCATTCATCTAAACAAGCCTTATTAGCTACCATGGCAACCAGGACCTTTGGGAGAGGATAAACAGGGATGTTCGTTACACAAAACTTCACCTGGTGATTGGAGGGAAAATTTTACATTTACACTAAAAACAAAGGAAATGTTGATTAATCATAACCATGAAAGGAAATGTTGTGAAGATTAAATTTATCCCCCAATTGTTTGATGAACGATGAACAGGTTTGAATTGTTCTTTTGTGGTAAGAAAAGTCTCCATAAGTCCCCATGTTCAACTTCACAGCAGAAATAAACATGTTTACAGCCTGGTACTGGACTGGTTTTAGATAATTTCACCAATTATATAAAACTCACCTGTTCAGATTATATTAAGGCTTAAAGTTATGCAGAATTAAGCGTGTGGACGCTTTGATTGACAGGTGGCTGCTGTTACAGATGGCTTGTTTGAGCACCCAGGCTTCATTCGACCCTCCTCAGGTCTGCAGACGATCCACATCTTTGCTGATTTTTAGATCAACCAAGAGGCGGGTGAGGCAGGACTGCCAAGATGACCCTGAGCTCCAAGACGGCTCTTCAGAAACGTACGGGTGAGGTCACACATACGCCATCGATTCTTTATACCGTCAGTCGTTCAGAGGTAGTGTCGGTTTACAGTTAATAGTAATCCATATTGTATCCATATTACTTTAAGACGAGAATTGGGAAAATTTCAAGAACTGAATGTGTCCAAATTTGAGATCTTTGGTTAAACTCTTTGTGAGAGGCAGAGAAGGTGAACAGATGGTATTTCCAATAAGGTTGTCACAATACCAGAATTTTAAACTTCAATACAAGATCAGTTTAAAAAAATTCGATACCACGGCAAAAAGGTCCACAAAGCAGTGCAGCTACAGAAAAGGTCACTGAACACATTGAGAACTGGTCACAGAATGACATTGTAACTGTGGGTTGTATTTATTTTACTACATTACCATATTTCTATTAGGTTATTTCTAAAGTAACCACTTTAGTGCTTACCCACAAACTACTTTCATCTGCTCACCTCTGCATCTTCAGTGTACTACCAGATAACCGTATAAATATGGACGTATCTGCAACGTCAACCACAGGCTTCTGAAGCTCAATGTGTGGTCTTGCTAGTCATGCCTCGGACTGCTCAACCCAATGAGATGATTGGGTTTAAGTGGCCCACAAAGTTTAGGAAAAACTGCCAGCAACTGCTGAGCCTATACAGAAACTCGGGAAGACAGCTGGAAAATCGTTTCAGGTGGCGACCGGTCGTCAAAGTAAAGGGTTTACGCTTGTGGACTCTTAAGGCTTGGTGTGACTTGCACCTGTCTGAAGGAAATCACCGGTTTAGTGACACCAGTGCTCCAGCTAAGGTTTCTTGTTACTTGATACTCATATTTCCTGGTTAAATACAGGAGACAGATCTGTTTCAGTGCAACAAGTCTAACCATTTCGGGCTCAAGTCAATATCCACCAGCTTAAGCTGTACTTAGGTCTAGCCGTTAACATCCTTACATGTTAACATTCAGGGTTGAACTAATGTTTAGGTTTTCTTGATTAATCATCATCAGTCTTCTATAAAAAGTCGGAATATTGCGACACATTTCAGCCTGGACTCTTTATTTCCAGGTTTCCATGAGACTACAATTTGGTTAAATATTGAGTGAGAGGGTGGACGCCGGCTGCCGCTACAGTGGTTGCGATGGCCAGCTCAAATGGTGTTTGACAACATTATGGAGAAGATGCCTACGGAGATAGACCTTTACGTTAACTAGAAACAGATGTGTATTGCTTTCCGCAAAGCCACAAGACTCGAATGACAAAAACAGTAATTATACCTTGCAGATCATCATAAAACACAAAAAGCAGTCTACGCTGCAAAATAGTAACACCAAGTAGCTTCATTTGGTTTTCAACAACAGAAAGACACAGCTGTGGTAAAGTGACATAGACAACGAATGAGAATGAGAGAGCACCGATGGTAATAAAGCAGGTGAATCAGAGAAATAACTGTTTTTTTATAACTTGCATTCAGCACACCCTTCTGGCTAACTGCTGCAGACCTGATTGGGTCTGAATACAGACATCAGCAGAAAACTCCTTAGATGGTCAGGTTGATACCATTAGAAAGAGATGGCTGGAGAACACCCAAAAGTACCTGGGAGGAGGAATGATGCCGGATAAAGTTGGGGGTGAGATCATGAGTAGGAGTGATAGGAGGGGAATCATGGCTGAGCTCCGTGATAGGAGGACAATGGCATAAAAGAGAGAAAACCTTGTTTGAACTACAGTGAATTTATAGTGCATTTGAACTCTGTTGGCCGAGAGAGAACATGAAGACATCTGGTCCAATGAAAGACAGTATAAAGAACCCCACGGGTTTCTGAAGCGCTGTATCGAAGCTGTAAACCGTGCGTGCGTCTGGGCGACACAGAACTTTAGCTTGTTGTTTGTTTTGAAGCGAATTTCTATCGAAGCGGAGCTGTCTTCATGGAGTTCATTCTTTCCGGCAGAAACACACGAACAGCCAATCAGCTAACAGACAGGCGGACCCAGCAGAAACAGCCTATCATATCCCCGGACGTCACGGGTAACAGGCAAACAGCCAATCATTCAGCAGCTGTGTAGTTCGGTTGCAGTAGTTGCCATGTTGGTTTGTTTACAAGGGAGTAGCATGCAGTGAGAAGCCGGGAGGAGAGCAGAGGCGGCTGCTGTTTGTTTCTGCTGTGAAGTTTAACATGGGGACTTTGGAAATTGAGTTGTTCTGTAGCCAACCTCAAGTGGCTGCTGAAGTGAGGAAAAGAAGACAGGGATGCAGAGCTGGAGCGGGGAAAACAGTACAAACCAGGTTTGACGTCAGTCTCCCCTTAATAAGATGGAGGAGCTAGCGGCTCATGAACTCATTTCGCACTCGCTGATAACTCTGGACGGCTGTTTTCACAGCAGCGGGTGAGTCACGAGTGGAGGAGGCTTGTTGTTAATGACTGATCACAACCTGTGCGTTACAGAATGACAACCAGGTGTGCTCACTGTTGCTTTACCTGGTCCGGACTTGTAAGAATAAACACACCGGCAAGATCCATTTTTCACCGTCAGTCAAAAGGTGAAATGAAGAATGGAGGACAGGAAGAGAAGACGAGGGATAGATGGAGAGGAGACAGAAACAGGAGACAAAGAAAAAAAATAAAAAAAATCCAGACAAAGATCTATGGTGTCACAGCAAACAAGCCAACTTCCCATGATTCACCATGACGGCATGACGCTCACAGTGAGCCTCTCTGTTTTCTCACATGGTAGGAAGTGATAAGAGGGATGACCAACATGGGGTGGGGGGGTTATTCATGTCTAGATGGTATGCAGAGACTTGCGAGAATTCTTGCGTGATCTGTACACGTCGCTTCTGCGTGTGGAAGAGCCAGTGTGTCCCGTGTGAACGCAAACTTCAACGTTGACTTTAATTTAAACTGTGAACCTTTCCTAAACTTAACCAAACAGCATCTGGAAATAATAAAAACATATCAGGTCAACTTGGTCTAAAAATAAAAAACCCTTGACTCTTCCCGAACCCCGTCTGAACCCGGTTCTCCTGGGTGAGAGTCCGGTGTTTGACACCACAAACATATTCTCCGACACCCGACCGTCTAAATGCTTCGTCAGACAATTTTAGCTTTTTTAAAAACAAGTCTTGGGTTTTCAAACACCAGTTGTGTGTTACATGTGATTTCAGAAACGCTTTCCTGCCAAACGGTGCCTTTGAGCCTGATTCAAAACCTCTGAATCACCATCCACATCTGATTTTGTGTGATTCCCAAAGGTCTGACGTTGAGATAACTGACGGCTAACCAGGCCAATGAGAGCTTCGTAGGTGGGATAAAGACTGGGGACATTTATCTTCCCGCTACATCCTTAAAGAGAGAATGAGAATAGACTTTAGCAAAAACTGGATCAGATGTTTAAGAAAACAAACGGACACATTCTTGCCAGACAAGTCTGTCTTTGGACAAAAATAAACATGGGACCTCATCTTGCGGCATGACATGTTCTTGTCTGTCCTCTCCCGTTCACTTATTCTTCTTTGGAGTTAAGGGGGAAAAAACATGAAATTGTGTGAAGTGCCTGAAGAAACACAGCAGCATAGAAACTCCACTGCCAACTAATGTTTGACGGTGTAAGACGCAGAGCGACGCCGACACACCAGCGCAGGCTACGCTGTAGTCTACGTACAACTATGAATCTGTCTAAACCCTCCAGAGAACACAGAAAGGTCAGAACAAAAAAATTCAGGGGAGGCATCTTTTGTGTGAAGCACTTACAAATTATAATTTGTTTATATGCAAAGTGTTCTACAAATACAGTCTGACTGATTGTAAGCAGCCGGTTTTGGTCTCTGTAGCTAATTTCCCCGTTCATGACAACTGTACCTCGTAGATTTTGAGCTTCAAAATCGGCTCTTCAGAAACCAGTGGGTGACGTCACAGATGCGCTGTCCATTCTTTGTACTGTGATTAATCCCATCACCTTCACCAGGTTAATTACTGGATGCATTGCCGTGAAAGTTAGGGCAAAGATCTTGTGTTTAGAACCAACTAGCAAATGTTACCACACTAAGAAGCTGAATTAAACCTGCTAAACACCATATTAATATTATCATAGTGAGCCTACTAGTAGTAGCATTTAGCTCTAAGCACTGCTATGCAGTGTACTTTAGTCCCTGAATATAAAAATACAAGCAGACTGCTCCACAACATTTCAGCTTAATTAGGGATAGCAGAGAGAGAAACGGAAAAGGCAAGAAGCAAACAGTAAGGACTCAAAGTGAGCAACCAAGGCAACATTAAAATAAATAAATTCGAGACGAAAACAACGCATTCTTTGAACCTGACGTCTTAAAATGTGACTTCTTGGTGCTATAACTGGAGGACAGGTTGAAACCGAATCAAACGCAAATCTCCCTGCTCGGTGAGAAGTTCCTCTCGCAGGTTGTTTTCATAGTGAAAATGCAGCTGCTGCCTGCAGCTGCAGACGTGTGGTTACAGGGCAGTTAATCAAGGCGAGTCACCGCAGGGGCTCGTGATTGGTCAGTTAACGGATGAATAGGGAGAACTTCATTAGGTGCAACAGAGCAGGAAGATCCAGCCTAGGTTGCTGTTGGAAACCAAAACCTTAACTCTGCAGCTCCATATCCTTTTTGTACATATAGAGCGTGTATAAATATGCACTCACAGCGCTGCAAGGACATGAAATGTGACCCAACATGTGTCCATCGTCACAGGTTCTGCAGTTTTTTCCCCCCATCCGCCAGGGTTTCCATTTGTTTATTACATATTTAAATCTCTCCAGTCATAATGTCCAGTCCCTCCAAGCAGATCTTTGTATTAGAAACATCACTAATTCTTCATCACCCCGTCGTCTCTGCGCTTCAGGAATATGTAGAACAAGCCGCCCGAAGCATTATTGGTCATATTTGGCCCATAAACTATCGGGCAAGACAAATCAACACCATCAATGATTCATTAGGAGTCATTAGTGGAGACCTGACTCTGAGTCAAACCTCTGCACTTTGTATTTTAGCTGCGTCACTGCACACAGAGCGGAGCAACAGCATGGCAGGCTGTAAACTTTACAAACGGACTCAAAATGACCACAAACCACAAAACTAACTGTGATGTAATCAGAGACGGGTGATGAAAAAACCAAGGGCAGTGTGGCTCCAGTCTGCTGGCTGCCCCGGTGCTCTCTGCTCCGGTGATGACAGTCGGCGAAGTCGGCTAAACCACTTTGTAACCGCTGTGATCGTCTCTTCGGCTGACAGCGCTGTCACCAGCCCCGCGGGAGACGCTCCGGGGTGCGCCGGGATTTTAGAACTGAACGACGATGAACTGACGCACATCCCGGAAATCTGATCTGTTTGTCACATGACAGATGAGGAAGAAAGGCATTAATTTCCATGACGTCACCCACAGGTTTTCTGAAGAGCCGTGGTGAAGCTCAGCGTGTGGCGGTTCTGGCCGTCACCATCTTGGCATCCTGGCTAATCCAAAAATGGGCAAAGAAGTCGAGCATGGATGGAGCCAAATGAAGCCTTGGTGCTAAAACAAGCTACGGCACCGGTCAGTCAAGCGGCTAAACCCAATCAAAGCATCCACGCTCTTAATTCTGCATACCTTTAAGCCATAATATAATTGGAACAGGTGAGTTCACCCCTATTACAGTTGTCATAAATGGGGAAATTAGCTATAGAGACCAAAACTGTTTCTTGTACCAGGCTGTAAACATGTTTATTTCTGCTGTGAAGTTGGACATTTGAACATAGAGACTTATGGAGATTGTCTCGTTTTGTAGCCAGCCTCAAGTGGCTGTTCAAGGAACTTCTTTATACTTTATATCACAGCCACAGAGGTCACCACTCGGGCTAAATCACGAGCCTCATGTAGGCTTGTATGGGAGTTCAGTGTAGCACTAAACTTCAATCAATCTTCGAACTGAACACCCAAATCTGATTATTCTGACAAAATCCTGAGTCAGGTACAGCCTTTAAATCTAGCCTTTGTGACAGCCTGTCTGATAATTGTAAAGTTGAGAGTCAGTAAACAATAATATATGAATACGATGACCTCCAATATGTCTGGGACTCTGAAATCTTTCAGGAAACATGGACCACTACCAAACAGAAACCTGCCTTGTTTGTTTTACGTCCCTGAGACAAAACTAAATCCAAATTCAGGGTACTTTAAGGG